>NC_064434.1:93267575-93571742 GCF_023343835.1 Lagopus muta
GGAAAGAAATAAGTAGCAATTACACTTGAGTCAATATTTTTACAAATACACATCTTCAGTCTTTTGAGTTCATGTATTTAGGGGAAAAAACCACCACACATACTTAAGCCTGTGATTCAAAGTCATAGAGTTCAGATTCTTAGGGACAACAGAAATAACTGAAGTATTTGTTTGTTTTGTACTAACATTAACTTGGATATCTTCAGCTTGTCAGGCAGAAAGCACAGGTGTTGGGAACCCTCCATCTGAATCCAGATCCAAACTCTGGATCACAGATTCAGACACAAACTCCAAATACAGGAACCAGCCACATCCCTCTCAATTTCTGTATCTGTTATCAGAAGCACAACCACTGGACAGATCCACATTTGATAACAATCACCTCCTGACCTTTCACTGCATTTTGCTAAGCCTCAGTACCCCTCTAGGTCAGAACTACACTGTGATGTTAAGAGACAGAATCTGATTTTGTTTCCCAAGGTCACAGCTCTGCAATTGGAAGACAAAATTAAGTTGGACAATATGGGGAAGATTCCCAACATTACATACTTCATGATTGGGCTCCTGAATGTTAAAACAGAAAAACCTGTATTTTCATGGGCAGCTGTCAGTCACAGAGCACTGTGATTTTCCTGCTATCTTCTTTGGACTGGGTTAACTGGATATCTTCGTATGTGCCTCACTCATTCCAGGATACACAAATGAATGCTACCAGACAATTCAACAGCTCCTCCTCAGCCCCTCCCACCTTTTTTAAACAAACACATCTATCACTCCTTACAAGAACATTGTACTCCTTCCTTGCTTTTGTAGAAACCAAAAATCCAGTACTTACTAGAAAAAAAGTGAACAAAGACATTTCTAGGGAAAATTGAACTCACCTGCTCTCTCTGTCATCCTCTAACAGCTGCAGTTTGTAATAGGAATTTGTTCCTTTCACAATATCCACTAGGCCAAGAGTTGCACTGAAAATCTTTCCACCTTTTTCAAAGACGTGAGCAGAATCCTCCAAGCCTACAAAGAAGGAACAGAATTAGAACACAGAAGTTACTATTTTAGCTTTCTTTCCTACATTCATGTTCACCCAGGTGTGTCAAAATTGTGAGAAAATTAACAAAATATCAGAAAGAACAGTGGTACCATGCTCATTAAAAACGATTTGAAGCTTACTTTTCAACACATTGTAGGTACATGCTTTTAGGTACACTGGAATGAACCTCAACCCTAACTTGAAAAAAAATTGTACATTTGAGAAAGGACAACATAGAATCCAGCCCTGAGCACTGCATGACTGGCTAGAAGAATTCTCAAGAGAGATATAGCTTTACAGTTGTCACATTAAAAAATGAACTGAAAAAGTGAAGGCTGGTCTTAGTTGCAGTATGAATTCTAAGGACAACATCTGTACATAATCAATTTGGAGAGCAGCATCATTTGCCCCTGCTCAAAGAGTCTTTGAAGCAAATGCTTATGCCACAGCCACTGTCACTGCTGCCTGAGCCTTTATCCACTCCTCTAACATGTTTCTGAAGCAGAAAAATGTGTATACCTTAGTTTAAATGGACCTCCTGAAAGATGCATTAGAATACCCTAGAATGTCCAAGCTTTAAGGCAAGGCCTTCCTCTGATAGCAAGAAAAGCTGTCTTAAAAACACCACTTTCTTTTACAGCATCCTTAACTTTTACATTAATGACTGAAAAACCTTTTCCTTCCACAAGATAAAAAAATATATATATATAAAAATAAGAATGCTGCAAACAATCATGAATCCTGAAGACTTTGGTGAAGGCTCAGCTATTGTTCTCACTCACCAGAATCAGGATCTACTGCTGCTCCACCTTTAACTGTTAGCTTCATTTTCTTTTCAGACTTGCTAGGTCCTGCAGGGATAAGAAGATAATTTTTTCCTACATTGGCAATACAGTTTGACTTGAATCAAGATATAAATTCTCAATTTGCATAATTACTATGTTAATGAGGCTTCAAATCAGATTTCCAGAATAAAACCACCACATTTCAATGGCTTTTCACCTGCCTTTAGCAGCTAATTCACAGCAGCCACCCCCCAGAAGAAAATGAAAACCAAGATCTCCCCAGATAACATCTACCTTCCTTCCTCCCGACCCCAATATTGTTTTTCCAACTACACAATAGATAGAAGTCACATTTGTGGCTGTATTTAAGTGGGACTTTAAAACTTCATAGGGCATGTGGGACAGACATTCAGTACTCCGTAAGATCCTGCTGCTGTTAGTGCCAATAACACGAAACCGGATGACAAGCTAAAAGCTTGGGGGGCTATGGAAAAGAAGCTGAGCATATCTAATGGTTTTGTTCACTTTCCAGCATGAACAATGCAAGCTTGATGTGGCAGTTGTGAAGACTACTGCACAGTGGTGATGGGCTGACAGCTGAACTACGTGATCTTAGTGGTCTTTTCCAACCTTAATGATTCTATGATTTTAAGTGCCACTGAGACAGAAGCTGTCAAGAGATAGCTTCAAACTCACTTAAACCTGGTCTTACCTAAAGCTTGATTATTTAAAATTTACTATGAGGGAAAAAAAAAAAAATCAGAGAACTCTAGGAAAGGATGAGGCTAGACTATACCCAGATTTTCTTTGTGCACACAGAGCATTAAACAGGGCCCTGAAGAAACAATCACTTCGTTCTTCACCTTGTTCTTCTTTGACCTTCCCAGCACTCTTCATATTTTGGGGCTTGCTGCACTTCCCATCCACTGCCACCTCCTGGTGCTCTGTTTTCACCTCTGCACCCCAAGGTGAAATTGCATGGAGAGAGAGAAGCTCCTGAAAGCTCTTGCTGGAAGATTTCACATCCTTAAGAAACTCCTCTGAGACCACACGAACTTTGGCATCCTTCACTTCTTCCATTTTCTTGCTCATTTTCTCCACCTCTTCTGCAGAGGCAGAAAAGGGAGGAAAACAAACAAACAAACAACAGTGAGGTTTCAAGGCTTCAGCCTCTACTTCTGACAATGATTCAGAACTCTGTAAAACTTTGAGGAGATGCATTTCCACAACATTCAAAGCTGCAGACTGGACTACAGCAGAAACACATTTTACTCGACTGGTCCAGCCTTTACGGCACAACCCACATTTTTGCTAGGTAAGTAAAACTCAACCAACTCACATTTCCTTTTACTTTTCCAAGGCCACATGCAAGTGGAAACACACTCCCTAATCCAAACACTAACCCACATAGAGCTCTAATCAAGTACATGCATCCAGTGCTACCAGTGACCACCCCAAGGCTGCTCACTCTGTGTGCTGATGCACAGGGTGGCCTTGTTAGCTGTTGTTGTCATCTTTCCTCCCAACTCCTCCACAATATTCTTCACTTCCTCCTTGTTCTTGGACAGCTTTCCAAGAGTCAGGATCTTCATGTTGGTCAGGGGTTTGTCTAGGGGTTCAGAAACAAAACAACACATTAGTGACAGGCACTGAGTTCCCCACACAAATAATAAGCAGAAAGAGACAGCATCCCACACACTCAGAACAATCAGCACCGCGTGCAGGGAGATGAGTCCAAGTGGGTCTGACTAATGAGTGGGAGAAAGCTTCCATTCTCGAAGGGAGATGACAAATCACATACAACAAACAGAACGAATGGAAGGCTGAAAAGATGTGTATGTGGGCACATTATTTGCCTGCATTTAGCTGTTTTTTTTTTGTTTGTTTGTTTGTTTGTCTGCTTCAGAACTGTCTACTAGTGACTTTGCTCAGCTTCCCTCTTCATCTGATGACTGGACAGCATGAAAGGTCCTGCCTCTTCAAAAGGAAATGTGCTTTTGAGGAGCTGGAGAAAGTTTACCTCTCAAACAACAGCATTCTCACACGTTACAGTACATTTGAGTCTCGATTTTACAGACAGTTCAAAGTTGGAAGCTGGCTGAATCATGCAAACCCTGCAACAAGCACACTGGTAAGCAGTTGATGCTTCACTACTTTATAGCGTCAATACTGATGCAATGAGATTTGCAGTGCAGGTGGATCCAGGGCACAGTGAATGTCTGAAAGCTTTTTCTGCATTTCTAAAGATGAATGCTAAACTGAAAGGTTTTTGTTCCTCCCATCCACCATCACAGACATAAATGAGTTAGGCTGCTAGCAAACGAAGTAATCTGGGCTTAATTCTAGTCAGTAGTTTGTATTTACTTTCAGAACACACTGGAATGGGAATCAAGTTGCCAGTTAAAACAATGTGATCTGGCCAACATTAGCTACACAGAATTACTTTCACCCTTTTCACCAAGTAACAACATCTCCCTGCTCTCCAAACTACAGCCAAGGCTAAATAAACTAAATAAGAAGTTACAGTTCTTAGTGGACAATGCACATTACTAAAGGGTGCAACTTGTGCCAGTGGCCTATATGGAATTAGTGGAGTTGAACCATTTGCCAGTTTGCAGGTTGGAGACAGCACACCTGTTCTTGCACAATGCTAGTCAGCAGTTGTTGAGACTAAGTACACAAAGAGGATTTCAAACAACTTCCTGACCTTAAAAACCTAACACTGGGTGTAGAATACGGAAGCTGATATTACTGACAAACCTGGATGCTCCCCAAAAAACCAAGTCAGAAAGTATTTCACGGCAGATCTCACTTGGGACAAGGGTCTTTGACTCTTTGATTCATTGTGAACACATCATCAAGAAATACCCAAAATGATTTGTCAGAAAAACAGTAACCACACACACGTGAAAAAACAATAAGATCCCAAGCATGTGTGCCCAATGAGCCAGAAAAAGGTCTTGCTTTGCTAGGAAGAGGTAGCACATGACTATCTGCAATTCTATTTCTTACCAGGAGAGTTCAGACTGCTCAGGGGTAAGAGAACCACAAACAGCAGGCCTGTTTAAGGGGCCCATTTGGATGGAAATGGCACCAAACACCACCTTGAACTCCACTGACCTTGGGGTGTAGAGAGAGTCTCTGTCAAAGGAGCAGATGCAGATGGAGGTGGTGCGGAGTTCACAGTTGCTGCCTCAGGAGGGAATATCCTGTCCTGCTTCTTACACTTAAACTTTTTGAGATAAGGAATTTCACGAAATTCCTGTATGATAGAAGCATACAGATTTTAAAAACAACAAATACTACTACAAAATTTAAAAGCCAAGTTAAGCACTTGCCAGATTGTGTCATTTACCACAGGTCTCAAAGGATCTCCAAGATACTCATATTAAGATAGGCAAATATCCACTTCATTGATTCAGAAACCAAAGCTAGAGGAGAGTAAATGACTGGTTTTAAATCAAATCAGCAATATCTCTTTTAATTTAGTGTTACTGGGAAAAGGGATGACTTTGTTCTATATTTACTGCCCCCAGAGAGATGCAGCCGTGACAGGATTCCCCGCTGTCACAGCTGCTGAGCACTGCAGCACACTTTGCCCTCCAGCATGCAACATCCAAACTCCTCACAAGAGGAAGCATCAATTAAGAAGCATGCTTCAGATCATCACATTTACAGTCAACACCCACCTTTGGGATTACCCAGTCTTTCCTGTTGGGAGTTTGTGTTTTAGCCACACACTTTGTCCAGGCAGTAATGTCCCCTGAACAGTAGTATGCATCGCTCTTGAACACAAACTGCCCCTTACACTCCTCGCAGGGAAGCAAAGCTCCAAACGCCATCCCATCTGCCACTCGGTCCAAGATCTAAAACAACAAAGAGTACAAAACTGGCATTCAGGAGAGCATAACCCCCACACAGAGCCTGACCAGACAGCACTGCTGGAGAGGGAAAAAAGTAGATGAGCTACTGCATCTGAGCACAAGTATGTAGGTGGGAACGTAGGCTCAGACAAGCCCCAGTTTTCCTGCCTAGAGATTTTCTTGGCCATTTTGAGTCTAGACACTTCCCACATCTCATCCCACACTCCCTACAGCCTTAATAAACAAAAACACTTCATGTGACATGTGCCTCTGAAAGAGAGAAACCTTTTGCCAATTACACAGTCTGAAACATGATTTTTTTAGAAAGCATGCCAGAAAATAACTAGAAAATAACACAGTTTTTGCCTTCTCTAGCCTAAAGTAACAGTCAGAAGGAGGCAATGTGAAGCACCACAGCCAATGCGCTTTTGCAGAGCTAGTGACAAAAATACCAATCAGTTGGGACACTGAAGACCCAGCACACATGCAAAATGACCACAGACCAACTTACTGCATTCTCCCCTGAAGGCACCTCCTGCTTGTTGGCGATCAGCAGCTCTTTCAGGTCATTCGTGGAGCAGACCTTCCTCAGCTCATCCTTGATGCCCCAGATCAGCTCTGTCTGCTCCTGTGGACAAAACCCATCAGCTTAGCTACTGGCAGACAGTCACTACTGAACACCCCCGTAATGCAGCATGGTGAAGAACGCCAAGAGCCAGCAGCTTCACCACAGGGAGAACCACATGTTTTATCCAAACAACTAGATCAGGTCTTTAAAGCCACATGCTTCAGATTTCAGTATGGATATATATGCACATGATAGCTTTCAAAAGTACTCTCACAAGAAGATAGCAAGGGAAACCTTGGCTTTATGGGATTCTGTATAAACCAATGCTTCTGCATTGTATATGTGAGAAGTCAGACTGTGGAACAACTCATAGAGCACTACCCCATACAAAAAGATACAAGCTTTTATAGCAAAACAATTGGCTTTTAGGTGGAATGGAACCTGTGTTTCTACCACACTTCTACTCTCAGTGTGTTCTCAACAGCCTCTGCAAACATCATCAATCCAGTTCACACTGCCAACAGCAGGGATATCACTGCATAAAAGTGTATTGTATTAAAATAAAAATCACAAATGCTGGAACACATTGTCCTTACTTTAAGACACTTAAGTGAAATAAGTACTTTTAGATCAGAAACATGAAATGGCCCAGACAGGCCTGCATATTCTTCCAGGCCTTTCTACAAAAGGTGAAAGGGTTAGACAGAAAAGAAACATCCTAAGAAATCAGATCATATCATTTTCTTTACAGCTCCATTAAGTGTTAGCTTTAGCAAAGCTGCTTGTTATTTTTTTTCTTGGAAAGTACCTACGCCAAACTTTTAATGAATATAAAATTCTTACAGCTCCATTAGGAATTCTTCCCACAGTATTCCAAAATTAAAAGGTAGAAAGCTGCAATCTATCACACTTTGTACTCAACAACTGCTTCTCATAGGGTGAGAGAGATATGATCTCTTAGTAATCTAATTCCACACTTTGCCATTGCTTCATTTTTACAGTGAGCTCTTTATTGGTTGCCAAACTCTTCTGAAACAGTGCTTGTTATCAGAGCTTCAGCAACCACAGTCAGATGAAACAGGAAGGTTCATGAAACCAACTTCTCTGAGAGAAAGAAGGCATTTAGCCTAATCTATTTAAATCTAATAATCCTAAGTCCTAGAGAAGTTCCTTCCTCTATTTCAGGAGACAACAGCAGGGAGAATCGCCTTCAGCAATGGCTTTGCAACAGGCCACCTCCCGTGCCAAGACATAAGGACCAGCTGTACTGCAACTCTGCTTCATCTAAGCAGCAGGTACAGTTCCTCTCCAGGTACCACAGCTCTTCAATTAGTATCTGATACTGCATTCTTCTAGCTAAGCAGCTTTTAGGATCTAATCAGCTAAAACTCACCTTCAGCTGTTTTTCCTGCTTTGATTCTTTTTCTTTTTCTTTTTTTGATTTCTTTTTTGCAATCACATTTCCATCTACCTCTTCTCCTTTTCTCTTTCTAAGAGAGAAAAAATAAATAACATACATAGTGAAAATAAGTTATTTAAATGCCTGTCCAGTCATTAAAATGGCTCAGGTTACTGACTGCTGATATCTGCAGAGACTTGAATAAGTGGCAAGACCACTTTTCAGAATTCCTCAGTGCTACATCACAGACACGTACTTGGCTCTGCAACAACTGCCTCAATTAGATCAGGCACACTTTGGGGCTTTTCACAGGATAATCATGATCTGACAGAACAGCACATAAAATGCTACAACACTGGGAACTGCAGGCATATTCAGCCACATCCATATTAGTTACTCCAAAGGCATACACAAGACCCACGAGAATACACCTCTCCACATACGAGGAGGGGTAGCAATGAAAGTTATTACTACCATGGAATCATCACAGAATGCCTTGTGTTGGAAGGGAACTTAAAAGCAATCCAGTTCCAATCCCCAGCCATGAGCAGGGCTGCCACCAGCTCAGGCTGCCCAGGGCCCCATGCAACCTGGCCTTGAGCACCACCAGGGATGGGGCACCACACCTTTTCTGGTCAACCTGTTTCAGCATCTCGGTGCCTTTTGGGTAAAGAATTCTCCACTTAACATCCAACCTAAATCTCCCCTCTTTTAGTTTAAAGCCACCTCCCCCCAGTCCTATCACTATCAGACCATGTAGAAAGTTGGTCTCTCTCCTGCTTATCAACTCCCTTGAAGTACTGGAAAGCCACAGCAAGATATCCCCACAGCCCTCTCCTCTCCAGGCTGAACAATAACAGCTCCCTCAGACTTTCATCATAGGAGGCGTGCTCCAGTCCTCTGAGCATCTCTGTCCTCCGCTGGACACACTGCATTCTTTGTGTACTGGAGACCCCACGCCTGGGCACAGTACTTCACGCAGGGCCTCACAAAGGCAGAGCCTGGAGGAACAACCCCCTCCCTCCCCCTGCTGCCAACTCTCTGGATACAAGAAAGGCTTTTCCAATAAAGGTGGTGAGGCACTGGCACAGGTTTGCCCACAGAGGTGAAGGACACACCGTCCTTGGAAGGATTCAAGGTCAAGCTGGACAGGGCTCTGAGCACCTGATCAAGCTTTAGGTGACCCTTTTTAGTGCAGGGAGGTTGGATTAAATGGCCTTTAAGGGTTTCTTCCAATTCAACGATTCTACAATTCTGGGACAGCAAATGTACTCATTTTAATAAGGTACCGCAGGGAAAACAGACACTTCCCAGCTAGTTCCCCTTCAGACTGGAATTGAGGCAGATTTTTGAAACCAGATGGGAAGAAGTTCCTGCCTGCAAAGTATTCCCAGGCTGACTATGGTTACATGATGTACTATGGTGCAGCTTTGTGTGAGGAAGTTTACCGTTATTAGCTGAACCATTACAGATGTGCATGGAGAAGGTACAGGAAACTTCGCACAGGAAAGACGAGAAAAAAGAGAAAGCCAAACAAAAGCCAGGGATTTTTGCAGGATTCTGAATGATGAGACCTCATAAGAACATTCAGGTTTCCAGAGCCATGCCACCCCCTTGGTCTGCCTGTATCAGTATCAATAAATCACTCAGTGCATGTTCTCATCACAAGGAAATAAA
The DNA here is from genome assembly GCF_023343835.1 of Lagopus muta. Classification (NCBI taxonomy): domain Eukaryota; kingdom Metazoa; phylum Chordata; class Aves; order Galliformes; family Phasianidae; genus Lagopus; species Lagopus muta. The sequence continues at coordinate 93,276,898 of NC_064434.1, forward strand.
ATGAAATTTTACCCCATTTGGGGCAGGATGGGCCTGGAAATTGAGGTAGAGCATGAGCACAGCTTGGATGTCCCACTGCACTGTCAGACTCTGTCAAAGAGTTACAATCATTTAAAAACATCAGACAGACTTAAAAGTATGCATAATCTGTGGCCGTTGGGTAGATCAAAGTTAACATTTGTTAACATTTCTCAATTGCTCTTCCATTCACAATACTGTTTCCTAAGTGGCACAGACAAGAAACAGCAAGGCAGGACTGGATGCAGTTCAAGCACAGCCATGCTTCCAAAGGTCCCCAAGCCACACAAGAGCGCTCTTTTGCCTTTGGCTGCAGGCTCCACAAGGTACAAGCCTAGAGCATCCATTGATCACTGCAGCACCAAACACAAAGTGCTCACCATGCAAATCACAGCTCCTGGAAGCTTAACCAAATCACAGACACACAGAACAATCAGGGAAAAAAACACACCAGCATGAACACAATGCACACATTGCTGTACCTTCCCAAGCCAGAGGGCTTCATCATGCAAGTATTTAGGATGGGTGCCCAAACACTGTGCATCTGCAGTGTCTCTCCTTGGCAGGCTGAGAGCCAGGGTGCCTCCAACAAGCCAAGGCTGATGGCTGTGTAGCAACTTGCCTCCAAAAGGAGGAAAGCCAAAGCACTGGAAGGCAGTCACCCTGCTGGGAAGCCCCTGGACCAAGGGAAACCATCCAAGTCCCAGAAGGGATTTGTATCTCTGGCAGTTTCTCAGAGGGGGGGATAGTAGGCTGCTTTGTGTGTACCCAACAGCTGTCATACCTGCTCCAGCCAAACTGCAGTGTGATGGGATCATTTGGATTGCAGAGAGGTATATAGCTGAAAGTTTCTCGCCTTCTCTTCTGTCCCTGTCTATGCCCAATACTTAAAGCAAACATCAATTGTTGTTTTATACAGCTTCAAGAAGGGGTGGACAAAAGTGAATTCATCTTCTATCTGTCTAAAGTCACAAATTTTACAAAAAACTAACAAAGCAGACACTCATTGACACACACTCTTTTTACCTGCCATCACTGGGACCAGTCACTGTGCTGCTGCATACAGTCTTTCTCCTGCTGGGGAAGGGAAAGTCTATGCACTAAACAGGTACAGTCCAACAGTTTGCTTAGAAGACTGGCACTGACCAGACAAAACAGAACACTTCTCACCTCCCTGGAAGATACAGAACTACAAGATCCACTCCAGCTTTAAAAAAGATGATGAGGAAGGTGAACTGGCCCACTCCCAACTGGCCCTTCTTTCCCATCTACTCCGTTTTTCATGTTCTCATAAGAATGAAAACAAAGATGTAAGGACAGCAACCTTGGATAAAGCAAGCACCTGATATAGGAAGGAAATGGAACCCCCTTCCTCACTCCATAAAGGACTTGCAGATTGTTGCTGACACAACTACTTACCCTCTGCTTCAGATAATCTGTAGCTAATTGTGTGCTGCCTGACAACACCTCCAGAATGAGGCTTTGCTACCATACTGAGCAGCAGTTCCATGCAGGGGAGGACTGCATGTCTCATCCAGCAATGACCAATGAAAGAAGCTAGGATCCTTGCAGGAAATCTTCCCATTTTTGTCCTTCAGAGGGAAGAGATTTTTCCATCCTATTCTTGGTAGCATTGCTCAATGCCTCAGTTTCACTCACCTGCAACACGTATTTGACATCATTGCTCTTATGCAAAGGGCTGACAGCAGCTCCAGTCAGAGTGTCTCTGCTGAGCACAGGCCAGACATGCAGAAGCAGCAGATGAATTTGGGTATGTCATATCCAAACTGCAAAACAGCTGACTGGATGCAATTCGGATGCAGCACAACTTGAGATAACTGAAGATCACTTTCAGAATCTCACCTACAGCAGATGCTCTGATATTGTTTCTGCAAGAAGCTGCAATTTCTGTCATTAATACCAGTTATCTGATGGAATGCATGAGCTAAACAATGGAGACAGCTGCACCTCATTCAAGCTTCTGGATTTCCCCCCCAGCTTTTTCTTGGCTTCCTCAGAACTCTGTACTTGGCAGACAATCCCCAGGTAGGAAGCACGGCCACTCCACTCATTCCACTTATTTACACTCCCACTCACTCAGTTAGCTCTGAGACAGATGGTCTCTTTGCCAATTCATCCTTAATACCCTCAGGTCAAGCACACAGCCCAAATGGCAGAAGAAAGGTGATGGCTCACAAGAGCCAGTCAGCACCCTCACAGGCATGAGGCTTGTTCATGCAGTGCTTTGTTGAAGCAGCAAAGGTGGCATTTCCTACTGTTTTTCTGGCATAAGGTCCTGGTTCACATTACCCTACATCACCACGCTAAGCTTTTTTCCAATGCAATTCTAGACTTTTATTTACACAGTGACTTGGCAAACTGTCCTGTGGCCTATCTTTGCAAAGCTTTCATATTTTGAATATCATCACAGAGAGTAGCCCAGAAAAGCAGAGTCAGGGCAGACAAAACAAAACACAACAAAAAAACACAACAAAAAAACAAACAAACAAACACCAGTCAAATCTCCAGAGCTTTGCTGAAGACATGGGAGAAAGTTACTAATAACCTTATTAAACTCATTCACTGCCCCAGGATGAAGTGGAATGCAATAAGCTGCAAATACGTAAAAACTTAATACTCCTATCTATATCCTGCAATGCACGCAGAAAGAAGGTGCCTACTATATGAAAGGAAAGCAGTCCCAGATAGCACAGGACAGTCTGAAGGGTCCCAGCCTCCAGCAGCTCAGGGGACAGGGCTGAACATCAGCATATGGACCCATGGAAAAGTATCTGCATGACACTGCAGAACCTTCCCCACAGCATCTGCACTGCTGCTGAACACTTCTGGAACAACTGCTTGCCAACCAAGAATCAAGCACATAAGCTGAGTGGCAGCCTCTTAATATGCAGATCAATTTATACAAGCTCTACTCCGTTATCTATAATCAAAAACAACGCTGATACTCAGAAGCTCTGAACCACGCCAATCAGCCCCACACTTACACAGGAACAAAACTGACAAAGACTGCACAGATTTGACTGCATCTTTTCAGAACCCGATGTCAGTCTCACTAGGCAGATTCACAGTGACTCCTTGCAGAAGTATTGCTGAATTCAGTCCAGGAAGTACACAGAGAAGCCCAACACCTTACAAGACAACACTATTCCTGTTTGTAGAACCCAGTGATACTTTATACTTCCTCCTTCAAGGGAAAAATGCAACATTGCCTTGTGTTAACAAATGTGATGGTAGGCAAAGTCACTTCAAACACAAAAGCCTTCATTAACTGAGAAAGATCAACCAAAACTAGCAAGCCACATGGAAGGGCTCTCTATCAGTTGAACTTCTGTTAAGAGCCTCCATTCAAAATTTCAACACAAAGCAATAAAATTTCAACTGAATATCATAAAAGGTTCAGCAAACAAAAGCATCCAAGTGTAAGCACCACACAGGCAATAAGCACTGTTATCAGACTCTGCATATCACAGATCAGCATTGTGTAGATGTCAAACCAATTCTGTAACAAGTGGTTAGGTCAGAGAAACCAAGGCTGATAACAGCATTGCACAATGAGTGCAGAGCCCATATCCATTTCTATCACATGCATAATATTTATGGCTGAAAACCCCACATCAGTCCCTTAAGTCACAGCTGCCAGACTCAGCCTTTCCTCAGTGCAGTCACATGGATAAGCAGACTGCAGCCTCCCAGGGATGGGGAATCAGCCTGATGTCACCTGCCCTAATGCCACTGGATGACCACATCCTCTTACAAGCACTATTCTTTTAAGACTGATAACAATGCCACAACACGTTCATCACAAACGTATACGAAGGCAAGTAACTTCCTTGAAATCACACAATTTGCTGCACCCTCCACATACCCTTCTGTCTTGGTGGCTGGTAGTTGCTTCTTCAGAGTTTCTTTATCTTCAGCTTTCAAGATGCTGAAACCCAGGAGCTGGGTGGCCCCATACGCCGGGAGGAAGCCCAGCTCTGCCCGGCGGCTCACAAAGCAGTCCGGGTGGTACCAGTTATCGATCATCCCCAGCTGCGGCTTTTCAGGATGCACCATCTTCTTGGAAATCCGAATCTGGCCCTGGGGCAGGATAAAAAGACACAACAGCAATTGTTAGGCCCTACTGGGAGGAGCAGGATGTTAGTAAGCTCATTACCAACATGATGCTTCCTGCATACCTGCTAAATGCCAATAGTTCCTCCACCAAAGCCTGCAACTATTGTCCAAACCCTTTCCTTACAGCTCTGCTGCTTTCACTAATACCTTGTCCTAGGTTGGAAAAACAGCCTATTAAGTAACTTTCTGCTGAAAAAAGAACACTTGAAACAAATAATTCTGTAGCCTTTACACCTTCAACTCCCTGCCAGTTAACTGGAATAAGCAAAGATCACATCACCAAGCCACACGGAGGGGACTCTGAAAGCTGACTTTATGTCCTTATCAGTCAATCTTTACTACAATTGCATCCTCTGCAAATTACTTTTCAGATGCCCAAATAATTACTTGGCTTAAGTGCTTTTAGACTGCAATGCCTCATGCTCCAATAAGGGCTTGTCTACACCCCAGCCAGCAATATTTCTGCAGACACAAGTATACCCGCACTGTCACATGGTCCTCACCAACTGCACAGAACTGGCAGCTCTATTCTCACCTACCAGAGGCTCACAGCTTCACTTTGCAGATTGTCTCTAAAAGTAGAGCAACAAGACAAGCTGAAATATGGGGCATTATCATTAATTAGGTGTACTGCTGTTTTTATCTGATTCATACACTGCATAGAAACAAAGAAGGAAAAAGAGGCTGACATCTCTGCAGTGTTTGAACGAGCAGACGACACAGTTAGCGGTGGCTCTTCCACATTTCTATTCTAACCAAGCACGCTGGCAAGCAACATTTCAGTCTGCTGTAACGTCCAAGAAGAAGGAAGCATCAGCAGACCTGAAGTCCAGGCTTCAGTGCCTGAGGGACATCTTTATGTCAGTCTTCCAACACGGCTGCTTCTCAGACCAAGAAAAGAAACTCTACAACTGCCTTCCAAGTGCAGGACATCAGGATGCAGTTAGGGAAGCTTCTGTTTGAACTGAGACTGGTGGGAGAACAGATGGATGAGATGGAGAACTAAAGAGAAGCTTTTTACCTTTTCTATTTTCTGCTCACAGCCTTTGCATGTACTCCTATTAGACTTGGCATACTCTGCAGCAAAGTCAGTTAGGCTCTTCTCAGCTTTGCCACCTCCTTCCTGGTCCCCTCCTTTTCCTGGAGAGCAAAAGTAAATACAGAGCTTTAAAAGGCACCCTCCCTCCTTTTTTGTTTTTTCCCCATCTGTTTCAGATTGTCAGCAGTCTAGATTAATAAACCTGTGTTCTGCTTCAAAACAGAGCCCCTCTCAAAATAAAAATCCTCTTCCTCTTTCAAAGTGATAACTTCCTTTTTTCTTTTTTTTTCAATTATTAATACACTTCATCAGGCAGTCATCATTCTGAAACTGCACAAGCATCTGGTTTACACAGTCATTCATTGGCTTTGGTCTGCTCTGTACTTAGATCACCCCATTTCTTCCTGGCTCAGTTCATCACCTAACGGCTCTATAGAGCTACCACAAACACGTTCTGCAGTGGCAACATAGTAAGTACTGCATGCCAAAAGAGTATTAATACCAAAGAACTGAAAACAAGATACAGTATTTATAACAAAAAATATTTGGCAAAATGTCTGCCGACTGCCTTGGCCTTCTTCCACTTCCCCCCCTTCCCCTTCTGCTTTAAAACTGGTCTGAATCACAGTGCTTGCATCCTGGCTCTGGAGACTGGACAAACCACAGCAACTCTTCTGACACCGTTTGCCACAGGGACACGGCCATTAAGTAACTCTAACAACAGCCTGAGAAGACAGAGCACGGTTCCAGCTCTGGACACCTGGACGGCTCTGCTTACCTCCTCCAGGGCCTCCAGTTTCAATGGCCTTCTTGATTTTCTCCTGGTCCTCCCAGCGGAGCTCAGGGAAGCCATCGATGTCTGTGTGGGACACGATGCGCGCCCGCTTCCAGAAGCAGCTGTAGTGGTGCCAGTGAGGGACTTTGCCATCAAACATGGGCGACTAGAAAAAACACACGAGGCTGAGGTGCAGCAGTTGAGATCCAAGTGAGTGGGTTGAGGGGAAAATGAAGAGTATTTGGGTAAACGCCAGCCACTGGCCTCACTCCATAAAGACCACAAACGTGACACAGAGCCCCCACGACGCCAGGGGAACACCACAGCCTCCAGCAGGGCAGCACCACAGCCCAAACCCTGCAGCTCTGCAGCACCCCGCCCCGCCGACGGAGCTGTGCTGGGCCGACTTCGAGCCGCCGGGTCACAACCCGGCAGCGCTTCGACACGCAGGGGAGAGAACGGAAAGGCGGTTCGGCACCAAACACCGCGCACAAACAACGGCGGCGTTAATGACATCCGGCGCTCGGCCACCGGTGCTTCCAGCGTGGCTCTCTTGGCGAGCACACGCCTACCCCGCGGCACCGCAGCGAGCCGCTCCGTGCGCCCGAGGCCATACGGAGAAGTTGCGGGCGGCCCATACCTGGAGGAGCGTCGGACGCGGCCCCGGGCAGCCCGAGCAGACGGGGGGCGGCCCCGCCCACTGCCGGTCAGCATCCCTCCCGACCCAAACCGTCCCGTGGTTCTGCGCGTACCTGGCACCACGATACAAGCGCAGAGCGTGGCCCGGCCAGCCCGGCAGCGCGGCGCCGCATCCCGCAGACAAAAGGCAGAAAAAGCGGGGCCACGTGCGTCGCCGCTCCGCTCCATCGGGCGCCCCGCGCGGGGTGGGCGCCACGCTCCCTGCCTCCCCCCGGGCTAGATTGCGGGCGCCCCGCGGCGCCGTGAGGCCGAAGCCCCGCGGGACGACGACAACGGGGGCCCCCGGCAATACAGCCGAGCCCCGGGGGCAGCGCCGTACCTGCACCATGAGGGCCAGGCGCAGCGAGTCCTTGGCGATGCTCTCGCCGCACTTCTTGCACGACGCCCGCCCGCTCTTGGCGTATTCCGCGCGGTACGGTTTGTCCCCCGTCTCCGCCATCGCCGCCGAGCGCCGAGCCCCTCACCCCGAGCCCAGGCGCGCCGAGCCGCGCCGCGCGCCCGCCGCAGGCAGCGCTAGCCGAGCGCCGAGCACCCTGCCCGCCCCAGCGCCAGGCCGCCATCCGACGCTCGGGCAGCGACTCGCCATGTCTGGCGGCGCCTGGAACCTTCCGGTGCGGAGCGGGGTATCAATGGAGGGGGCGGGGAGCGGCGGTCACGTGGCAGGTGCTGGGGGCGGGGCCTTCTGCGTCCATCTCACCTCGGAGGTGATAGCCTGTAGCGGCAGCAGGGGGCGCTGGCAGTACAGCCTCGCTGGGGAACGGCGCTGCGGGGCGCTGAAGTTCCTGCAACCCGTCGCCGAGTGTTTTTCTGTTCCTTTGATGGCGACTCCGAGATTTGTGGCTCGGGGACTTCCTGCATACCATTACCCTTGGGGGAATTCTTCTTCCACGAATGTGTCCAGCGCCTCTGAAAATACTTTTTGTTTATACGGTATTTATTTATAGGGTTCCTGCAAAGGAGCAGCGTCTCCCTGGTGGTGTTCCCTCCCACTGGGGCCACTAAATTAACGGCATTCGAGGTAGGCTTGAGTGGATTTTCTTTTTAAAAGGGGATAGGAGGTTCTTCTGCAGGAATAAACTCAAACCCGGTGCTTGAAAGGATCAGACTTGAAGTAAGGCTGTCTACACAAAGCATTACACTGCTATGATTCTAACTGCATAGCAATGTAATTTCTTACAGTGTCTCCTTGATTTGTGGTATTGTAGTGCCCACGTCACGTTAATTCCCATCATAAATCTGTTGCTTCTGAAGCCTCATCTCACGCTGCATCTCTGTGTCTGAAGCCTGACGTGTGGATCATAACACATCCGTTTCCCTCTTACAAGGCAGCGAGGGACCGGTGAGTGAGGACTCGTCCAGAGCCCTCAGTGATGCTGACAGCACTGTGGATGCTGTGCTTTGTTACAAACCAGTGGATGCTCTGGCGGCATTGAGAAGTGGTGCCTGCAAGGCCATGGGGATCATACATTGAAATAAATTAAGTATTTCAGAAGCCTCAGTGTTTGGCTGCTGAGTTTTACAACAAGCTGCAGCAGCAGTTAGAGAGAGTAAGATTTTTATGGTTCCACACAGGCTCTCTACATCCCTTTCTAACAACAGACCAGTGTCAGTGGGCTGCTGACTTTCGGGATCCTGCTGGATGACAAGTGACACAAAGGCACATGAGACCTGTGGTTTGTTTCCCCTCTCTGTAACCACAGCAGGCTAGAGCCTCCAGATCCTCAGAGCTAAGTTTTGTTTATGTCCAGTACTGACTGCTGGTGCATACAATGTGATACTTGCCAGGAAAAGTATGAAATAGAAGAAGTATGAAGAAAAGATATGTATCACATATGGGCTCCCTGCATTGTGCACAGCAGTGTAGGTGAGGAACAGCATCCAGTTGTTAGGGCTGATCTGCAGGCTTCATCGTAAATATCAGGATCCATAGTACTTCCCTTAAAGCCTCCCTGTCTGGAGTCATGTGGTTATATAGGAATTCCACCCACACTTTATGGCATCCCCAGCAGAATTACATTTTGACTTCAGGGCCATTTTTCACTAGATTCCTCTGAAAACCAGAGCAGAACTGAATCAAACTTGCTACCTGCATTCTGCAAGTGCAGGTCCCAGGAAGCCATAACACAGCTCCCTGTTGAAACAGAACCAAGTGCTTCCCCTTACATTGTGCTGACAGTGCCTTGAGCACTAAATCCTCCATACTGTGCTGCACTGATCTCCATTTCTTAGATATGCAAAGATGCCTTCTGACAAGTTTTCCACCCTGTGAAGCATCTCATACAGAGTGAGAAAATGTTGGAACACTACTGTATATATACTGTAGGGGAGCCAGAACTGTTCTTATTCAGGTCTGGATTTGTTGCCGGGGGAGACAATTTAGCACTAATTGAGAAATTTGTACAAAAAACCCTTTCAGAGCTGTCCATATGAATGATTTGTTTCTTCCATGGTGCTGCACACAGTTGCTATAGCTGGTATGATCCTGTTTGCATTTAGGCAGCTGACTAGGTGCAACAAGTGACTATGACTCAGATGTGCCTTCTCAATTTGTGCAAGTGATCAACCCCCAGACCACTCCAATGGGAATGGGATGCAAAACTATGCACCCACATCTGAGTGTCATATTTTCTTGCCACAGAAGAAATGAAAGGGATTATCCTACTGTCTGGGAGAGAATGTATCTCCTACTGTGGCTCCTGTGCAAGGGTGGGGTTTTGATGCCTAGAGCTGACTGGCACTGAGAGACTTGGTTAGTGGTGACACATTAATGGTTGGATATGATGCTCCTAGTGCTCTTTTCCAACCTTAATGGATCTATGATTCCTCCTCAGCAGTCCTGAACAATTTTGCATTACAGTCCAGCACAGAACTCTCTGGGAAGCAGCTCTGATGGTTTCCCCCCTTTTTAGAAAGCTTCTTTAAATAAGCTTCTGTTTTTTTAGCATTCCAGATGCATGGGAAAATGGATGTGGGAAGAGGCGAGGAAGGAGTGGTTGGTGGAGGAGAAGCAATATTTCAAACCAACTGAGAACTTCAGTGAGCAGCCTCATCTCAGTAATTCAGTGGCAACATAACAGGGGTGTGACTTGCACATCTGGGGAAGATCACAGTCTAAGGTCTGTATCAGAGAGCTCAGCACAGCCACAGTACTTGCCATAGTTAGCATCTGAATGCTTGCCAGGAACTGAGGTTATTTGCACTGACATTACCCCCGGGTAGAAATACTGTGCTACCATCCTTGTTTTACAGTCCCCATGTGGCAACTGAGACACAAATGACTATTTGATGAAATTAGAGAGTGGGAAATTAAAAAAGGGTAAGAGGAAATTTGTTCTTATGGCAGGTTAATTAAACCATGGAGTCTACAGCCAGAGGCAGGCGTTGCGGCAAAGCAATGCTGAAAAATTATTTAGAGTTCTCCTAATTGCAAACATTAAAAGGGATGTAACACATTGGACTTTGAAGGTTATATTCATATCTAATTAATGATGATCATGAGGAGACGTAATAGAGGGAAGACATGATTGTAAGTCTTGCTGGGGAGCCTTCCTTTGCAATGCTCAGCGTGGTGAGCTGGAGGTGGATGAGCACTGGCCAAGTAGGCACCTGTGGCCCTTCCTTGATTTCTGCTGCCTGTTGACATGAGCAGGAAAACCATCTCCAGGCAAAAAGCAGAATGCAGGTCTCCTAATCTGGGTCATCCTGTATCCATTTGGTCAGCCCTGGGCAAAGCTATGGAATACTCTTTCCTGGGCCATCTGCTTTTTTATTTGGATGCTCTTCAGAAGCTTGTGTCCCCACTTAAGTTCCCAAGCACCTTTTTTCACCAGGTGGTGATGGTTGCATACAATGATCCTGGTGGTCTTCTCCAACTTTAATGATTCTATGACTTTATTCCACCACCTCTTTTTATCAGGCGAAGGCTGGACTTACATTTGTCCAGATACTCCGCAGTTCTGCTCAGGTGAGCAGCAGGATTTGATTTCTGTCCTTTGAGCATCCATTACATGGCAAATTCCACTAATTCTTAAGTACAACTAATGAGCAGTGGAAGTGGAAGATACCCCATAATTCACCACACTTGGCCCTTGGTGAGGAGGTGACTCTTGTTATGCTGGCAGCCACATCCTCATTGCCCCCCTTATAGGCTCTGCCTCATTCCCAGTTGCCTTCAGACACAAACCTTTCTGGGCATCTGATGTATTCACAAATCTACCAAAACAAATTAAGCCACTTAATTCAGATGTCTCACATTTTTTCAGGGATCTGGTTAAGATCCCATTTACACTGTGTGTAATTGGTAATGATCAGACAGAGAGGGAGGGCTGGAAGCAGACCCCAAGAGCCCTGATCTCTGCTTTCCTAATCTCAAAACATTGTCCGCACTGAGCGCAAACCCTCCAGTGCTGCTCTAATGAGTGCAAACCAACTATTATCAGGTTGCATTCATCTGCTCTGTGCTTGTAGACAAACTGCACAAAGCACACCAGAAAGTTAAAGTGTGCCGTGCAGCAATGACATAAATTAGAGAAAGAAACAAGAGTAACAACTCATTGATAAGTACATTAGCCAAAAGCAACACATTTCACAGCAATATGTCGATTCTAAGTAAAGCTGCAGCTCTCCCTCCAGCTACGAGGTGAACTTTACAGTGGATTAGCAACCCTGGAAACTGAAGTCACCTTATGCCAAGAAAAATGGCATGAGGGCAGTCAAGGGCAAGTTTTGCCACCCACGTCTTATTCCACGGCATGCTGACCTCCTGTTGGGTGAGAGGGAAGCATATCATCTCTGTGCTGAGGATGCATGCAGCCAGAGCTGGCCATTTTGGTTGGTGCTGCAAAGGGAACACATCCTCTCTGCAAATGGGCTGAGACCAGGCACTTCTTCCATAAGGCTTTGCACATGTTAAGGCTGACAGGAGCTACTTACAGATAAAACCAACTTTAAGTGACCTGTAGTGAGATCGTGTGGCCCTGACTTCCTGCAACACTGCTGACCATGGTTTGGCACTGTAGGGGTGATGCAGAGGACAAGCAGCTCTTGCCTGCCCAGATGCACTGGAAGCAGCAGCTGCTGCAGGGATACCATTACAGCATTTATCAAAGTGGATGGCTCCACATTTGCACACTGGCGCTTGTTTACAGGTAGTTTGCCTTGTCCTGCTTTTGCTTTGTCTGAATAAGAGAGTTATCCCTGCATGCCCGAGAGATGAGATGAGGCTCAGTTTTGGCAGAGGCCCCAGTGCTATTCTCAGCCTCCTCAGGTCATAGCCAAGCTGCTGCATCAATGCAATCCTGTGGTCTACAGTTACATTTCAGAAACTGCTTTTGGAAAGCACGGCCCTTCTTTACAGTATCTCTTTAAAGAATGAGCCAATTGCAGGGATCACTCCTGACTAAGGTGATAATCCTCCTTTTTCATTAAGGGACCAAGAAATCGAAGACCACCAGGAGAGATTCTGGGGTCCTGTGGTAATTTTCTTTCAGGGTTGCATCCATAGCTATATGGATATATATATATATAAGCTAATTTGTTGTCATGCGTACATTTATCTTAGTGACTGCTCATTAAGTGAGACCCATTATCATTACTGCTGATGGGAGGAAATGCTCAGACTCCACACTGAACAGAAAGTCTGTAGGAGAGCATGGGATATGATAGTTTTCATTATCTCTAACATCAAGAATTCAGCAACCAAAGTCAGCAGGGATGTAGCAAGCAACTTGCATTTCCTAGCCAAGGGAAAGCATATGGAAATCACTTATCTAAGGCATGAAATGCTCATGGTTCTTCCAAAGAAAAATGCTGCTTAATTTAATCATCCTGCAACTAGTCTTAATTAGTTACCCTGCGTCATAATTCTATTCACATCCTCAGGAACCAAAATAGACCAAAAGATGACAGTGTATGCTTCTTGGGACAAAGTAAAAAATACATATAGCAGCACTTTGGTTTATAACAGCTCTCGTATAGTGCATCTTTCACACTGCTGCTCCATCTTGGCTACTTGACACGTTGGAGCTCACAGCACCCTGGCCAGGAGGACGTTGATGCAAAGCAGCCCCAGCAGATACTCCACAACCCTTGTGAGCACGCAGCTGCTCAGAGGGAGTGCGGATATGGCTGTGCTGGTCTGCAATGCTTGGTGTGTGGGGGCAGAGACTGCAAGGGCAGGTGTCAGTGATGGCCTGGGGGTAAAACAAAGTCATTTTTATTTACTAGCGGTTATCCCAGCCACATGGAAGAGCAATGAGGCAGGTGAAGGGACTAGAAAATAAGAGTTATGAGGAGTGACTGAGATAAAAAAAAAAAAATAATAAATTAAGTCCGGAGAAGAGGATGCTGAGGGGGGACCTCATTGATCTCTACAACTGCCTGCTGCCTCTGCAGAGAAGTCAAGGTGGTACAAGCAACTGAAAGCGTGAGCTTCAGCAAGAGAAGAGCCTTGCTACAGTTCTACAGATATTTAAGAATACAGCTCCCAAGAGACATCTTGCTTTCAGTTCTTTAAGTCTCTTGTTTCACAGATGTCACTCTCATGACTCCGCATTTCTGTCAGTGCCGTCAGGTGACCAACATAATGAGCCAAATTCAGAGCTGACCTTGAAGCCATAAAACTTTGACAGGATTATAGCCCATTACTCTATCTTTCATTTTCACACATTATAGCAACCAGTTTTATGGGAATCTGTACTAACGGAATCTGTTCTTAATAGCACACATGAAATCCAACCAGAAAAACAAATGACCATCTCAGATATGACTATCACAAAACGTTGGAGTGCCCAGGGAGGTTGTGAGATCTATATCCTTGGAGATATTCAAAACTAGCTGTACAAGGCCCTGAGCAAACTGTTGCTGGACTCAATTTGAGTAGAGTTCTGCAGTGGTCCCTTTTCATCTGCACCAATCTCTGACACTTTTATGAAGCCCATTAGATTCATAAACCCAATAACAGGAAAGAAAAAAAAGAATCATTTCCACACTTGCTTGAAGGAGTGGTAATTCTCATGTTCCTGGTGAAGAACAAATGGAGCAATATGGCATTTTAATATGTTAGCTAAGGAGAAATAATCATAAACTACTTACATGGGCATAAAGCAAAGGGGACAAATCCCGCTGGTAGTGAGCACATGTAGTGACCTTCACAGGAATCGAGCCTGTTCAGCATTTTGCGAGTTCACATTGTAAGAAAAGGAATGAGTGTGAGATCAATTTATGTGGAACTATGTAGAAAAATCCCTTTCAATTTGAGTGAATACAAGCATGTATGCCTGTGTTTCCAAGCACAGAATACAGTGTGGTGGAGGCTGATAAAGATATGTAAAAGGTTCCTCACCCCATCCTTTTTTTTTTTCCCCCCAAGCTAAAAACAGACAGCATGCCCATGAAGGTTATGCAGTGCCTGCTCTGAAGGGAGGCCAAAATTGCAACCATTTCCCTTCCCCTTGCCCCTGGCCTCAGCAGTTCTGTACAACTTTCTGACTCCCAGCAACTTTCTCTGCAAAACCTGTTCTCTCGTTGAGTTGTCTCCTCTACAGAGGAAAGACACAAATACCAGCTTGTCTCTTTTCAATCAAGGAACATGCAGTGCCAGAGGATGAAGCATCAGATTCTTTACTTTTGATTGAGGCTAATTAGTGTTTTCTCTAAAGAACATTAGAAAAAAAATACTCACTGGGTAGTCAGATTACTGGAACTCACAGCCAGAGCACTGCTGCATGAAGCAATGGAGCTGCATGGTACAACTCCAGAGGTTCTCACTGAGGGGTGAAGAGGGAAGCCCAATGAAAGCAATTTCTTCCATTTGTTTTGCAAGCAGCTCTGCTTTTAGGAATCTACCAAAAAAAAAAAAAAACAAAAACAAAAAAAAAAACACAAAGCCATAATGAATGGGTGCAGTGGTCAATGCTTTATCTGTCCGCACTTAACAAGCATAATCAAAGCATCACTACTGGCAATGAGACAAGAGGTTCTACTTCTCCAGATGGTCAGACTTCTCCAGGAAAACTCAGTTCCAGCCCAGCATCTGAGATGCAACGTAGCATTTTCCACACATCTTTTAGACAAACGTGAGTACAAGGGTCCAGTGCCTTCTCAAGCTCTATGCTGTGCATTAGTTGGCAGGCAGCTCAGCACCACACACCAGTTTACCCCCTCTCTGGGCAAAAAGATGGGAGAAAGAATCAGGAAAAAAAAAAAAGAAACTCAGGTGTTGAGACAACAATCAGTTAATAAGAAATAAAAGGGAAAAAACCCCACAAAAACGAGTGATACACAGTGCCATTGCTCACCAGCCAACTGATGCCCAGCCAGTCCCTGAGCAAAGCTAGCTACCCCCAAGCAACCGTCTCAGTATCATTGCTGAGCGTGGTGTCATATGGTACGGGACATCCCTTTGGACAGTCTGGGTCAGCTATCCTGGTGCTGTTCCCATCTCCTCACTGGCTGGGCAGATCCTTGCCCAAGTCTGACTCTGTGCAAGCTCTGCTCAGCAACAGCTAATCATCGCTGCACTATCTCCATTATTCTCATAGTAAGTCTAAAATACAGCACTACATCAGCTACAGTGATGAAAGTTAACTACCCCAGCTGAAGCCAAGACCCTCTCAGTTCTACTTTTATGACTGGTGACTAGTTTTACACTTGGCCAAGACAAGCTTTACATTTCATTTTAGCTCAGCTATGGGGGAATGTGCCCATAAGTCCAGGCAGAAAGATTGTGGCCTTGACATAACACTCCTCACGTATTGCAAGAGATTTCTTTTGTAGGATGAAGTGAAATCTCAGTGCTTAATGGTAAGGATCACATGGATCTGTGCTGAACAGATGGAAGAGATATTGCATAAGGCCTAGTTCATGCATTCTTTGATTACTGCCTGTTAGCCTTTATCTCAGACTCTTGGAAACACCAGCTTTCTATCAAAAGGAAATGTCACCACTTTAGCTAATAGACTTTTTTTTCTTCCCCTTGCAAGAAACGCTAATTGACTTTTTTTCCAGTTGAATGCAGCTTTGAAAATGAATATTTAATGTCAGGCATTAAAGTTCCTACATTGGCTTGCAGAGGAAATCTTGACTCACACAGATGCTTGTCAAGAGACAGAAAAGGCAGACCATGCTTCCCTCCCCTCCAAGACACAGAAAAAGATTTGTCTTGGTGCAGCTCTGCAAGTATAGGTGATTTTATGCCTGAAGAGAGATTTTCCCATTCAGCCCTTCCTGCAAGGCTCTGGGCTATGGGGCAGCCACATCCAGCAGCCATTGCCTCCAACAGCCTCACACCTCATTCAGAGAGGTGCTGCAGCTGGCAGGCTTGAGGCTTGCTCCTGTGCAGAAATCAAGGAGAGATGCCAATTGCCAGCAATTAATATTTTGCACTTTTTTCCCAGCTGCATAATTCCCCAGCTTTGCAGATCAAGCAGGAGACATACTCAAATTGCTTTGCATACTAAATGCTGGGAAGCAAATGGAGGACTTATAACAAATCTGTTGAACAACTTGTTTAATTTTGAGCGTCTGCTCAAGCCCCCTGACTGCAGGCTTAAAGTGAAAGCATGTGCCTCGTGCAGTAGCAACTCAAATATGAGCAGAATCAGGGCCATTTTGAGGCAGTGATCATACTACACTGCCACCTATATCAGAGCTTCCTGCCACTCCATGGTAGCCTAATAGCTAGTGTCAGACTTCCTCAAGGGAGAAGTGTTAGTTCTGCAAAGTGCCATGGATAACATGGCCCCTCCTGAAACCAGCAAGTCAGTCTGTACTGCAAAGTGTGGAGGTTTCCATCTGCCTTGAAGACAGAGAGCATTGCTTTTGTCCAGAGGATTAGCTGACCCTTCCTGCTAATCGATTAAACCATTTGCTGTCCATGCAAATCACACCAAGAACATTTGAATGCAGCTAATTGCTAAAAATACCCAAACTCTCATCTGACAGTTCAGGAAGAGATGACAGTTCTTCCAAGTCATGTTAAAAATATTGCTTTAGTATGGCTTCAGTGGGAGCTGCATCCTGTGAACGCTGAGAGCAGAGTGGGACTGCCTCATCCCTGGGTGGGATTCCTCTAACACATGATATACCTTGTGGTTCCCACAGCTCAGCAGAAGAGAAGCTACAAGCTCTGAAAACATGTCCTCGTACATTAGAGGGTAGACTGATAGAAGTTATCCCTGAAGGTGTTCAAGACCATGTTGGATGAGGCTCTGAGCAATCTGATCTAGTGCCTGGTTCAGTGGTTGGCAATCCTGTCCACAAAAGATCATTACAATTGAATGATCTTTGTGGTTCCTTGCAACCCCAGCCATTTTATGATTCTACAGTATGTTTCTAAACAGATTTTCAGATTTTTTTTTTCCCCCCCTCTATTCCTAGTCTAGAAGTCAAAAGATGACTACATTTTTTTGGTATAAGCATTTGAAATGTCAAGAGGATGTAATTATCACCTAATGTTAGGAGGAAGCTCCTGAGAACAGCTGGGATCTGCTACTCTGGATATAGGAACTCATGCAAAAGGTGTCAGTGCTGTGCCTTAAAAATCCAAATTCACAGTGCATCTTTGCTTCACTGTTGAGTCTTGCTCCTGAATTTACTCTTAAATCAAACATTATATGTTAGCCTAGATGTACTTTGAATTTGTATTTACAAATTTGTATCTGTAAAGTATGCCTAGCTCACAGAATATTAAGGACAGTACAACTTGAACAGGACTGGAGGTGAAAGAAATCCAAGTGTGCCCACACAAGATACCCAGTGCACACAAGTGCTGGCACATCGATAGCCTTAGAGGAGCAACATTACAGTCATTGTGTGACGGCCAAATAGCCTTTTACTAACCTACAGCTACAGCTCAACATTTTGATTCCTCTTTGTATCAAATGCTATGCATCTGAAAATTGGTTACCACTGCAATTCATCACGTCTAATGAGAGAGTAAAGCTCAAGGGGTAAGTTTATTCTTTCTTTCATTAACCAAGAAGGAAATTTCTCATTCATCATCCAGTGCAAGTGCTGAGCACCCTGTTGTATTGTGGGGAAAAAATTAATCTGAAGAGATGCTGCCTCACAGGTAAAGGCCAGATCCAAAATTCTGTAAAGGAGGGAGGGAAGGAGAAAAGTTCACAGACAGTAGCTTAACACAAGAAATATACTAGACTCACTAAAGCACGTACTGGATATGATGATGTGACACGCTGCATAGTCACACAGTGAAATTGTGTGCTGGAGGTTTGGAGGAGGGGATGCACTCAGGATGTGGAGGCTGTGGGCAGTTGGCACACAGCTGTTCCTGCTGCCCTCTGGGACCTGCTGGGAGGAACATGAGCAGCGCATGCTTTGTGTGTGCAAATGGGTGTAAGAATAGCTCCAGCACAGCAGGGAGTGGTGCTGGAGCAGAGAGGAATTTCTGCTTAAAAGCAGGCTGATTTCATAGAGACCTGGTGTTTCTGATAGTTATGGGCTAACCTCAATAGGATAGATGAATAATACACGTCAGAGCAAGGAACCCTAACAATCCAGGAAGGGAGATAGAAAACTAAGAGGTGAGCTTATTGAGCAGCTGCCAGAGATCAATGACTGGCTGGATGTTGGGAGAAATTTCTTCACAGAAAGAGAGGTTATACATTGGCACGTGCTGCCCACGGAGGTGGTGGAGTCACCGTTGCTGGAAGGGTTCAAGAAAAGGGTAGATATGGTACTGAGGGACATGGTATAAAGCCCACAGACACAGGCTGATGGACAGACTAGGTGATCTTATAGAACCATTAAGGTCAGAAAGACCAATGAGTCCCCTGTGCTACTGCACCAAGGCCCCAAGTGTATCCCAGGTACATCTACCTCACCACCAAGATGAGCCTGGCTTAGCAGAATCATCTGCTCATTTTAAAATGAAATGTTTCCATTCCTGGTAGTCCAATGTACTCTTATCCAATAAATTCTCTGAAATTATTTGAAATTCAGTGGTGTTGCACTAAACTGAACAGCAGGCAAGAATTAATTCTCCCTTCCAGCCCTGACCTGTCGTACAGTGACTGCACACTTCCTTTCTTCATCCTCACCACCCCTTGCATGCTCTCATTCAGTGCACCCTCCCCTTACCCTGTCAGATCCCAGCCCTGGGGCACTGTTGTGATTTAATGGTCCCACTGCTGCTACATAAATATAAGGCTTTTGCTGGATGTATTTGGGCTGATCAGCCCCTCAGCTGCCTTGAGGCAACATCAGAGGAACATCTGCAGTGTTTGCAGGCTGCCTCTGTCTGCACTCCTAGAAATGCTGCCCCGGGTCAGGGCTTTTAGTTTCCTTGCTGAACAGCATATTATGCCCTTGCACAGGATTTTTCTTTGTTAATTGGAAACAGTTTGATCATTAGATAAGATTCCATTAATAAATTAATATGGTCTGTCAATGAATCTTCAACTCAGTGGGTAAGGCAAAAATAAATAAATAAAAATCAGTAGGATCTCTTAGTGCAAAGAGGCCACAAGCCCACCGTGCAGCAGCCACAGAGGTCAAGACAGCCCAGCTTAGCCACCTGCTCCACGTTCTAATGGAGTTTCCTGCTGGTGACAGATCAATGGCATATGTGCCACATAAGATGACAATATTATATAAGTACAAAGTGGTAGGATTATGGGCGTGGGGGAGAAAGATCTCCTGGGGAGAGGGGACATTTTGCATCAATCACTCCCTCCCCCACAGCCACCCACCAACTGCGGGGATTTTTCTGAGTACTCAAGATGATACGGTTTGGTACATTTCAATCAGTTTCTTATCCCATCAAAGTATGGTGGAAACAGTGCTAAAGGAAAAGCAGATACAGAACAAGTAGGGGCTGTGTAGCCTGCAACAGAGCAACAGTTATGACAGCATATGCACTGCAGCTACCATGCAAGAGACTGCAGCTGCCACCTCGTGCCTCATTTCACCCCACTGAACAGGCACTGCATCAAGTACTAGGTCTGAAAAAAGTGGCTGAAATCTGAATGCTAAATAAAGTAGAGGAGACCAGGAAAGGGCTATGGCAATGGGAGATGCACATTTCACCAGCAGATGTGAGGAAAACTAGATTATGCTTAAGAAGGAAAAAAGTTAATTAGAAGTGGGCTAGAGCAGGGACCTTGGATCTTCTGACATTATGCTGGCCATGCCCAAAGCATGCATATCTCTGCTTATGTTGGGGCTGTGCACAAAAGCCTCATTCCTCAAGGGAGAACATGGATAGCACTAAAGAAGGCAAACGCAGAAATGAGAGCGGGAAGTCTGTGGTCTGTGCTTATGCTGTAATAATCCCTTCTGGGCTATAAATCTATCATCTCTAAATTTAACAAACCATCTGAATCTGACAGCCATAAAATACATCATCTACTTTAGATATTTATCCACAAGAAGTGTATTTGATTTATTTTGGCCACCAGATAACCATAGAAACACAAAAAATATCCTGCTGGGCATGCAGACCCTCCACCTGTTTCAGCACACCTGTGCCAAGCAAGTTTCTGCAGCCCACTCCCTGCTTAGTCCCTCAGAATATACAATTGTTGGGTTAGGTAATAAACCTGCAGAAGCTCACTCTTACTGCACACAGATACACCTTGTATATCTAAGAAATCCATTCCCTACAAGCTTCGTGCAGCATCCCTTAGCTCTAGCACAAAGGGATTTAGGGAGTAACAGCTCTGCATTCATAGGGATGCACTGTGGCAAGGACCACTGGGAAAGCGTGCTTTGGAGAAGCTTAGGGAAAGGCTCTCTGTGAAAATTCCTCCCATATAACTTCGACGTTCAACTGAAGTATTTACAGTGAAGACTAATATCACTAGGCTCCTTGTTTTGTCAGTGTAGAGGCTCAGCTTACCCTTGAGAGCAGTAATTACACCCTGTAATACTGCTCATACCTGAGCTGTCATGGTGTGCTTGGTTCATGCCCACCTTCTGTGCACAGGGGGCGAGTGGAAAAGGAGAGCTCTCTCACTATTGATTTTTCTGCTGGTCTTACACCCAGATGGCTGAGAAGGAAGCTACGGAGGGCTCAGATCTTAGCTACACTGATGAATCCTGTTGGTTTATTCCTGCTTCATTGTTACTGTGAGTCAATTAAGGCTGAAAGTTACACTCACATGAACTAATCTTGGGTACTAGTTAACTATTCAGAAGTACTAATGAATAAGTTTTTCTACTTTCTGAATTGTATTTCCACCTCTCCCTTTCCCCCACAAAGGAAGTGCTTGTTCCTGGAAAAGTCACTGTCATACCTGTTTTGTGCAGCAATAGTACCTGCAGCTGTAAGGAAGCAAGCACAACATTAGGGGATGCCCTTTCACAGGCCACATGGGAAAGAGAAAGCATGGGACAAAGATGAATTTAGTATAATTCCTCCAGTGAGGCTGATCAGGACACCCTAGTGTCTCCTGACACAGCTGCTGCAGAACCAGTAACCACTCCTGCCTGCTCCTCTCCCCTCTTTCAGTCACCACACTACAGAGGTCAGCACGCTTTTCAGCTACCCAGTACTTTTGTGCTCACCTCCCCTGCTGTTGGTGTTGAGAGTCTGTTCAGAAAATCTGCTGGCCTAAACATTACCTTCCCTGCCTCTGAATAACTCCAGAAAGCCTTGTGAGAAGCCTGCAGCTGTTGGAATGCAGATCTTTTAGAAGACGACAAGATACAGCATTTCGAGGAACTGCTTGCTTACAGCAAGTGGAAGAGCAATTTGAAGAAGCCTACTCGGCACACCCTTCCTTGATTGTTTAAATTGCACAGAAAGGCAGTTTGATAATGTAGTCAATATCAAGCCTGAAAGATCTTCCACCTCTGTACAGCTGCCAGCAAACAGGTAAAGACAGAGCATGTTGGAAGCAAAACATTGGAAGAAACAACCTGGCAAACTTCATTGCAAGTTGCAAGCCCTTTTGTGTTGGGCCGGTGGAAAAAAATGACCAAAAAAGTGAGTAGCTTGGAAAAGGATGCTTAAGAATCAAACAAAACCAGAGTGATCAGGAGCAGCCTAAAAAGAAATTCTGCACCTTAAATGAAATTCTGATTGGAATTGGCTGAAAGTTGATGCAGAACCTAATGTGCGATGGCTCTTAGATGGTCATGGCCCATCAGCACAGCTCTGATAATCAATCATTTCTTGACAGGAGGCCAAGGATATGCCATGGATTGCTACCTCTTCTGTTCCAAACAGTCCACTGGATCAGGAGTGAGCCCTGGAGTACTTTCAATTGCATTGCTGCCATCTGTGCTTGTTTCCAGCAGAAGGTATGACTTTCCTGCCTTGTCTGCGCTTGGCTTTTTTCTTTGCTGTGCCAGGCTACAAACCTACAGGGCTACAGAGTTGTTAATACAACACTGTTTTGCTCCTTGCAAAACCTATCACTACAGAAAGCAGCTGTTAGATGCTCTACTGGTAGGATGGTTCTAGTTTAACCCAGTGGCAGCTCAGCACCACACTTTCCCCCTCATAAGTAGAATGAGGGAGAGAATTGAATGGAAAAATAAGGTAGAGTTTGAGAGCTGAGATAAAAGTTATTTTTTAAATACAGAAAAAGAAGAGGGAAAAAGAAAAATAACATCAAAGATATATATGTATATATATGTATACATACACATATATATATTCCCTCCCCCCCATGCACTTCCACAATGCAAAGTCTCATCACCTGCCACCACTGCTGACTGAGCAGAGAACCACTCCCAACAACAGCTCACCACCCACCCACTAACACCCAGCCAGCCCCTAAGTACTAGCTGGCCCTAAACAACTCCTCAGTTTTCTGGTCTTTCACC
The DNA here is from genome assembly GCF_023343835.1 of Lagopus muta. Classification (NCBI taxonomy): domain Eukaryota; kingdom Metazoa; phylum Chordata; class Aves; order Galliformes; family Phasianidae; genus Lagopus; species Lagopus muta. The sequence continues at coordinate 93,299,358 of NC_064434.1, forward strand.
AGAAAGGCCATAGCTCTTCCTCACTAAGTCACCTAGTCCTACTGCGCTCCCGTCACTCAGCAACAACCAAACCATCAGCATACTATTAACACACTTTTTCTAGCAAGGCCAAAATACACCATCACATCAGACGCCAAGAGGAAAAATGAGCTCAGTTTCAACTGAAACCAGGGCAAAACTACATCAAGCTACATCCTCTGCAAAAGAGGGAGAAGTTTCTTCTGTGAACACCCTACATTTTTACTTGAAGTCCTCCTGGCAGGCTCCAACAGGGACAAATACTTAAGGGAAGGAAACAGTAAGCAGTATCTCTCCAACTCACTGTCCTAAGGGCAAGTTCTTGTAATATAAGGTGCTGTTCTGAGGTAGACAGTAGGAAAAGATGAAACAACACATCAGGAAGCTCTCTGCCTTGTAGGTCTGCCTCTCAGCAAAGCTTTACCAAGGTTTCCCTTTGCTAGCTAACAAGGATAGTAAAAGCACCATAAAGTTCTAAACTTCACTAGAGCTGGAATGAAAAGGGCTGGACCCTTGAGTCCTTTTTTCTCCCTGGTCAGCAGGAATAAGCATAGATAGCAGCAGACATAGTTGCTTTCAACCCAAGAAAGGTAGTAGCCTCAATCCAGTGACAGAAAAGGAATCGCTTACCCCCTTTCCAAGGATCAGAACATACTGAAAAAGGAGGGGATCTCCAAATAGAAATGTATGCCTTGTGGCTGCCAGCCCTTAAATGAGGTTATGTTTTTCTGGTGGCACAAGTGAATTGCTCACACCTGTGCTCCCAGGGCTGCCCCATCACCAGGTGCTCAATCACTGGTTCAGGCTGTGACCTAACAGTTTCTCTAAAGTAGATTAGCAGAGAGCAACAGATCTTCCTTTCCCATAGGGTGCTCCTGCACCCTACCTGGCCTTTTTTTCTTAGGAGTGCTGATGCTGTGTTTCATTACCCTAGGTTAATGTGAGAAAGAGACTCACACAAACAGGACCAATGGAACCCCCATCCCTAGAGACATCCAAGGTCAGACTGGACAGGGCTCTGAGCACCTGACTGAGCTGTGCTTGTCCTTGTTCACTGCAGGGGAATTGGACTAGGTGACCTTTAAAGGTCCCTTCCAGCTCAAGCTTCTCTTTTTCAGCAGCTATGAACTGCTATGCTGGCTCATCCCATCTGTGAAAACACAGCCTGGAAATGTTTCACAGGTGAGAAGGGAACATACCACATTGAATAAGAACACCTCTTTTCAAACATATGTGAAATTCTGGTTGTTTAAATTCAGAAAGGCTGAACCCAAATTGGAATAGATACAAAATGGTGAAGACACACAAGCTGATGTTAAAAGAGGAGAATGAAAGAGGTTGACTTATTTAGCTTGATGAAATGAAGACTGAAGGAGACATTAGTGTTCCCAGTACTACTTACCTGTATTACATTATAAAAACAAGACAACAATTTGTAGAAATAATACTTGACATCTCTGTCATGAAAAACTTTCATTTGAAAATGGAAAGATTAGTGAATAACAGGGGTGAAAGATTTTAGAATTCTGATCTATATGACAACAATTATTTTAGCTTTCTAGAAATGAAACTGGCCCTATGTCCCTGCTTGAGCAGGGTGGTTGGACCAGGTGACCTTCAGAATTGCCTTCCAACATTCACCAGTCTGTGCTCTGATACATTACAAATAAATTAAAATAAAGAATTGCCAGAGCCAGAGCAGCCATAGGGATGGTGGCTCTGTTGCTCCTACCTTTGCCTCTTTGCTCCCATTCACCTCTATGGAGAGATCTTCTCTCCTTGGCAGTGACATCATGTTTAACCTGAGCTCCAGGGGATGAGGTGAGCAAGAGAGAAAAATCATGGCCAGAACCATCAGTATAGAGCTTGAGACTCAAAAATGATGTGATTGGAAGAGATTGAGAGCTGTTCCGCTAATGGCTTCTGGACATAAGGATTTGATATGTCATTTAAAAAATGTTGTAATCAAGGTTGGCACACTCAAATCTACAATAACGGAAAAGAAAAGCCCTTTCCAAGGGTTCGGTTTCTCTCCACCCTCATGTTCCCCAGGAGAATCAATGTTTGTGGTTTGTCCTGGCTTCTCATGACAGCTTTCTTGGCAGTGAGCTTGGAAAGAATTCCTGGCTCTGCTCGTGTGGAGATGGCCTCTGCACAGAGCAAAAAGATACCTCCTCTATCTGATGGATCTCCCAGAGACAGCAGTAACAGCACTCTGCTTGTGCTTAAAGCTGCTGTCTCAACACTGCTTGGCTTTCCCAGGCAGAAGGCAGCCAAGCAGCTCTGCTCCCTGTACCCTCTGCAGATGAGTGAGCACAGAGAACAGTTTGGTGCAGTGAGTCCCTAAGGATGGACAGCGCAGCGGGAGAGAGTGGAAAGTCATCAACTTCTAATTGGTTTCCACTCTTGAGCAAGAGAGAATGGGAAATGCCAGTCTGCCCCACATGGTTAATTCTGCAACCCAATTAGCAAGTGCTTCCAATTAAATGGAACCAAGTTTTCTTTAATTAACATTAATTTCCATTAGGATGACACCACAGAGAGTGCATTCCAGATCTCTTGTCTCTGTGCAGAGGACTGGGCACCACATTTGTGCTGTTCTGTGGGACTAAAGAGCCCTTGCACTTTGCATAGGGCTCCCCCCCCCCCCCCCCCCCTTGAGAAGGCTGGCACAAGGGTTAAGGGCTGCACCGATCATTTCTGCATTGAACTTTAGGTGCCCAGCTGTTCCAAGTCTTTCTGACAACTTGGCAGCACCCTCTAAAACCTTTCCAGGCTGTCAGGTTCTTCTCTTGGATCCGGTTCAGTGCTTTGAGTGCCCTTGCACACTGTCTGTGCAGATGTGGAGGAACACAGCTGTGTCAGGTGAAATTTAGCAGACTAAAACAGCATTTGGACACTCAATGGAAATATTTCCTTTTGAATTATCGTGAAGCAAGAGCAAGAAGAAATATCACAAGATGAAAGAAGAGTGAAGATGAAATCTCCAACTTGAAAAAAACTTCCACGAAGTGGCTTGAATATTTCCAAGGCAAATGCAAACCTCTGGGTCACCTTACAGCCCAGAGGATGAAGCAGAAAGGATTGCGCTGCAAGTATAAATTCCCCTAACTGAAATGCACAGAAAACTGCCATATCTTCATTTGCAGGGGTCTGTTGTTTGCCTGCTTGTAAGGAGGTAATTGCTCTCACTCTGATTTTCCTAACGTGCTCGCTGGAGGTTTAGGTGCCTCATCATCGAGAAGGCTGGGGTGGCAGAAGTGGCACTCATCTTTGCTTTAGGGTTCTGTCAGTATTATGGCTCATGAGGATGAGTACCTTCAGGGCAGTAAATTAACTTGAGACCTCTCTGGCCTTCTGTTTAGCTGAAGCATGCTCAGTAAACTAGTACCTGAGTGGAAAGGAATTGAATTCAATACAGAAAGAACTGAGTATGAGTAAGAGTGAGAAAGCCTTTGTATTTTCGTGAAATAATGAAAATCCTGATGTAATAAATAAGTATAATCAAATTTTCCTCCAGCATTCTGTTGCTATGATTGCTTTTCTGTCAATAAACACTACAGACTATGTTCCAGAGTAACACAGAGAAAAATGAAGGTATTTTGAATGCTTTGTGTAAATAGGGGATATGAGAGGACGGGAAGCTATGTCTATATCAGGCAATTATTTGTCACCGATTACCATAGTCTCAAATTCCCTGACCCTTTCACCATAGCTGCAAGGACAGGCAATGCTGCAATCCCCATTCCATGGGGGAGAAGCACAGCAGGGAGACACGGATCTGCAGTGCAGCATGTGAGCAGTGTGCTCCATCCCTTCGGCAGCAATGCTCTGCAGGACAGGCCAAAGACCTGGTGAGATGTGCCTGATAAGACCTGTCTTTGCATTTTGCTATCTGATCCCCACAGCAGGTTAAAGTCATGTCAGAAAAGTACAGAAAAATAGAAGAACAAAAACAATCTGCTCAATGATAAATAAAACGTCGAGATCCATTCTGCTTTTTGCCATAGCTCAGTGCTCAGTGCTGTACTTCAAGTCAATGGAAGTCAGTGAATTCCCACTGGCTTGCTTAACCAGGCTAGACTCAGAGCCAGAGAATTTCAGCCCCTCTTCAGTCTATTGAACTCACTGACTCATTTCAGTGCTTCAGATTGAGTTCAGAGCTCTTGGTGCTGGTAGGAAAGGCAATAGCTTAGAAACATTTCCTCCTGTTCTGTAACAGCTGCAGCAGCTGTTGGAAGCAGCACAATTTCAACTCTATTTTATTTCAATATGCTTAATACCTGTCCTTTTTGGTTATTCAGAGTATATACGTAGTGCTATGGCAGCTTTGCAAACTGTGAGGAGAATCCAAATATCAGTCCCTCAGTATACGTCAAATTCAGTGTTAAGGCATTTGCTCAAATATATTACCTGAGTATTTGCTTGAATGAAGATATGAATTAGTCTGGTTTCATACACTTTCCATTCTCTTATTAATGTTCTAGAAAATGAAAATCCTGATATGTGTTTGCATTGGCACAACTTTTAAATTAATTCATCCAAACAAATACAGCCCCCAGCTAAATACCTAAGTTCAACGATCAACCCAAACAGATCACAAGTCCCCAAGGATCATCACGTCCCATCAGCTCCCCCACAGAGTTCAAGCAGAAAGCAAGGAAAATACTTGGAGACAAAGAATCACTCTAGAGGGATAGAGATAAAAAGCATTTACTCCCTCTGAGATTTTCAAGAGGACTATTTGTTTGTTAGAGGAATTTTTGCCAAATAAACTCATCCTTTTAAACTGAACACTCAGCATAAAAGCCAGTCATCGTGTGAATTACCACCATGCAGTAACGTCCCTGGAGGCGCTCAAGAAAAGGGTAGGATGTTGCATTGAGTGACATGGTTTAGTGGTAAAGTGGTTGGACCAGAGGCTTTCCAACCCTAATGACTATCGTTTTCCATAGCATACATAAAGAAATTTGTAGGTTTATATAGAGGGCAAGTGTTGCCTAAGTAAGAGACCAACTGCATAACTACACTGAAGTAGATACCTAGATCTTTGCTAACTTGTACAGTTTTCACATATTCTTTCCAGAAAAGTATGTTACAATTATATCTAAGTGCATTTTGCATTTATTTTAATGGCATATCCAATTAGGAGAAAAAACATAACTGAATGCCTCGAAATTAGGCCGTGGAGCACCTATGAGATGAATGAATATTTCCATCCAAGGAACACCTACGGGTTGAAGCGAACAACTCTATACTTCAAGGTCTCATTTTCCTTACCCCAGCTTATTCGTAGGCTAATCTAAGGGGCTCAGAATCACTTGGCTAAAGCCTCCCTCATTGACCTCAGAAGATAAAGAGCTGCAGCAGCCCTGGCTGGCAATCTGTAAGCAAGATACTCAAGTGTCATTCCAAGTCTCACGTGATCATTAATTAAGCTTCCCCCACTTTCCTGCAAATTAGGTTAATTCAGAAAAGGCCATTTTGCTTATAGTAATCACACACAAATAGTCTTAGTTTCCATGCACTCTTCCTTTCTTCTCCACACACACACACACACACACACAAACACACACACACACAAAACTAAAAAGGAAGAAAAAAAGAGGAAGAAAGAAAAGAAAAAGAGTAGGAAATAAAACAAGAAATGGTTGTGGCTGTTGGGTCACTTTGCTCCATAGCCCACACTGACTACTTGTGTTATAAATAATTGTTTGGAGATGTCAGTGATCTACACTCAATGCAGAGCTTACTGCAGAGTTGATTTATTCTTTGAGAACCACCTTGTTATTATTGCAATTAAGTTGCTCCTACCCTACTGACACAATGGCAGTTGAAGACTTTCTGCTAACGTTTCCACAGGTAATCACAGCATAACAAAAGTATGTTTCATTAAGAGCCATAGGCTTCCATCAGAATTTCATCTCCTGAAAATGAATTTCCACATCATTCTCTCTAACCAGAGAGTTGGTAGGGAAAGTAAAGAACCTTCGCAGGTAAAGCTGTAGTTATTCACAGGACCGGACATCTGCTTCTGCTATAGTCAAACATTTGGAAATTGAAATCATAAAACATTTTTTATTGGAGAAAGAAATTAAGAGAAAAACTTAAATGCAGAATAAATTTAAAAAGAAGTCCAAAGAAGCTTGCACTGTGCTTTCAGGACACTGCTTTGTTATTTCTCTGCTGTCTGGTGCTTAGAGCTGTACCTGCTCCATCTCTTCCCAGCCCAGCTTCACCACTTACCCATTGGCACTGTGAGCCAGATCCCAATGCTGAGCTGGCCAAATCCCGTTCCTCCTTTTCTGTGAAGCTGGGGTTCTCTGCCAGCTGGTTACCTGTACTTCATTTCTTTGGGGATGGATACTTACCAGAGCTAGCCTTAGGGAAGCCACAGGACCACATGTTAGGAAAAATCCCCTCTCAAAAAGAGTGGTGAGGCAGTGGCACAGGCTGCCCAGGGACGTGGTGCAGTCACTGTCCCTGGTGGTGTTCAAGAAATGTGTGGATATCACAACAAGGGACATGGTTAGTGGGCATGGTGGGGATGGATTGGTGGTTGGACTAAATGACTTTAGAGCTCTTTTCCAGCTTAATGATTCTGTGATTCTATGTGGGTTAGAGGAAGGAATAATATCTCCTTCCCTAGCTGGCAGCTGTTGAATCAGTGTCTGATGAGAAGCTACACAAGCAGCACCTCTCAGCCAGGGCACAGCTCAAATACTTTGGTAAGGAATTAGGCTCAGCTGCCTCCAAGCACCTTCCTGGCTGGAAAAGCCAGATGCCTGGACACGTCTTTAAGGACACTCTCTTACATCCATCTCCCTAAATGTCTTATTTGCACAGCCCTACTCACAAAACTATCACAAAATCCCCTGTACGCAGTGGTAACTTTTTGTTTTAATTTTTATAAGGTTGAGAGGCTATGTGTTCATGGACATTCACTAGTAAGATGATGGCCAGATTCTAGTGCCTGAAGGAAATAACACAGTGGCTCCACAGCCAGCTCTTCGGCAAGAGCAGCCCAGTTACCTGCCAGACTCTGCCCAGCCAAGAGAAACTGGAGATATGTCACTTTAAGGATGTATTTGCAGGCAGGAAAGAGCTGCAGTCCACCAGTGAGTTACACTGCAGTGTGACACTGGGATAAGTACACCACTGGAGTCTACAGCGATTTGGAAATAGCAGCCCAGATGTGTATGGCTCCTCCCTTCCTGGGAAGGGGAGTTTCCTAGCAATGTCTATGCTACTGACACAGTGGTGTTGATGGGATGCGTCAGAGCCACACCTCAGACGCTTGCTGAAAAGCTGCTTCACCAGGGACTTCCATTCTACCTTGTGAGTTAGGAGTAACAATCCAGCCCTGGCCTTTTCCAGGTGCCTGAATGTCACCAGGACAGACTCAGCCTCTCCTCTGCTGCTTTCTAAACGTGTGATCTCTCCCTTGGATGTCTGATGCAGCTCTGCCAAACAGAGAAATAGAGACTACAGGTCTTCATCAGAGGAGTGGTTGTTCTTGAAGTTCAGTTACTTTTCATGAGAGCACTTGAGTCTAGGTGTGCATATGTGTAAGCCTGCTTGTTTCAATAAACTTTCACATAGTACTAATGCACTTATTTACTAACAGAAATGCTTTCAGTTGCATTTTCAATATATACCCTGGATTTATTCTCTATTTGCATATTTAAAGTGTACTTGCTGAGGAAGTTGAGGGACGCATAAGACACATCAATATTACTAGTATATTACAGCTGAGGTGTCAGATTTAACATCCACGAACTAAAGCAGCACTTTGTATTGTGGTCTGCTGGTGAAAACTGTAATCTTGTAATATCTCATATACTGAAGAAGGGTGAGCCTTAGATGGCAACCTCGGAAGAATACTCATGGGCTGTGTGAAATATTTCACCTGCGTCATCCCTGTTCTCCTGAGTCATATCTACAGCAGGAGCTCTACTGGGTACTTTGTTGTTAGTTATTAAGGTTACTATAGTAATCAGCTATTCAAAATACATTCAAAGGGGGCTGTTACCACCTGCAGTCAATAAGGAGCACAGAATTCTTCTCCCAAAAGAACAGAACTATGTACACAGGTATTTTGCAGGCTGTACTTCATCTTAGGAAATCCTGCCAGCAATTACATTTGGATCCAGCCTTTTGGGTCTTTCACTGGCCTGGAAGAGCAACAGACTGCTATAGGTTTTATTTGTCCTGGACACTTGTGAATAATTGCTCTTAAGAGAGAACCAGATTCTGGCCGTCTGGCCTCCTGCAGTTTCCAGAGAACACAGTGGAGCTGCAAGTGTTCAACACACCTCTGAATCTGGGCTCAGAGGACTTTGAATTTTGGTCCCAGCTGAGCACCCCTGCCACAATGCTCTAGAGGAGCACCCTCTCCTCCTCATGACTGCATCAAGATCAGAAGATCTCAGAGATAGTCCTTTGCACACCCAGATGGCTGCTATGCAGGCAGTGTTTGGGCATTTTGTGTATGCTCCTGGCATTTGCTGGGATCATAGTCCCAGTGTAATAGCAAATACTCAGGGTTCTTGTGTCCTCTGTTGTTATCACTGAGATAGAATTGAAATTGCCAAATTTCAACCACTGTAATTTCACCACTGGAGCCCAAGCCTCTCCATGCAAAAGTTGTTTGTACTTGGAACACAGGATGAGGGATCATTTACATTTTTCCTTTTTATTAGAATAAAGAGTCTTTGTTGGCTTTCTTGCTTTGCAAAGAGTAAAGCATAATTTGGCCACAAATATTGTTTGCTATTGCTTTAACAAGACAAATGGCAGCTTTTTCTTCTTAAACGTCTCTACAAGCCAAAGGAGACATGCTCTCCTCAGTACATTCAATACTTTGGTAGGAAGAATTGCATTCTTCCCGTACAGAATCATTTATTATTTATTTTGAATTTGTATGCGTGGCAAAGTTTTGCCTGGGGAGCCTGAGACTGCAGCTCTTATAATTTAATATTTCAGGAAGATTAGGATAAAAAATGGTTTGGAAAAACTCTATGACATTTTTGTTATTTAGTTCTTTTAACCACAAAAGCTAGCCTGGGCTACTTGCTTTTCACACAGGTGGCTTTTCCTTCCTTTTCTTTTGGACTGTATCAGAGGTCTTCTCTCAGTGACTTGTATTTATACAGCTATTTGACCTATTTCAGGTGTGACAATTTATCAGCACAGTTATAAAATTTAATGTATTTCTGGGTGAAAAAATGGTGATAAAGTGGAAAGCCTGAGAAAGCTGTTTTCAAAAACTTCTGAGACTGGGAAATCATAATTACTTCATTATAAAAGTATGGTTTGTTGTAGCTTCTGTAGCAGAGACAATGCTTGTGGTTTTTGCTTCTTGGCTCAAATTTGACTCTATAAATTGTTCACCAAGATTTTTTATGGCCTTTGCATTCTGACGTGTTGTCATTAGATGAATGCTTGATATTACACTAAAACAGCTTAAAATGTTATCATGCCTGAACCAGACGTACCAACAGCCCCATAACAAACACATTAATCAACTGTATGCCCTCACACTGCTTCAGCATGACATAAGATGTGTATGGATGAATCGCTTTCAGCAGGTCATGGCAGGAATTAGGAGTGTGTGATGAACAGTTACTGCTAGAACAAACTGGGATCAAGGATCATTACATTCTAGCCACCTGCCTTCATGCAAATGATGCTTCTTTCAGCAAAAAGGGACCAGCACAAAGCAGCTCAATCTCTTTTATATACAACTCACAGGTTAACATTTACTTCAACTGTCTGGGACAAGGGATTCTTACTAGGAATAGTAAGACACAAGGAACCAGGTTCAAGGAATTAAACTTTAGAGGATCTCTGAGGATTAATAATAATATTGTGGCTTCTCAAGATCTGCTGGTCTCAAGCTAAGAAAAAGAAATCACCATCTCACAGCCCCTCTCCATGAGGCTGGAATATGAAATAGTAATAATGGTGGCCCACCATCTGCTCAATAACTGATATGAAAAGGCTGGAAGATTTCAGTCCACTTCTTAGCTTAGTTCTTAGCCTACCCATAGCACCCATATCCATCATAGATGTACTCACTTGTGTGTACAGTCAGCTGTGATAAGATGGCAAGCTTCCACAAAGGGAATGACCACATGTTGCTTTTACATGTGTATATCTGTAAGTTCCTCTTTACAGCAGCAGTCTTATTTGCCTATAAGCCCACATTCTGCTGAAAGATGAAGAGCGTGATACCAGATTGGATCAAACATAAGACACATATCAGTGTCTAGAGTGGGGCCTTGTACTAGAGGCCCCACTGACACCCCTTTAATAATACCCATGGCAAGGCACTAATAGGGAAAGCATGGTGATAAATTATGTCCATACTAACCATCTATCAACACCACAGCTGAGATTCTTTCTGCTGGCTGCATTCTCCAACTGCAGGTACATTGCTCTTCCACTCCATCTGCAAGCTGCACCAGTTTCACAATTTGTAAGTCACACAATATCACACCTGCAAGTTTTGGGTAGCTGAACAGCCTGGATCCAGAGCATCACCAGTCTGCCGGCTGTACAGCTACCTGTTGTGATGCTGCTTTAGTGTTTCTATGGAAACAGTAACACGGTGTTAATTTTAAAACACAAAAGGATATGCCTTCCAGATGGGTTACTTCATATTTTCTCACCTGCACTACAGGTTTCAATAACCTCTAATCTTGGGGGATAATTACTATAATGAACTGGATCAAGCTGGCTCAGGCTTCCTATGTACACCCAGCGTAGTCAAGAGCTTTCCAGGAAAGCTGTGCTGGGAGGTCTACCTATAAACCTGGAGACAAATCCCTGGATAATTTTCACAGGCAGCTCTGGTTCTCCAGCCCTAAGGAGATCAGCAGGCCTGGCAGAGGCTCCTGTGGGACCTGCTCCTGTTTTTGCTAAAGATACCATGAGGACAGCAGGCCTTGAGCTTTCTTCTCCCTTGCTACAGCCAGCCTGGGGTGTATGCAGCAAAGAATTGATCCAACTGTGCCTGAGAAAAGGATAAGAAAGGGGAGAGACAAGAGGTGGCAAGAGAAGGAATAGGGAAAATTGCCAGGGAAGCTAGTATTTGAACAGGAAGATGCTTGTCACATGTGGGAAGTGAGAAGGTGGAGAACAGCTGAGAACTGCTGGTGTCCTTGCGTTAAACAGGCTTGGTGAGGTACCAAAACAATATCACTAAGAGACACTCATCAGCATCTACAAAGCCAAATGCCCTTTTCTTCTCCTAGAATATCAAATAGGGCTCAGACTAAGAAAATGCACTAAGACAGTGAGCCTGGAAATTATCCAGTCACTGGCAACCAAGGCTGGAGTTGTATTCTGAGGAAGAATCACTGTTGATTTTCCTTGTTCTTACACTCACCCCTGGGCATCTTTGGCCACCACCCAGAGACAGGATGCTGCTCTGGGATGCCAGATGGGCATTTACTCTGAGCAAGTATGGCTTTTATGACTTTCCTTTGTAAAGTATGACAAGCTGGCAGCTGCAAAAAGCAGAACATTTTAATTTATTGCTGACAAAAATGTCAAACCAATCTCCATTGTACCAATCCTTGACCTGTCTGATAAACACATTCGTTTTCTAAAGAAAACAGCAATGCTAGTTAAATGCAAACATACTCCGCACCATGCCTATTTACCTGCTCCTTGATTAGCTAGTTGCTTGTAATTCTTCTAGTTTTTTTTCTACTTCTCACTGCATAAGCCTCAAACGATCTCTACCAACCTCTCTGCAAACAAGTCAGTGAGCAGCCTGGAACTGCTGCTCTCCTCGGACCGCACAGGCTGGTCAGGAACACAGCTTGTCTTCCTCTGAGAGCCCTGTGAGGGTGTCAAACCACAGATATGGTGTTTACTATTGCAATTAGGCACACAACCAGGTAAGGAAATAGCCTCATAGTATTCCTTCTAAACTGTCAAAACTGGTGTTCCTTTAATAAATAGGAGGTCTGCAGATAAATCTTGTGTGGCTTCAAGCAAGCTCATGATTTCTTTACTTTCTATCTTAAGTCATTATGTAGTATTGCTAAGCTCAATTAAAAAGATGTCCAGGGTGCGATTGATCTCTCTGTGCTACTTACTGATGTCATCTGGGTGCTTTTGGATTTAATTAATATTCCTAGAGTGTATTTTAACTGTTGAGTTAAAAGTTTTATAGCACCCAAATGGAAGTGTTTTTTATGTTAACCTGACAGCAAAGTGATATGGGAATACAGATTTTGAAGAATAAGAAAGAGTAAATTACCTCAAGGAGCAAGCCAAGCAGGGAAATGATATAATGAAGCACAAAAAGGCAGCAGTGTGGCTTATGAATGATGAACTTGACATTAGTGAGTAGGTCAACAGGATTCTGTTGTCATTAACTAGGAAATAAAGGCCAATTTTTGTACGCTAACAGTTTCAGCTGGGGCTGCAATCTATTGAATGTTAACAGTACAGCGTTATTTTCCTAGAACAGGCCTGTATCATCAAAAGCTGCCAGCTGCAGATCGTTAGTTCTAGTCCCTATGGCCTCTTTTTCCAAAAGCTTCATGGATTTTTAAGCTACTTTTTCTTTTTTTTTTAGCAATGTCAAAAAATTGTATCCTCACTTTTCATCTAAAAGAAAATACCTAACTGCAGGTACCTGATGTGGTACAGCTACTCAGCTACTCAAGTCCAGAAAGAATAGCCTGTTTGGAAGAGTGATGTTTCATAGCACACAGCAATGAAAGGTAAGTAGCAGGATGCCACATTAAGGGATAGTGAAGTTTTGCACTCCCGTCTTGAAGTACATTACTTTCATGTACAGGTCAGAAAATGTTATTATAAACTGAGGACTAAGAATTAAGAACAAATGCATATGTGTGAACACAAAGGCTGCTGAAGAGTGCATCACCAAACCCAAGATGACTGTGTCGGCAGGGCTGTACTGAGCTCACTGTGAAGACATGGAGGAAAAGTGAGGCTTGGAAGTTACAGGAGTGACTGAGGGTCAGAATCACGGAGCTGGAGCCTAGCTCTGTCTCAAGAACCACTACTTCTGTCCTTTCAGCCAGAAGCTCACCTTGAACCACAGTTCCTGCAGTAAATAGTTCTGTAGCTGCCTTGGCCTGAGATCAACTGGCAGAGAAACCCACACGTGAGCACAGAGAATAAACTTTTGCAGCTGTGTGCTGGGATTTACCTGCTTTGAGGAATAAATGCCACTTTGTAGCTGTTTGTGGATATGGATGCTTTAGGCAGGACTGGTTGTAATTAAGGTGTCCCCTTATTTTTGACATCTTATAGCTTTGACACCCTTCATTGATATGGACTGATTCTTATGTTGGCTGAGTTTGAATTAATGTTGGACATTCCCCTAAACTGGAAAGAGAATAGAGAAAAGGCACATTATTTTGTCCAAATTAACAGGCTTTTCTTTTGATTCTAAAAAGCAGTTGCACATCCCTGTCACAGTGCTGTCATTTCATATGAAGAATGTAGCTGAAATACTTGATTCGCTACAGTCAAAGCAAAATCATCATTAGCTTCAAAGATAACAGCATGTCATTCTACGAGAAAAATGTACTGTCTTGTGGTACTGAAGTTTAGCTTCCATTAACAAATAGGTGGACACTAAATTACTTAAGATCAGCTCTGCTATTTTCACCTGAACACAGAGACTCCTCTAGCCTCAGTATTACTTAGCAGAGTTCATTGCTTTTTAAGTAAAAATAAAAACCTGAAGCTTTAGTGGTTTTGTTGGTGCTTTGTTGTAGTTGTTGCCTTTGTAAAGATACTTTTGATAAAAACTTGTTTTCTGCTCCAAAATCAAAGATAGCAATGACCATTAAAAAATAAAAATCCATTTAATCATGCTAAAAATGGTATTTTTTGCAAATACATTCAAGGTAATTTTAGGTAAATAAGAAAATGTCACAAAACAGTTTAAATCTTGAAGCTGCTCTTTGCTTTAAAACCTGACCATCTTTTCAATTTGTCATATACATAAGAATCTCACACACAAACCTGTATCAATTTCCAGATCTACATGGGATGAAGTTTTGACTAGAGCTTCCCTGTTGTTAGAAGGGTAAACCAACATAATCTTTTTTACATTGCTACTAACTAACCTAAAGCAATTCTGAAAACGTGTTATCCTAGTGAGGCAGTCCAACTAGGAACAGTTTTGGTTCACTCCAGTTACTGCTAGAGAGATGAAGAAAAAATAATTTTATCTTCTACAGGAGAATCACAAACCACTACATTTATTATTATTGTTACTCTCGGTTTTGGGGACTGAGCCAAATAACGTTTAAAAAGCAGATGGGTTTCAGCTTGGTCCTTCAAATGCAAGTTGGATGTACTATGTTGAGCAAACGCCTAATAACTCTGTGGGTGTTTGCTTAGAAATGGCATTTAGATTAAACAGTGCTTCAGTATCTGCACTTTAAAGGGTCCAGTGCTGTTGCTGGATTTGAAAGTGAACAAAATGTAAATGCTTGCGTTGGCCATTTAGAACAGGCAAAACTTAAATCTCCTTTTAGTGAACAGAAAGCTACAGCAACAAATAAAACTGAGGAGTGTGGCAACAACAGTATATCTTGTGCACTGATGTGCCCAAGGAGACAATGCCCAACCTGCACAGGGCTGCTCACACTCCTGACCCGTGTTACATGAGATCTGTTAGTTCCTGAGATATTTCCAGGCTGGATGTACCATCAAGGTAAGGAGCGTTCAGTCCACTGTTGAAAAAAACAAAACCAAACTAAACACCAGTACCCTTGAACTGTTACACAGTGAAGTTGACTTTGTGACACTAGATCAAACTAGAGATGGTCCCTAGATGGAAAGTTCATATTTAGATTCATCTTCTAGGCACACATGGTCACGAGCCTGAGCTCTGCTTCCATCTCTGACCTAATTTAGCATGACACTGGGCAAAAGCCTTGAATTGTTTCAGAGCATTCAAATGCGAGAACCAAAACTCTGGCAATGATGCAGCCCTGCTGAGAGTCAGAAGTGGGTCAATATATGGAAATCTGCAGTAATTAGATCTTTGATTTCCTTACAGTGAACCTCCTTCTCACTGCCTAGGTATTTCTGGCCAAGCATGGATTCCTGGACTGGACATTATACACGCTGAATATGAACAAAAGGTCATTTTCCATCTTGATACTATTATCAGCTGCTAGTAAGTTTCCATACTCTCTTAAAACTGCCCTGCTGTACAATTCAGTTATGTTGCTGTAATTCCTTTTTACTCACGACAATGCTGTAGAAAACATTGTCCTTACCTTCTCAGTGCTGCCTGAGAAGTACAATAACCATGGGATGTTTTGACAGAATCTCCTTTGCAGTCTTTGGAAACAGAGTTTGCTGGGAATACCTTAAATAGCAAATCAGAAATCTGAGTTTATAAAAGGGATTCTTTCTCAGTTTATCTGTTCTATGTGTTTTGTAAATCTTATCTCTACTAATGAAACAGCAAGCAGGAAGGAAAGAGCTGGATTCTGTCCTGTCTCTGGCACCACCAGCAGAACTGTCAGCTCAGCGCTATTTGTAGATTTTCTCCTGCCTGGGTGATGTGAGAGACAGAACATGTTGCTCAGGAAGGGGATGAGTCTGTGGGTCAGATTCTCTGCTGTGATACAGACTCAGTGATTTCAAAGTGAGCATTATGGGACAGTCGTGCTCCAAAAGTCATCACGAGCTTCCATAATCCTTCTACTCAGTGTTTTTCAGGCTTAAAGACAAGCATCAGGAATATGATGCCAAATGTTTTGCTAATGTAGCTAGAAGTAGCATCGAATCTATATAAAATTACTGGACATGAATCTCATCTTAAGGGACTTGCTGATTTTTTCCTATCTTATCTTTTCTTCTTAGGCTTCTTGCAGAGTAATTTGTAGCTAGCATTTGAAGCAATGTTCCTACTTTCTGGAGGAAGGCTACCTGGTGTGGGGCTCTCAGCATCACACCCAGCAGCTTTCGGCTGGGGGATCAAACTGCCTGTTTTTTGAAAGTAGTTACTGGTTTTAATAGGTGATCCCATATATTCCTATTAAGTCTACCTATACGCCTTCAGAATATTTGGACAGATGGAGTTGGGTTTTACTGCCTTCCCAGTCCTTTTGACACCTCAGCTTCTTTCTACAGACCATCTCTGCTAACACATTACATGATACCTCAAAGTCTTTTTTTCTGAAGTTTCATAGAATCACTAAGGTTGGAAAAGACCTCAAAGATCATCCAGTCCAACTGTCCACCTATCATCAGTATTTCCCACTAACCCATGTCCCTCAGTACAACATCTAAACATTTCTTGAGCACCCCCAGTGTTGGTGACTCCACCACCTCCCTGGGCAGCTTGTTTCAGCACTTGACCACTTTCTTGGAGCGCAGCTCACATATATACATTCTTTCTCTCCTTTTCAGTACATTCATTTTTCTTAATTTCTCCTTTTACTACTTGATGGGCCAATCACTTCAGCTCTGTGCTTTCTGGCTCTTTCTGATTTAGAGCACAGTAAGATGAGAGCAAGTGAGCACAGGACAATTTAAAACTAGTATTGGAGCAGATATTGCAGTGTTTTATACTGTAAGGAAAATTATGGGAGCCATTACCTTTAGCTATTATGCAAACCAACATAATGTAGGAAAACATTACAGAGTCAATGGTTCATTTGCAAGGAACAGTCTAAGAGGAGCTAATAACCAGTTCTCTTCCCATTACAGCTTATCCTCAGTTACACCTAGAGTAAATGGCAGGTGCAGACGTGCAGTGCCCATGGAGCACTCTCCGCTGAGATAAATCAGATATGGGAGACAGTTGGACAGATCAATTCCTGTCACCTTTGCTGTACGTGGTGAAGAATTTTCTCTTATAATACCAAACATCTGAAAAATGTCTCTTCCATGCATATTTTTGAATGAGAGAGGAGGGCTGATAAACTGCAGTTCTAAGTAAATGTCAACATACTGAATAGGAAATCTGTAGCATGAGTTTTGTCAAAGTGATCAGAACTAGATCTGGTTTAAATCTGGAAGAGAATTCAGAGTCTGTGTTTGCAGAGAAGCCGAGGCCCAGTCATACCAGCTGGTCTCACGCTACAGCTCTGACTTCAAGATCTAATTCTGATTTTCAAAACACTTTGCACATCATTATTCCCAATGGAATTACCAGCTGCCAAGACAAGGTGTTAAATAAAAATTAGAACCTTTCTTTCTCTTCTTTTTTTATGTGCTAGCGTGGCATTAGAAGAAAAGGAAACTCATGCAAGTAAGGAAGAAATAATACTTCAATTCTGAATTCACTTTAATTCAGTATTGACCTGGCAGCTATGAAAAAGAGGCACTTCAGAAGCTACAGTTACACTGCTTTCACACCATCACCACCTCTAATGCTTTGTAATGGCTTTAGCACAATGCCTCTCCAGGTATAAAGAAGCTAATGGCAGATTTCCAGGGAAAAGTGCACACTGATATTTTTCTAGTAGGAGGTATGAGTTAAAAATATTCTGCTTAAACTCATTTTCTTCCTTTCCTCCCCTCTTCTTTCTTCTCTCCTTTCCTACTACATTTGAGATGTATGTATTTTATATACAAAGATGCTATTTTACATAAAGGAGAAGCACAGCCCCTGCTAGACAACGAACTTAAGCCATATTTTAGTCTTCAAGGAAAGCAATAATATGGACAATTACTTAACGTGTGATTCAGTCTGTATTCATCCATCTTGGCATCACCAAGGTCACTGCTACAGCACATGTAGTTAACACACAGAAACACACACTTGGGTGCAACATGTAGATTATAGGTAGGCACCATATTGGCTACTAAACTCACTTGACCCAAGAAATACACTGTGATCTTCCGATCCTTAGAATCCAAATAAGCAAGAGGTTTAAATGCAAAGGAAAGACTTGAGACCCAGGCATCAGAGTGGCTGGTACACCCCAGCTCAGCATCTGCCTCTGTTTCTGCTGGAATGGTCTTCCACTGCATTGCAATATAGCAATAGGATAGTGCAACGGGGAAATCTCAGGGCTTACACTACCATCCTGCAAAGCACCAGTGAGTCAAGCAATGTTTGGGGGATTACATAAGGACACCAGGTGAGCTGTCTAGCTCTCAGATAATAGTGAAGAATATCTACCTGTGTTGAAAATGAGAAGGATACAAATAATTTCCAAGGCTGCAAACATTTATTTTCATCTGAAACCCCACAGCGCTTTTTTTCCTAATGGCATTACATTAGCACTAGAATAACCTATTCATTAATGATGGTTTTCTTGATGCAATATGATATGGCTTGTGCCCTCACCAACTCTTCCTCCTCTCATTTCCCCTCTTTTCTGTGCTTAATCTTCTCTTCTTTGCCTGACAAAGGGGACTGCACACACCCAGCAAACAGTGCTGTACCCATTGGGCCTGCTGTTGCTAAGAGACTAAATGAAAAGAAGGAGGGACCCTGCCCACACAACTTTCCCTCCTGCTCCCTGTATTCCTCCCATTGTTGCTGTCAGTTCTTGCAGTTGATGCAATCTTGGTATCATCACATCCATATGGTTTTTATGGCATGTTTCTTCCCACTGACCAGCACTAATGAGAAAGCTCTGAAATACGAAAGTCCTACCTAAGTGGCATGTGGTTAATCAGTTACCAATGCTAACAGACACAAACTAGTCTTTTTTTGAGAAACCACTGGTGCCAGAACAGGTACTATCTTGGCACAGATTATGCTGACCAAAACTAAAATCCATAACGTCCTTGGGAAACAAAACCAAAAGTGTGCTATTAGAGGTCCTAACAACTGGAAAAGTGCTGGATTTGGTACATTTCTGTTCTACTGCAGAAAGTCCTTCAAAACCTGACCAATTATGATTTTATTTCAGAGTTTAGATCACATATTCTTTTTCAGAAAGCAGGGGAGTTCACTTTGACAGTACTCATGACTACAGAAAGGATAGCAAGCTCCAAATGATAACAATCCTACTGACATATGACAGTTTTGGGGAGATTTTAGAAATATCATCCTGTTGCTTGACAGACTTCTGTAGGATCAAAGCAGTTGGGACTGCGAAGCATGTTTGCTGCCTCCCTCTTTCAGGCACATAGCCTACAACTTGCTAGGTATCTTGCTCTCCATTAATATGTGGTCAGTGCTGAATACATGTGGTCAGAGTTCAAGCATTCAGTATGTGAGCAGGTAATGTCATGATACCTTTGTATACACCCAGAAATACCCAGGTTGGGAAGCTTTCCTGCTAGCTTCATGAGCCATCTTGTTATGCCTTGGCAAACAAGACCAAAAAGTCTTCCATGTAGTCAGATCACATCTCTGCATAAATACACACATAAAGAGATCAAACCTTCTGTTGACCTTCTCTTTGATTAGCTGGATAAATGAAGGCCTGTTTTCTACCCTCAAAACATTTGAAAGAAATTTCAGGGACTTTTAGGATTAGATCCATCTGTCTTGGGAGGATTAAGGACTAAACCTATGGTAATATTACATGGCATCTTTAGTCTGTAGCTACTGCAAAGACTGTCACCACACAAGTATTCCCCTCTCACATGATAGAAGAAAATTCAGGATTAAAGTTCTGAGCAGGCTACCTGAGGTCAGAAAACATTTGTAACATGATGCAAATAAATCGGAGATGCATGGGAAGGAGGCAAGCAAAGCAGCAAACGGAGACTGACGGAACTATTGCACAAATGTTTTCTCTGATGAAGAACTGGAGGTAGCTGGAGAACTCGGCAGGTTTGAGGAAACAGCTCCTCAGAAGGGTAAATCATATAGAGAAGAAGCAGACGCTGATAAAAAAAAGTTTTCTGCTCAGTGTTTATAAGGAACAGGGAATGTGGAGAAGATGCCAAGCACAGCCATACATTTTCTAGGGAAGAAAGCAGAAATACTGTCAGAAGTTAAGATCACACCAAAAATAGTTATAAAGTTATTTAGAATGTCACAAGGCTGACAAAACATCAGGACCAGATGGGATCTGTCTCAGAAAAACCAAGCAATTAACTACAAAAATATAGCAGTATGTGAATCGAAGGAACTGGGTCCATCCTGCTTCACCATGCCAGTTTCACATGGGCAATGGAATGATTTAAGCCCTGTCTGGTCTCAGAAAAAGGCCATGCAGAATGTGATAAAACTTAGGAAGATCCTGATTCTTGTGGGAAAAGCTTCACACTGTTGCAGCCATTTTAATGTTGTGTGTGAGGCAGTGCATACTTTTTGGGAACGTTACAGTTCACTTTCTATCGGTAGTTGAGTATGAGGGATGTTAACACCGCCTCTGGGACAAGAGCATTAAAAGACAGAGATACCACAGAAGAGGCTCTGGTGGGCTAGAGAGGTGTTAGTACATATGGAAGTTTGTGAGGGATCCAAGAGCCAGGAAGACCCGCAGCTTGATTTCCACAGTGAGGGGGAGGATGAGGAACAGAGGCACTAATTAAGGATACACAAGAACCGCTCAGGAAGTTATGACTTCACTAATGATAATGACTAGATGGAGAATCATACTTAACAAATCTGTTGAGCATGGATTTTCCAGTTTAATTGGATGTTAGAAATGCTCTTTTAAAAGCAGTAAAATCTGATATGGAAGTCTGCTCAACTAGAAAGCACACAGGGGCAAAGGTTCTCAAACAAAGAGAGTAAGGGTTTCATGTTAGAGAAGAAGAGCTTAGAATGTGTATTTTTCTTACAGATAAAGCACTGAGATGCTTAGGGTGAGATCATGAGATTGAATGTCAATCTCCAGTGACGTGCTGGGGCAGTTCTCTACGATTGCACAATAAACATTCCAGCTGGCCCAGCCAACATTCCTATAGAGCCCTGGAGAATTGTATGCTGGAATTAAATTTTTGCCAGCTATTTGTGACACAGATCCCAGTGCATGTTTCCCAGTTTCTTTACAGCAGAAAATCATTTTGGGATGGAAAGAGATACAAACATCTACAATCTTAAAAAATCCGTTTAGAAGAAATCAAACAGTTTTATTCAAGAGTGGGAAATTGAGATGCTGTCCCTCCTCAAGCCTCCACTATGCTGTATTCTTTCCCAGAGCTCACCACAGTTGTATATCTAGAATCTATGTAGCCTGGGGAATCTATGTAGCCTCCAGTGTAAACACCCTTCCAGGGCTTAGGAAGTGTTTCCTGTCTAGTCAACATTGCACTTGACTCAATGGAGATCAGCAAATGCAATACTGATCACATTCTAGATTAAAAGGAACTTAAGTAGGCGTTTTTCTATTCCAAGAAATAATTTAAAATGATCTTTCAACTCCAGCAAAAAGGATAAGAAAGAAGTGGATAGATCTCAGGAGTTAAAGTGTATCTTAGGGAGCTGTGACTCAGGCTGATAGTACAAAAACTCTTTTTCAGTCCCTGGCATCCCTCCCCACATTCTTTCCTGAGACCTTTTAGAACACAGCATTCACTCCTTCTGCGTACTACCAATATCAGCTCTCACTGTCTGAGAAACAGCTTCTGTCATTATTGCTTTCTTGGTTATGCTAATCTTCACTTTTACATTCTCAGTTTGTGCCAGCATTAGTTGGGTGCATCATACTCCAAGTGAAGCTTTGCAATTTCCTCTTTTGCTGAACAAGCTTAAAAATATCGTTTTTCTCCTATTTTAATTCCTAATAGCCATGCAACAGCGCTATGATTTATGGCTCTCTGAAGCATGTCAATGTGGTATTTACAAAAGGGGCAAGTACAGTCCCAGAAAATTAAGTCCTTTACTTGCTCATAAGAGATATAGACTTGGCAGCATCTAAGAAAGTTAATATTGCAGTAACTACTTGACTGCACATAGATAAAACTTCAGAGCATAACAAAAGGCCTGCTGATGCATACATAAATATCAAGTCAGTTTCTATGGAGAGGCACAAGAGGGCATACATTTTATATAGTTTTTTTCACACATACAAGAGGCTCCCCTGTAGCTTGCAGGATGCCAGCTCACTGAGTCTTATCTCTACTGGAAAGCTTGAAGTCCACTGGGTTATATCACAGAAAAAATACCCTATACCCCTCATTATGATTACATTTCACAGCCCATCAGTTAGCTCAAGAAAGCAACTTCAAGCAAAAGCCTTCATCCGTTCTCGGCACGTCTGGTTGGAACTGTTAAACTCATAGTGAGAATATCCATACCATGCTGTTCCACAAAGAGCCGGACAAAAGCTTCCACCACAGACCAGGCATCCATGTGTGAGAGAATATAAAGCTCCTCATACTTCACTTACAAAATTCTCCATCCAGCTGGAAATCCTTGAGCTGACCAGCAGTTTCTTACTGCTTTTGTCTGTTCGGATGTGACCAGTATCACAGTTGCCACAGATTTCAGTTCAGCTGACAATACAAAGCTATGGAAAATTAAAGAATACAGACAAAGACTGAATATGTCACACTTATTGAACTTAACTCATTTTGAAAACTGGTCCCTCCAGATGACTTGTGGAAGAGTATAAAAAAAGCTTGCATTTCCACTGCTCTTATGTTGGTAGATAAAAGATTTCATTAAAAATTTAATGTTAAATAGATGGGTGCTTTTCAATAAGTTCAAAATTTATATACGCCAGCAAGATCATCACCATGGTTCAAGTGAATCTCAAGAAAGGGAAGCAGCATATATTTTTCTATTTCACAGCTTTCCAAAAAGACTGTCTTACAAAACAAAACATTTAATCCTGTCTGAACCAGTTTTTAATTGAGAAATAGAAAGTGTCATAAGTGGCGAGAAATTTGATTTGAGGAATAATTTCATTTAAGACAGAGCATGACAGCTCTGCATTAGTTTACTTGGTAGACTCTGATGTTGTTCTCAAGTTGCAGATTGTAATTTCATTCCTTCAGAAATAGTTTGAGAGAAACAGCCTGTGTATTAAAGCTCCCATCTCATCTCACACTCATATTAGAAAACATCCAAGAATAACAACCTTGAAGAGGTTAACTCAACCTTACAAAGAAGAGAATATGTTTCTACACAAGTGTTGCTTAAGTGGTAACTCTGATAACCTACACCCACAAAATCAGGCTGCCTAGGGAGGCTGTGGATACTCCTTCTCTGGAGATATTCAAAACCTGCCTGGACACCTACCTGTACTGCCTGCTGTAAGGAGCTGCTTTGCAGGGGGGTTGGACCTGATGATCTCTAGAGGTCCCTTCCAAACTCTACAGTTCTGTGATCCTCACAGTAATCCAGTCCTGCTAACCTTTCAGGACTGTTTAGTATTTTAGCACCCAAACTGAGAGATGCTTGACTAAACAGACAGGATATTTCCTTGTTCTGTAATTTTAGACATTTGTAGCTGCTTATTAGTACTCCTCTATGGAGACTGGTATCTCTCTCCTACCTGCAGTTCTGCTGTGGTTTATTTTAGGCTTCTGAGTATAAGTAGGGACTGTACACAGCTATGTTAGATTAAGTTGATTGCTTTGGATGAAGCGCTGTACATTTTGCCAAGGTAGCACGTTAAGTATTATGGACCAGACCTGGGAGAGTTCTGAACTGCTAAAGACTGACCAGAACATGGCACAAGAGGAAAAAATAATTAGGCCTGTCTGTTCTGTGTCCTTCTACTGCAAGCAATCATTCTGCAAGGGGACTAGAAGTCTTAAAGCCAAATGGAGAAGGAACAAGTTTTGTTGGTGGTGGACAGCAAGAACTTACAGCATTCAGATGACACTAGGTCTGGAAGCTATAAGGCAAGGCAGAAAAGAAAAATGAAAAAGTGGAGATATTGGGACTGGCTGAGCAAAGGGACTGTGACCAGCAGGAATGAGGAAAAAGGTGACTTATGAGGAGTAGGATTGGGTCTGGAAAAACAAACAAAAAAAACCTCAACACTGCCCAAACAGAACAGCAAACCACGGGCATTTCCAAGCACAATAACCTACCTACTGAGCTGTGGGATGAGAAGACTAAGCATTACAGTAAACATCACAACAGTTAGTTCATAGAAACTTCATCATGCCCTCCATGCTTACCAAATGTGATATCCAGGAGCATCATACAATGCCTGTCCCAAATAGTTCATGCTGAAGTGGAGAAGACTGGCTGCATCAAAGAACATGATGGAAGTGCACAGGAATGCTAGGTGAATAATGAAGATGACTGAGCTATATTATAAGGTAAAGTGTTTCACAGAAGAAAGGGGCCATAAAAAGGTGGCAATGAGGTTATGCAAGGGAGAAAAATGATTTTCTTGCAGCAGTTAAGGAGACTCTCCATAAGCAAAAATGGGGATAAATACGTTTATAGTTGTTATGGAGAGAACGTAAGTGGCCAGTGCCACAAAATGATTGCTCATGGCAGTGATAGCTGCTGGTGCAATAGGATAAATCTATAGCTTTCCTGATGTTTTCCAGAAGTATTTGTTTCAATGGCAGAAATCAGAAAAAAAAGCGTTGGTCCTTGCCCTATTCATTTTGCACAATATGCAATTACCTTCCTTCCCTAAATATCCTGGGGGATGTTTGGAAGTGAATTAAGATCTGCTTCTAAATTTTGTCACTCAAGAACATTCCTAACAACAGGTTTTTTTTGTTTTTTTTTTTACATGACAGAATAAAAGAATAAGAAAAAGAACATTACTTCTGCAGCAGAGAAATACCAATAAGATGCAGTTCAGAGTGAAGGACTCCTATTGGACAAGCAGTTGGTGTTAGTAGGCAAGTAAGGTAAAAGTAACAGTAACATGGAACAGTAACAGGTAAATTGCAGAGTGAACCTCTGTGCATCTTTGGAAGTTGTGCTAAAGGTGCTGCCAAATCAGTCCTTCAGACAGGTGCAGACTGACAAGCCTAAGACATGTTAGTCTGAGGCAGCAACAAGCAGCTGAACTGGCAGCAGACCCCAACTTAAGACTAGGATGCAAGTGTTCACGGAATGGATTCCAGATTTCCATCTGTGTCTCACTTAAGCACTTTATTGGAAAACCTGGAATGTGGTGACACAGACTAGAGATTTTAGAGTGTAAGCCCTGATCCAGCTGCTCTAAGTCAAGGTCATCTGTTTTCTCAAACTCCACGACAACTGACATTTAACACAGTGCTGGAAGGCAATTTCTAAAATGGAGCACTAGACAAGGCTGATATGCGTATGAGGGAGAAGCCCTCATGTCTTGACATTGGACTTGAGAAAGTAAAGCACATTAGTGAACAAACATGCAACTTTGCTGGATATTATTATTATTATTATTATTATTGCTGGATATTTCTCAGATTCAGTTTTGCTTGGCCTCTCAGACAAAAGGTCTGAATTTTGGATAGCCCTGTGTGAAGCCAGGAGTGGGACTCAATCCTTTTGTGGGTCCCCCTTCCACTGTGAGCCAACATAGCCTGGAAAGGAAGGCAGGAACCAGAGGAGCAGCTCTTATTGGAACCCAAAGTGCCTCCCAGTGACCTCACCAGCAGCCTTGTGTGTGCAGAATGTACACATGTACCATGTAAGCAAGAAGTGAAGGTCTCAGGGCCTTAACGGTCCTGTCACAGCAGAGTCTACATGGGCCACAAATGGTACCAGGTGAACAAGCCACACCTCTGCACAGAGCTGTGTTTCTCTCAGTAGCTCTCTGTCTCCAATTTCATCTGATAGAATGGATTTGTTAATTAGATCTGAGATCCAAGAACTCTATTCTCCTGCACACGAACAGGCTTACTGACCTTTTATGTTCAGACAAAAGCAGGCTCCTTGAACTAAACTCACCAATCACAACACTCAGTGAAACATGGGAGTTAATTTGGTGTTATTGGAGCATAGATCTCCTCTTGCCCCCAGGGAGCCCTTAGCGAGCAATAGTGCTGGTTAGCTCCTTGTTGTCTTTGTTAATCACGTTTCTCAATTGATTTGTGTTACTGTATCTCTCAACACGCTGGTGTGATACTTAAGACAGCAGCTTTGGGAAGGATCCAAGCTCAGCAGCAGGGCCTATTTCAGAGACAGACCTGTGCTTACTGTGGGGATGCCAGTGGTATTCATTTTGCAGATTTCCTCCTTTCACAAAGGAAAGGAAAGAAGAAAAAAAATATTATTTGAAATACATCCTGGTTATTCATCACTGAAACCCAGTGAAATAAAAGCCTTCTACTACAAAAATCTCACAGTATAGCTCCTCGAAAGTCAGCTAACATCTAACATGAATGACTAACTCCTGAACTCAGCCAGGAGGCTGTCCCCTCTGATTGGGGATTTGGTGCCCATGAGCCACACGTTGGATTCTTCCAAGTCTGAGGCACACAGTACCTGGGGATGCTGACTGAAGCTCCAGCACGTGCTTCTCACAGCAGCTTCCCCCTGCAGCATAACTAACCACACTGCTCACTGACCTTACAGGAAATAAACAAATTAACTCCTTTTTGTTGATATTCCAAGGAAATACCCCATAAAAGCACAATCTCCTCTTAAGCACTTCTGACAAAATATTGTTTCAATTTTTCTTTGCTGTCTGCTCCTCACTATTTGGGAGATGTCCACAATGGTCTTTTGCCTGCTTTTAGTGGGATCACCCACACAGTTTCTAGAACCAACACTTGCTCATCATCTGCTTGAGTCTGTAGTGAATTACATCACTGCAAGTTACTGATTATGTTCCAGCTGTGCATGTTGCTTTGCACAGGTTCTAATTAGCCAATATTCATGGCATGAGGATTTGTCACCTGACTGTGGCTTGGCCAACCCAAAGAGAAACACAGAGTTCATGTTGCTTCCGTCAAACCCTTCTCTAGGAAGTGACTTTATGCATAGGGGATATAAAAGAATGTCAAGAACTATCTGCATATTGATAAATGATGTCACTTTAAAAACTAAATAACCTCGGGCCAAGCCAGGTTGGCAGCATGCTGCAGAAACATGTCTAAGCTGTGTATTTAATCAGAAAGAGATCAGGAGAATATTTGGATAAAAGGCACGCAGCAAACAAGCAAACAAATCCCACCATTGAAATACAAGGGCTGCTCTGAAAGTAATGCCTCCTATTTTATGATGTTGGCCCACAACATCAGAGGTGGATGTTGGTGGTATGGTAGCAGAGGCTGAACCTCCTCAGTCGTACCCCGTTATATTTTGATGCCGTGGGACTGATAGCAGCACAGGGACAGCCTGACACAGTGGTGTCTGATATGGAAATGTACATGGAGCAAAAGGGTGTCACTGAATTTCTCCATGAAGGAAAAAAGGCCCCCACTGACATTCACTGAACACTTATGGATACAAATTTACTGATGTGAGCACAGTAATGCAGTGGGTGGTGCAGCAGCAACATGAAAGACAAGCCATGTTTTGGGCAGCCGTGCACAGCTGTCACACCACAGATGAAGAGCAGCTCAACCAGCTCATCCACACAATTCAGCTAATGGTGGTAACTACATTGAAAAATAGCGTTTCGTAGCTGAGAACGTGCTCTATTGTAATAGTGTTATTGTGATCTTTGTACCTGTTGTAGTTTCCTTGGAAAAAGGCATTACTTTCTGAGTGAGTGACACATTTTAGATGGGATGCGTATGTTTTTACTATTGAGAATCCAGCTATCAGAAAACTAACACACATAACCTAAGAAGTGCATTCTGCACCAGTGCCAACTATTTTACTTAACATGTTTAGTGTACTAATTTCACTGAAGTCAAACTGTTAATAGAACCACGGGATCATTTGAGCTGGAAGGAACCCTCAGAGGCCACCAGGTCCAACTCTCCTGTGCTGAATAGGAACACCTACATCTCCATCAGGTTGCTCAGAGCCCCATCCAGCCTGACAAGGATGGACACAAGAATTGCCCCATCTGGGCAATTTCATCCACTCAGCAGCACACAGCCTGACGACCACCAGCCCTACAGGACATTTCACTTTGTGAAAGCCCCGTTTCCACATCGTCCCGAGCCACAAGTAACTCCAGCGCATTTTGCTTTACTAATTCTTGCAGCTCTCCATTCACTCCCCACAACAGCGGCACTTTCCCAACAAGAAACGAGCAGAGTTTAACTCGCTCCTTTCCCCACACCCGAAATCCCCAATGCTAAGAAGGCGAGGGGCGTTATTTCCCACCGCTCCGAAGCTCCCGACCCCCGGCGGTGCCCTCCCCGTTCCCGAGGGCAGAACCGCGCTCCGACCGGGCGGCGCGCACCCCCGGGTTTGAGCTGGCGGCGGCGGAAGCGCGCACGGGGGACGGGCGCTCCAGCCCCCGGGCGGGGCCAGGCGGCAACGGGAGCGAGCTCGGCGGCAGCCGGGAGCCCGTCAGGGCACCTCTAGCTCTGCTCCGGCCATGGATCCCCTGCCCAAAGACGGCGAGAGCGCGGCGGGCGGGGAGCCCAGCCGGGGCGCTGCCCCCTCCAGCGGGGTGGTGGTGCAGGTCCGGGAGAAGAAGGGCCCCCTGCGCGCAGCCATCCCCTACATGCCGTTCCCCGTGGCTGTCATCTGCCTCTTCCTCAACACCTTCGTGCCAGGGTTGGGTAAGGAGCTCCGCCGCCGCCGAGGGAGGGAGCGAGACCCTGAGGAAAGTTTCGCGACGGGAGCGGCGCTTCGCGCACCGCCCGACGGCCGCGCCTGGGGGCTGAGGAGGGGGAAGGTAGGAGGTGGGGTCCGCAGATCGCGGTGTGGCTCCCAGGGTCACGAAGGCAGGAGCTCGGAGCTGGAGTGCCGAGGAACCACGCGGATTCTGTTTTTCTTGCTGGCAAGTCCCGAGTGAGAGATGCAGATAACGCATCCTTAAGTTGCGGTTGTAATTCCTTTTATGTTTCTGTTTGACCCCTTCTAATTAAGAAATCCTTGCATTTACCTCACCTTGGGGCCAGCCGGAGCCTTGTAAGAGCGAGCCTTAGAAACACACCTGAAACAGCAGGTAGGGCAACGAGCCGTCTGGTAGCGAATAAAGTGCTCCTTTTTGGGAAAATCAAAGATCCCATCCTACCTTGACCCTCCTGTAGCTCCCGTACACTGATACAGGAGCTCACCCTGCAGTAAAAAAGCTCTTACCCCACTGGCACCTGCTTTATTTGTTCCAGGTGGCTTCATTCCTTAATGAATCTGAAAGTCCTTCTGATTAAAGTGTGACCCCCAACCTATGCAGCACGTGTAAGCTGTTGCTACTCCTGTGTGTATGCTGTTCACCTACAGGAGTGTTCCAGAGGAAAATGTTAGCTTACTAAAGTCCCTTTGAATTTTCCTATAGAAAGGAAGGCATTGGGATATAAGCTGTAATAGTATCAAAGCTGCAATGCTGCACGCTGAGGTGTGCTGTTGTCACAGCCTTTAGTGCAAGCACCTGCAGAACACAGAGCAATAAATCAAACTCTCCAGTCCAGTACTTTCATGATTTTTTGAGCTATTGTTATTTAGCAATTAATTCCTCACTGTCTTCAGAGGGAAGTTTTCAAAATCAGAGCTAAGTGAATGTAGCTTCCCACTGCATTGAAGGTGCTGTGTCTCCGTTGTAGGCATAGAAGAAAAAAGACCCCACAAAACTGTAGAGGAGATTTCTTGTATGCTTTTCCTACCACTTCTGACTAATCCTATACTTCACAGTGCTGCTTTTGACTTAGAAAATCCTGACCTTCCCTCTTCCTAGGAGGGCAATCCCCATAAACTGTCCCCACACCAGGATTACCTTGAGGTGTAGACATCTGCCCCAGCAATTCTCTTGCTGCTGCAGGACTGCTGGAGGCGGCGGGTGCTGTGCCTTCCCTGCCATGGAAAGGGTCCGTAAAGGATGGCAGAATGTAGCTGCCTTCTAAAGGCTAGGAGATAGGCTCCCAGCCCATGCTTGGGATGAATCTGGATTTTGTAGCCGTGCTGGATGCACTATCAGCAGGTGGCTGGACTCACCCTGAATGGTTTTATTTTGTTAGGTAGATAGTTTGGATTTTTAACAGTCTTAGATTTTCCATTTGGTGCACTGATGTCAGCAGTACTTTCTGGCTGTCCATACCACCATTCATCCCAATCACCACTGTGCAAAACAGTGGTAGCAAAACAAATGAACTACAAAACAAATCCTTTTCTATGGTATTCTCTCTGACTGGCTAAAGAACCTTGCTTTGGAGATGCATCCCCTACTCTGCACTGCAAAGCACAGCACATAGTCCAACATAAATGAACTGTTCTCTTAATGAAGCTGCTAATATCCTGTGCATTCTCATAGAAATTTTACTCAGCAATAATACACCCAAGTAGAATAGCTTTCTACTGTCTGTACCAAATCCTGTCATGTATCATACAGCCCACACATGAAGGGAAACAGGAGGAACACAAATCTGCTTGTAGGAATAGGATGAAAAGAGATCTTGTGATCTCTTCAGCCTTCTCTGTGAACTGAGCAACACTTGTAAAACAAATGATATTTAATATTTATGGTGATGTGAAGTATTCACATCTAGCATCTGAACTTGTTCCTAGCAAAGTAAATGGCAAAATTCCCATTGATTCCCGCAATACAGAGATGTAACACGTTAAAATAATGCTTTGCAGGTTTGCTATGTATTTTTCCTACTTACTGTGCCTGTATATTTGTGATAAGGGAAGTTCTCTGTTTTCCAGCCCCTGAGTTCAGTTCCCCTTCTGTTTTGCATGTAGTTGTCACTGATTTGTAGTCTCTGAAACACAAATGCAATAAAGGGTCAGAAGCCACTGGAATGGGCAAGAAAGTGGGCAATACTGGATAAACCAAGTGTTCCACTGCTTGGAGACCAGTGCATGTTCACTACTGCCCAGTGCCTTAAATCGGTAATACCCCAACGGAACTTGTGTGCTGATGCAAGCTACCAGATACACAGGTGGTCAGAAAGATCTTATGCTGTTTATGCTTTGCTTCAGTACTGTTTGGACAGGAGAAGTAACACTTTCTATTTGTTTACAGTCATTTTTTTCTTTTTTTTTCCTTTCTTTTGTTTTTCACTTTTTTTTTTTTCTTAACAGAAAAGCTGGGATGTTTTCAGGGTTTTATGTAGTAACCCAGAACTGCAAGTTCTGCATTGTGAACTGTGTTTTCATTACTCTTTGTATAAATGTTACAGAAGATTCAGGTGAAGTTTTTCATACCCAGGGGATACGTTAAACTTGTACTGCCAAAAATTCAATTTCAGACCAAGTACAGCCTGGAGAAGCCTGATTAACCCACCTGCTTGTGGTCTGTTTTGTGGAACAAACTATCAGTTGCACACTGCTTCCACCCACTGTGATAGACACAATTACTTGGTGATGTCCTGGAGCAGAATTTTCTGTAATCCAGTGTAGTCTTCCTCGTGTGAGTCTGGTAGAGCATGTCCCTACTTCAGGTTCATAAAAGGAGCAGCTGGTATGAAAGGGAGATGACGGAGCTGGTGTCCTCAGTAAGTGCTGTAGCAAAGACCTTGGTGCCATCGACTGCCAGTGTTCACTGCATCACATAGGTCACAGTGGCACAGGGGCCCTGGGGGTGTCTCTGAGGCCCTGGGGCTAAGTCACGTCCCAACAAGCTCTGGAGGAAGTCAGACAAAGACGCCGGCAGAAGTAAATGGCAGGGTATGGTCTGTTTTTCAATTCCTGCAGGATTGAGCAGCATGCACCTGCAGCCAGTACGTGCTGCAGATGGCAGATGAACGAAGGGGCTGGCCATGCCCTATAGCTGGCAGACTGTGTTCTCCTGGAGCTGCCGCGTGCCAGTCAGTGTGGGAGAAGATCTGGCTCTCTGTCATTCCCTGAGATGATACACAGGAATCTTGCCCTCCTTCCTACCCGTTTTTCCTTCTCTCGACATCACGTGTGTGGGAGGGGGGGGAAGCGAAGGGGGGAACTTGAGGGGAATGTGAGAAGTGAGTGAAATTAAGTATGAGGTATTCTCCAAGATGAATCCCTCGTGTCAGGAAGGGGGTGGACTTTTGGATCACAGCCTGAATTACACATGTATACTATTTTTATGCAGAGAGTAACTGAAATACATAGCATAAGATTATGTTAGCGCAGGCTAGAAGAGCAGCCACCTGTGAGGCATGAAATAGCCTGTGATGGAGATCATGTGAGACAGCCTCTCACAGGCAGCTAGAGAAAGAAGGGATGATTCCCAGCCTGCACGACCTTTTTCTTGGTGGTGTACATCTCTCCTGCTCCTGAGAGCATCACCTCCACATCATGAGCCTTGTGCTATCTGTTCATCTGCTTCAGTCATGAATTCAAGGGCTACTCTTTCTGCTGTGTAGAATCATAGAATCATAGAATCACTCAGGTTGGAAAAGACATTAAAGATCATTGAGTCCAACCATGACCTAACCATACTACCCTAACTAACAACCCTCCACTAAATCATGTCCCTGAGTCTTGGTTTATACAAGCCGAGCAGAAGGTTCTCATTAAAAGCTAGTGCTCTCTTCAGCAGAATGAGCTCTCTAAAGAGCGGAAGGGAAGGACAGGAAGCACCACTCAGGAAAGCTGCAGCAATGAGATCTGCTTAAAGTTATCAATATCCATTTTATTTTTTGTTGTTGAAATTGTAACTAGATGCCTCAAGCAAATACCCATTGTCTTCATGAATGAAACAAAGAATTTTAAGGAATAAACACATTTTCTTATCTAAGGTTAACACTGCCAAAAAGAAGTTGAGACTTTCAGTCATTTGTGTATTAAAACTCGAGCTTGCTATGGCATTTGTAATCCTAATAATTCTTTTTCTTTTCTGTGGATATGCAAATAAATGAATTGATTGATAAGACCCTATGTGGAAAACAGAGATTTTTCAGGTTTTTATATAAATTTGTGTTTATGAACTTTACTCCTGGGATTCTGCAGCCAGAAGCATCTTTCAGCCTTTGTTGCATAGGCCAGTAGTAGACTGCAGGAAGAAGCTATATTTTCATGACAGTGTAATTAAACAAAGCAAACCTTTTGCTAGTAGACTTCACTTATCAAGTTTGTGTATCCACTGAAAATGGTCCATATGCTGAAAAGATCAAGAAGCTCTTTGTGGTAGTTTCTTCACCTGCACGTGCAAGACAGGAGAGGAGACCTGTGATAGAATTTGTTCTTTCACAACTCACTGCTCCATGGTACAGCAGCAGTGGTACCAGCTGTACTCTAATTATTCGTCGTGGAGATATAACACTGGGCATAAGAACAACTGAATCTACAGATTTCTACTGTTGCAGGTTCTGTTCTGGCCAGCAGGGAGAAAGCTATTGATTTCCTCCTTTTTAACAGAGATATAAGTAAGAATTAGAAGTGTGTTATATAACTTACTTGGCTGATTGTACCAAACAGCTACTCAAAGATCTTGCCAGCACTCAGTAGTCTGGAATATTTTTGTTCCATGAAGTGTCTGGACCATCAAGAATGACAAACAAGTTTTTAAACTCAAACTAATTCATAGGTAATTTGTGATGAGAATAAATGACAAATTACGTCAAGTTCGTAGCTCCTCATCATCACAGAATCATCATAGAATGGCCTGAGTTGAAAAGGACCACAATGATCATGTATTTTCAACCCCCCTGCTATATGCAGGGTCACCAACCAGCAGACCAGGCTGCCCAGAGCCACATCCAGCCTGGCCTTGAATGCCTCCAGGGATGGGGCATCCACAGCCTCCTTGGGCAACCTGTTCCAGTGCATCACCACCTCTGTGTGAAAAGCTTCCTCCTCTTTGGAGACAACTCCAACCTATGTGTTAGATCAGCTAAAAACCAATAAGAGTTGTACCTTTAATGCTTCTGGCATGGCTCCTCAGTTTTAATCAGTATCCAGTGGTGTACCCTGCAGTATTTTATGAAAAAAGCTGCTTTCTGCTTTGCAGTTGAATTTTATTAGCCCAGACTTACTTGAATACTTTAAATATTCTTTTCTTCCTCCTTTTCCATTGTTTTAGATTGGACCCCTTCCTTGTGTTATTCTGCTGAGCCTATGTGATCACTAGTACATCTTCTCATCATCCTCCCATGCCCTTGCTTTACAAATGCAGCTATGAACATACACAGCACAAGCACAGCAACACTTTGTTCTTGACTACTGGCTCTGCCACAGTCCAAATATTTACTATTGTTTATGTTGTTTGGTCAGTTTTTACTCTTCATTCATTATGGTTGGTAAAAGTCTGCAGTTGAGCTCTACTTGTGTTTATTGTGTCTACTTTTTGGTTCATTTCACTGTCAAGCTGCATACTTACCCAGTGCTGCTGCTTTCTGAACTGTGGTCATTTCCAGACCAGCTCTTATGCTAATAAATTCCCACCCCCCACCTTTTGCTTTCATCAAAATAGAAGACAAAAGAAGTGGCCAATGACAATTTTGTTCACTGCTGTAGTTTCAGCAGCTCTGTAGATATATTAATCACTTAATGAATATGAGAGGAGATAGGGTTTGCTCAGCATCTTGTAATTTAATGCAGTTTGGACAGATGTACTTGAAGATTAAGAGTGAAGGTGGGGGCAGACAGCAAAGAAGAAATATTAAATGGCCAAGTGAACAAACGGAATTTTAAGGACTCTGGAAAGCTGTTCCAGACAAAGGGTGTGACATCGGAGAAAAATAGAGAATCAAGTCCAGAAGGAGAAAAGGACAGCCTGGGAGAGTGCATTAGCAGAGATTTGGTGGGAAGAAACTGGAACTTCCTGCAGCAAGAGAGAAAACAAATGAAAGGATTTGAACAGAATTACAAAATATTCCAAGTTGGAAGGGACCTGTAAGGATCATTAAGTCCAACTCCCCCTCCTCCTTTATGGAGGTCTCTTCTTCCAAGAGCTCCATACCCATCATAACACAGAGTAACAACCTCAAATTCTCCAGCCAGGATCACAAATGCAGGGCTCTGATGCAAGTCACAGACCTGAAGATCTCATGATCTCACTGAAGACGCAAAATAGGTGAGGAGATTTCTTTAACAAGTGAATTTTGGGTAGTCTGCATTACAGGATAGAGGTGAATTTTTCTAGTGCTCTGAATTTGTGAGCACCATAAAGATTTGCAAACTTTGCTGAAGAACTATTGCCCTTTCCTTTTTTTCCACCATTAAAAAACCACTGAGAGGTTGTATATAGGATAAAGGGAGAAAAGGAAACCGGAACTGAGGTTTCTCAGTCTCTTTCTTACCCATCAAATCACATACAGCACCTTAAACAAAAACTCCAATAGGTGGCAGCAGCTGGCATAAAGCAGAAGAATGAATTTTAGAATCCATCTGCAATTTTACATTTTGTAGAGACTTGAGATTGGATGGTAAAAGGATTCTAAAATAGTCCCTAAATTTGTAAAAGAGATTGGAGTTTGCAACACTTATGAAAGCTTTCAGAGATAACCTGGAAAGAAGAAATTGAAATGAAATTTCTTGATTTTCTACAAATTATAAAATCAGTCTGACCTAAAACAGTCTTTCTACATCTTCCTCACAAGGGGAGTGGAGGCACAGGCACTGATCCCTCCGGTGACAGTGACAGAACCCAAGGGAATGGCAAGAGTTGTGTCAGAAGTGGTTAGCCTGGGTGTTAGGAAAAGGCTTTTCACCAGAGTGTGGTGCTGTGTGGAACCAGGGATTGGGCTCAGTGATCACTATGGTCCCTTCCAACTTGGGATATTCTATGATTCTTTTGTATTTGTCTTGTCTTCAGTTCAGTGCAGTGTCTTATTTCAAACTCCTTAGAGCCCACCTGCTCTTCAAATGTTGGTCTATGAATTGGGCAGTTATGTAGTGATGCACATAGAGCAAAGCTGGTGTGGCAGTACTATTTCTCAGCAGATAGCTGGACCCAGCATCACACAGCATCACACAGAAATCTTAGCCATCCCGAACAGAAGTCAGACCCAGGGCATCACATGGACTCAGACTCATGAAAACGAAAAATCTGTATTGACCAACCTTCTCTAGAGACTCCAGCCACATCAAACCCACGTTTCCCTGGTTTTGTAGAAGTTTGGGAACTTTTTCATTAAGTGAAGGATTCGATCCCACTTCCTTCTTTTTTTCCCCTCCTATCTCCAGGGTTTTTGAGTATTTGTGTTAACTAGGAACCACAAGATGAAAATATTGTGAGAACTTGAAAATCCCTGGAGAAAATTTGACCTTACTGTTGGTTTCTGTTGTAAAGTTATAAGCTTCCTAGGTTTCATAGTGTACAGAATCAAGGAAATTAAGTAGGTTGAAATTGAAATTTTGACTTGAAGTACTAATTTTCACATTCTCAATCTTTTTGCTCAGAGGTTTTCACAGTACTTCCTCCAGCAACATAATCATCTTTATTTAAGTGCAAAGCTCAGTTTTTCCATCCTAAAAGAATTAGAAACCAAACTCTTAGTTTACCTCAAACTACTTGACAGTCCCCCAAAAGGCCTAACAGTGTAATCATGACTATCACAATATTTGGTGTTTCCTTGGAACCCTGTCCCCTAAGGCTCTTGGTTAGATGAGAAATTAGTCTTTAAAGAAGAGAAAAAATGTAACTAGCTTTCATGGTTTTGGAGCAGGATTCAGGGATATGATGCTTTCTCAAGAAAAAGAGAGAGAGAAAGGGCAGAAAAAAGAATAAGTTACATGTTTTTCAATCTCAGTATTGAAAAATCTGATTCACGACTTTAAACACTGGAGGACAGCAATGTTATACTGAGATTTTAAATTAAAGAAGTGGATATATTGCCAACTAATTCATGACTCAAGTAGACTAGACAAAACCACAGACATTTATGCATTCAAGTCTGTGATCAAGAAATATCCAAAGTAATAAATATGAGATGTTTGAGGAAAGCTAATTGGTAGTCTGCTACCTTAAATTAAAAATTCCTGTTATAAGCATACCTAAAGAATATGCCCAGAATTGATAATGGTCTAATCTTGCTAGAGGGCAGAGTGAACATGGTCAATAGAAGGACTCTGGGAACACAATTAGTGAACAGGGTTATGTTCACTGCAGAGATGTAACCTGTACTGCATTTCTAACTTCACTAATATTTATACAAGGCTATACAAGGTGTAGGGGACTAAGTCTGCCATCTTTGGGAAGATGAATTTGAACATACTGCAGCATATCAGCAGCTTGTCATTTATGTAGGCTGTTTTTTCAGCACGATACAAGCATTGATGAATATCCACACAACGCTTACAAATTCTGTCAGCTTGAGTCTGTGGATAATTGCTTTGTAAAAGTCACAACAGGCTAGTTTCTACAGAATGAAAAGCCTAAATTGTGAAATTCATCTTGAGAACTGGAAAAAAAAATCAGTCAAATGAGTGACTTTAAAAAGTAAGTAGGTAAGTGTTATAAGCCACTGAAGAACTGAGTTTTTTTAATGGAAATTAATAAACCGTGCTATGTGTAACCATGTGCCATGGTTACAAGCTTAGTTGAAAAATTGACTCATTTTACAAAGTATGAATCATAAAATATGAAAATTATCTACTTCAGATATAATAAGCCTGATGATCATGTTAGTATAACACTGTCCAGATGAAAGTGACCTTTGCTCTTTTAGTTTAAAATATGTATTTATAGGTATGCATATATCAATTACGTATACCAACATCATGAAGTGAAATCTTTGTTTGAAATGATTTTGTCCTCATGTAGGTAGAAAAGCATTTATTGCATGTTTTTTTTTTAAGTGCATTCACAAAATAATGGATCTTAGATTTCATAAATGTGTTTTGTTAATTCTCTATTTTTAAAACACTTGCAAGACCTCTTCTGTTGCCATGACAATTTAATTTCCATAAACATGATTTTTTATGTGTGAATATTCAGCATTGTATGTGATATGCTGTGCTGGGGAAAGGAGATGACAACTTGGCACCACAGAAATTGCTGTGTTAAATGGCCTGTAAAGTTGTAGAAACAGAGAATGGTTTGGATTGGAAGAGGCCTTTAAGATCATCTAGATCATTACCCAACTGCTGTGGGCAGGGACACCCCCTAGCAGATGAGGGTGCTGCTTCTAAACCCAGTTACACCAATCTGCTTAGCAAGTAAACCCTTGAAACAACAGGCAGGTTGGTTTTGATACAATTAAACAATTTATTTCTTGCAGAGTTTCTGAACTGGACTGTTAAATTATATCTCTCCTTCGCATGTGACTCCATGAAGCGACCAAACTTTCATCTTATTTACACTGTTCTACTGCACACATTAATCTGTTTTTTTTGCCTTGAGTGCTAATCCCCTTACATTATATCTGTGGTAGAAGGCTAGTGTTCTTTTACATCCCCTCTGCAAAGACCTAGATAGCAGCTCAAGTGTAAGGCAGAGCTTGAGGCAAGCCATGAGTGTGCATAGAAAGAAGAGGAGGAACTCTGTGTGTACACATCAACCATTGTGTCAACAACACATCTGAATACAAATAACTCTTAAAATCAAAATTGTGCCAAGAGGCAAATCCACGTCTCCATCAAAATTGAAGATTGATTGGAGCAACCTAGTTTGAAAGGTAGATTCAAGGCAACACAGTTAGAGGTGGGACATATCTCCTTGTGATGTATGCAGCTGATAGAAGAATGTGGTGGAGCCAGAAATGGAATTTAGATCAAATATCAGTTCCCAGGAACCACTGTTGCTTGGCAGCTACAGAGTGAGTCCTACTGATGCCACAATGAATAAATGCACTACTATTATTGACATTAGGAAGAAAAGATTTTTCTTCTTTGTGGTGGTAGATAGATTCTGATAGCTCTAACTTGACTGAAAATCTGGCCTGTGTGCACGTGTGTTCCACTCTCATATCACTATACATTTTTTCACTGCTTATTTAATCAGTGTGTGCCAAGACAGAGCTCAGAGAAATTACAAAGAGGACAGCTCTGAGGGCTCCAGGTCACGCTGTTCAGTGCAACAATCACCTAAACAAAACAAGTACAAAATGTTCCCATTTCAAAACAAATCTACTTGTCAAAACCCTGATTCCATATTGTGCGGAGCAATACAGAACTGAGGCTCAAGAAACACTTTACCTCACATCTGTTCACCATTTTTACTTTTCTGTAACATTTAGGAGACAAGCCCATGGTGTCATGGTGCCTTAAAAGTACCAAGAGAACTAGGCTCAAAGGTAAGAGCTAACATGAGTTCACCTATTGAGGTTGCTGCTGTGAATAAGTATTATTTTGAAGAGAATTTGTGGGACTGAGCTCTCATGTTCTTAAAAACAGATAATATTCGTCCTAGTTTGCAGTAATAAGTGAAAAAGCCATTGAGAATTGTATGTCCCAAAATAGCCAATAAACAAAGCTAAAAATCTGAGGCTGTTGCATCACAGGACATATTCTGATTTCTCCCTTACTAGTGTGGTTTTAAATATTCCTCACTCTTTAAGATATGCTAGTAAATGTTCTTTAGAATACTTTGTAAAAGGAGTAATACCTGACATGAGACCTTATTCCAGTGTGATTTTGAGAAGGCTGCTATGAATGGG
This sequence comes from Lagopus muta, assembly GCF_023343835.1. NCBI lineage: Eukaryota > Metazoa > Chordata > Aves > Galliformes > Phasianidae > Lagopus > Lagopus muta. The sequence goes on from NC_064434.1 coordinate 93,338,742, forward strand.
AATGAGAAGTACCAAGTCAGCAGCTGAGCAAGCTTTCAGTGCATTATTACTTCAGTAATGCTGTAAAATGCAGACTACACTAAAGGCCTCTTATGTCACAGAAATACGAAGGAAGACATGTCATACTTAGTCTGTTTATGGTCTGAATGGAGAAAATAACTTCCTGAATGAAGATGATGTTAGAGCAGGCAAGAAATCTACATGACTTCTTGCAGTTCTGTGCCTCAGATGACACAGCCATACTTTGTTTTCCTTAATCTCTTCGCAGAAAACTGTTTTACGTAAGCTACCTCTAATCACTCTTGGACTTCCTCAAGAAACAAGATGTTTGTGCCACACATTAGTGAAAATGCAATTAATAGGAAGGACAGACAAGGCAGTCTGTAGTTCTTAGGTGCTGGTCACTCCCTCACATGGTCCTGTGATCTGCTTTATGCTTTTGAAATGCACATCTTGTACATGAAAAGAACATCAGCATGTTTTAGTTACTATGTGGCAAAACAACAACAACAACCCACCACAAAACAAAAACCAACAGCTCAGGTAAGTTAGTTCGCCTTGTAGCACTGATGCGCTCTAGAGCTGCCATTTCAAAGAATGCTAATTTGTACTGTGCATTGTAGTATAGTGCTAACAGATATTTGCAGTAGCTCAGCTCCATTGTATCTCCTCTTGTTTACATCACAGTGTAGAATGAGCTCTTACTGTAGCCTTAAAATGTACAATTGTAAAATAGGTTTGTTACCTATACAGTTACTGTAGGTCACTGTGGCACTGCACAGACAATGGGAAAAGAACAGGTCTTATCCTACTGGATTGTAACAGAGATGTAACCCCAAGAGTCAGATGACAGAAGTCTTGATAGAAACATACAATACAGTGTAATGAAAAGAAAAATACTTCCTTGAGTTGTATGCTTAAAGGCAAAGCCTTAAATACACAGTTGGCACTTGTTTCTTAGCAACAGTGCTCGTCTGAGCCATGCAAACATTGTCAGGTTGTAAAAAGATACCCTCTAAGAGAAAGGTAATATGAAAGGAGCTAACATCAAACTTAAGGGATGCCTTCCTGTCATTGCAAAAAAGACAACCACATGTTATCAGCATTGCAAAGCCTTCAGACAATGATTAAGATCATTTTGAGAAACTGTAATGATCAGAAAAGAACTTGTCCTTTTTTTCTCCACATGGAAGAATCACAAAAATAACACTTGAATATATTTTCATTAGTATTACAGGAGTACCATAAAAATATAGTTAAGTCTTCTCTTCCTTCTGCGTCCATAACAGCATGCCTGTACTCTACACTGAATGCAGAGGAGTCCTGCCAAACTCACTCCTTGCCCTGCTCTATCTAGTGCTAGATTTTCAGAGAGTGAGCAAAGTTGAGTGCAGTAACTTGCCTGTAGCAGCAGCTCCTCCTAAGGGAGTTGATTAGCTAGCTAATATACCAAATCAAGAGATAATGTATATTAGTATTATTTATTCAAAATAACTTACTGGTGTTCTTTTCACTGGACATGTTAGATGGGATTTGTCTACCTGTACTCTGAGTTGGTTGCTGATACGATCTGTGAGAAGGAATTAGGCATTATCAGCATGTGACTCATTACTGCTCTGAAGCAGGTTAAGTGAATCACACTTTCTGGGGTCCTCTGTCATTTTTTTATTTTTGACTAAAAGGGAGCCTAAAATTACTGGCTGAGAGAGACACATCCCTTGCAGATAACTGAAGTTAAATGAAAGCTACCCATTAGGTGGTTTGCAAAGCAAGACATTTGCTTTAATCATTTCAAAACACATCATACATTTCCCACATATCTTCCTAGATCTCTTCTTGTCATTAAAGAGATCAAATAATTCTGATCTCTGAGCTGCTTCTTAATGCACGAACAGCTATCATGTCTCAATACATTAGTATATTTCTGAAACTTAGACCTTCTCTCTTTCTCATGATTCTTCTTATTCCAATTACTGCCCTTTCCTGTAACTCTTCTAGCTCTTTCTGAATATGCTTAGTGGGTGTTGCTGGCAAGGTTTCAGTAGTGAGGAGCCTCTGTGAGAGGTCAGAGAGACCTGCACAAAGAGCCAGAGCTGGAGCAGGTAATCCCTGCAAGGACTGCAGCCTTGTGGACTGCAGCCACATGGAATAACTAACACTGGCCAGGGGAAAAGTACATGGAGGAAAAAGTGACAGAGAAACTGCTGTGAACTTACAACACTCTCCTCCCATTCCTCATTCAGCCATTTCTCCAAACTGCTTGCTGCAGTCAGGAAGGAGAAAGATCAGGGAATGGAGAAGTGAAATTGTAGTTGGGGTGAAAAAGGGGGGAAGGATGTTTTGATGTCTTTGTTTCTCTTTATCCAGACCTGCTTTAATTGGCAATAAATTAATTTTCCTGGAGTCAAGTCTGTTTTGCGTATGACAGTAATTGGTAAGTGATCTCCTTGTCCTTATCTTGACCCACAAGCTTTTTTCTTATTTTCTCCTCCTGTCCTGTGGAGGAAGATGAATGAAAGCCAACAAGCCACAGTATGTCCCTGATTTCTGTAATGCTACTATAGCCTCTTCCATAGCATCTTTTCTTTAGTACAGCCTACTGCCATATTAACTTTGTTGACTATAGAACGCCTGGAGCAAGTGTTCTCAATGCACTCACTGCTCATGGTAATACTTACATCCCTTCCTTGAAGCATGTGCTGAACATTCGGAGTTCTTTCCTCCATGCACTGATCCTGGTACAGAAGGTAGGAGAGAGAGGTCTGCATGTTCTTTATGCATAGCACTGAGAACTATTGTATTTAATAGTAGGACTGTCAAATGAGTATCTGTAACTGCTGACTGCTTCTCCTCCTCTTGCCTCAGCTCACTTCACCCCAGCCAACCAAGACAATGCCTGACAGTGATCTCTGGCTACAGTGACTGATGGAGGTTTCCCATCTCACTTTTCTTCTGACTTCTGGAGTGTTGAACCACTCCATCAGAAGCTTGATTGAGGCAGTGAGATTAATAGAGACAGCAGAAGAAAACATTTCCTAGAAAGAAAACTATGGTTAAACTAAGCTACATTTAAGCTTACATAAGCTTTTGTAAGACTTTGCACTTGATTTGCTGTGGCACAGGTGCATTTCCCTCTGCTGACTCTGATACAAGCTTGCAACCCATACTAAAAAGTGTCTGGCAGCTGGTTTACCTTAGACCATTTTTTTCTTTCTTGTGTAGTTGCAGCATATAAGCATTTGATAATACACCATTAGACCTGTTCTGTTCTCCTCAGTATAAAAACAAACAACAAACCAACCACCCAACAAAACAAAACAGTGCCGCTTAAAAAGAAACACTATGACAACACGGGAAAGACATTTTCCAGACAAACATGACTACCTTGAACACTCTGCAATACTGCCATTTTCTGGTACAACTTTCTTTTCAGAAATTAACAGATTCATAATCCTAGTCTGTGTTTTACTTTCACTGTTGCAAAGAGCCTTGGAGGGCAGTGAGACTGAACTAAGAGATTCAGAATTTGATCAAGTACTTGATAATCCTTTCACTATGGCTTTAGACATGACCCAGCCATGGTTTGGGCTGAAATTCCTTGATTTCAGTGGGGATTAGCTGCCTAAAATTCTTCAAAAGTCCACACTTTAGCTCCTCTGCCTCCTTTCTTTCATTCCTCAGAAGGAGGAATATGATAGCATACATAATTACACTGCCTCGTGCTAGGTTATCATTGATAGTGACAAAATGCTATGATAAAAAGGATCTAGAGGAAGTGCTGCTGTTGCTTAGTATGTATCTTAGGAGAGAAGTGACAGTATGTTCAAAACAGAATAAGTAGAAAAAAATACATGTGGTTATTTGCATATGCTAAAAAATATTGAAGGATAAGTTCTTTAGTGTTGGAAATCTGAGCAGGATAAGAACTATATTCATATTCTCTTCTTGCCAAGCAGTTTGGCTAAGCTGTTAATCTTCACTAACTGAAAAATAGAAAGCACTTTTCTAGTAGACCTGTGTTGCCTTAATCCTAGATCTGGAAATATATGGTTCATGTGCACAGTACCAGCTCTGCTGCTCTTGTATCAACTTGCCATTCAGCCTACAATGAGCAGATTGACCTTCCCAAAATCACTAGGCAGATTCTGTTCTGTACAGGTAGCCAATGTTTCAGCACATATTCTTCTGATATACCATCTTCCTTATGTTAGAACTTGTGGGTACAGTACAGATCCCTGTACTGTAGAAGTCTTCGTTGACCTTACTTCCATGTGTACTTTGATCAATATTCATTCAATTAGTAGTGATGGGAGTTGGTCACATTATCTAACTGTTACATCCTCTTTCCATTCTCAACCTACCCCAAACTTAGTCTCACTTTCTTTCAGATGGCTAAAAAGGGCTCGTTCCACATAACCTATTGCTCTTAGTGTATGTATGCATTAGCTTGAAACATCCTGCTGCCAGCCATACCATCTCTTGGATAAGGAATGGGAGGTTGAGTGGACTTTGCACATAGAACCGTGCCACAGACCCTACGTTATGTCATTTCCCAAATACTCCATCAGCAAATAAAACACAATTCTGATGGCAGTTCACATTTGCCTGGTTTCTTCTAATTGCAAAGTTACTGAGGAGCTCAAGCAACGGTATTTATTGCACTTCTGCCGAAAGAGACAGGTTTTGGTGCTCTTCCTGGAAAGAGCAGAGTGACCTGAGCATCTTTTGCAATAGCTGACACAGCAAGTTGCAAAGGCAAATACAAAGATTTCTAAAAAGTCCTGGGTCTCCAGTTTCTTGTAGGGAAACACAATAGGAACAGCATGGGAGCTCATGGTGTATTTATTGATCCTTTATGAATCATGCATATCAGCTAGTGTGCTCTGCCTACTTCCCAGGCCCACCCATAGTTCTGATTTTGCTCATCTCCCAGCCTCAAGCACACAATGCTTTTATTGTATGCAGAAATTCATTTTCAATATGACAAGTAGACTTTGGGTGAGAACTCAGGTGATCTGCATTACTTCAGGAACCTCTTATTAACGTAAGAAATTGATCCACATTTCCTGTCCCTAAGCTTTCTCCTCCACTGTCATTGGTACAATATGCTACTGCCTTCCCCTGTAAGGAGCTGCCATAGGATAACATTCCATTTGTAGAGCACAGCATAATAATTACGGACTTGAGATCCCGTAATAGGGCCTTCTGCTTAGATTATCACACTCTCATAATCACCCCAGAGTTTGAGAGAGTTGGGCAGTTCACTGTGGGTAGCTGTGATGGCCTCAAGCATTGATGGTCCTGTTCAAAGACCAAGGATGTTTCCTCTCTAAGGAAAGTTTAGTAAGATGCTGTTGCTTTGTGATATGGTCCCAGTACATTGAAATCTCTAGATTTCATGTGAAACAGACATTTTTGTCTAGAAAATAGTCATTGTAAGATCTTAGGTGATTTTTTCATAATGACATCTGGTTGAACAAATGTTCCTTTGAATAACAACAGCAGGTTTCTGCTATCAAATTGTCCTGCGTAGCATAGTTAGCTAAAAATACTTGCTTATTTTTCCATTGCAGGCACAATAGAAGATGGCAGAATAGCTCTAATGTCAGACTGTTGCTTTTGTACAATACTGTACTAGAAGTCTTTTTTTGTAAAAAACAAAATTAAATGCTATGTTTTTATCTCAAAACTGAAGAAAAGTTATTTACTTTAGCTAGAAACACGGAGTTATTTAATGCTTAAGTGCAGGAAGCTATAATGAGAGTAGAAATACACTTAAGGAACCCATGGGGATTAGCATAAAAGAGTAAAGAATTTTAGGTAGAAAAAGAATAGTGAGATATAACAATATCAGCGGTTCACTCTTTCAGAAAGCACATAGTACCTCATGCTTTAAGGTGAAGGAAAGATCTGGGGGGCGTTTGGGAACTGTTGCCTTTCCACTCCTGTATTGCCTTTCTACTGTGCTAATCTTTCTGACTGTAGCAGGGGGGAAAGGGAGAAGCGTGGACTCCCTTCTGTGTTCACCAGCAGTGGCTTTTCAGCTACCATTCACTGATTTTGGGCAGGAGAATGTACATCCTTCTGAGGGTTTGGTGGTTAGAAATGCAGTTATCTACATGCAGAAGAAAAGAAATCTGGCCTACCTGTCAGTCTTAAATAAATTACACAACAATGAACAGATTTAGCTTTTGTAAATTCCTAAGACAGATGGGGACGTATTAACCGCAGAAATAAATCTTTACAAAAGATTACCTCATGTCAAACAGAAAGCAAAACAGATCCCTGGTTCAGGGTAGGGGTTCTATGTTGCAGGATATATGCATGATAATAGCAACATATGTTAATCAACTCTGAAATTAAGTGTTGGAATGCATTTGATACGGTATGTGACTGGAGACTAAGCCACAGTGACTGAAGCAAACATAAGGAAAGAAAAAGATTGAACTTGTTGATGTGTGAGATAAAAGAGTAGCATTTGGGGTGGCCTAAATGCAGAGGAAAAGGAGAGGGAGGAGTTAAGTACAAAATTCTTTTCCTTTCCTCTTCTCTTGCAAGCCTGACTGATGGAAAGTTTGTTGGTTGTGTCACTGGTGAAACACATTCACCATGCAGAGAAAAGGAGTTGGACTTAGTCATCTTTCAGCTCAGACAAGGGAATGCACAAATAGAGATAACAGAAAGAAAGGGAAAGAAGTATCCTACAAAGGTATAGGAGTTTAAGTCACTGTCATAGAGACAGAGATAGCACTTAAAAGGCTTGTGTGTGGATGAAGCTTAGGGAATGCTTGGCTTGGAGGGAGAAGAAAACAAGGGGAAAAGAATGGCAGAAGCTCAATCTGTGTCTCTGCGAGGCAGGGAAAGAAAGATAATGACTTGATAGGAGAGAAATAAAGACAGATGACAAGATGTTGAAGAGCAAAGAGCTCTTAATGGAGATCCAGAGCAGCCAAGAGCCAGCAACAGTGGAACTGGGGTCCTGACAATCATTGGGATTCACTGCAGATCTTGATGGCCGTGGCTTCAGCAAAAGGGACAGAAGCCTCCAATTATTATCAGCTCCTAGAAGCCTCAGGGTTACTGGAGCTGGAAAACTGCTCTCACAGCTGTACAACCTCTGGGTTGCCCTGCAGAGATGTTCCAGAACATCACAAAGTCAAAAGGTTTGGAAAGGAGATGGATTTGATGTTTTGTTCATGTATGGTGTTGCATGAGTACGCGACCGAATTCCTAATTTTGCTCGAATTGCATGGATTCATGTTTGTGGTAGTCCTTTTCAAGGCCACATATGGATTTGATTCATTGGCTTCACAGAGAACAGCAGACAATGGCTTCCACAGCCTGTTACCATTAACTAAAGGAACAACATTTCTGGTGTTTGCACTTCTGAGTTGCTGCCAAGGTCAGGTGAGACTCAATGAGCCAAATTAATCCCCAGTGTAACTCTGTGGCAAAGGGTTTAGATCAGAGATTAATCTGGGCCCAAAGTTGATTTTTATTTTTTATTTTTTATTTTTTATTTTTTATTTTTTATTTTTTATTTTTTTGCAGTAGGAGTACAACAACAGAGGAATGAATGCAGGCTAGATGGATGGTTCCTCAGCTGAACCTGCCCCTTCAAGAATTTTTCCCTTTCTACTCAGAGATTCTTTCTTTTCTTTAGAACAAGTAGAATATTTTGAGGTTCACACATTGCCTACCACAATAAGGTACTGGCCCTGGCTAACATAGAAGCAGCAAATAGGAATTCCCTTTCTCTGCAGGCCTTAAAGTGACCCAGTGGAATGGCATAGAGCTGTGTCAGGGAAGGGTTAGGAAAAGATTCTTCAACAGACGGCAGTGGGCATGGCCCCAGTGCTGGAGTTCAAGGAGCATCTGGACAACATGCTCAGATGTAGGGTTTCAATTTTGGGCTTGATGCTGTGCAGAGTAGCAAGCTGGACTCCATGGACTCCACAAGCTTTGTGGGTCCCTTGTAACCAAGGATTTTTTTATGAATCCACAATTCTTGTAAAAGCAGCCTCTATTTTAGAATCCACTGTAGAAAAAATGGGTAAGATCTGTAGCTATCCACAATTTGTTAAACTGGAGAATGTAAGAGCAGAAAAGCATCATCTTTGTTTAGTTTGTGAAGTCTGATCGGTCCCAGTCTGATGGTTTTTCAATAAGAAAGGACATTTTAAAGTCTGAATCTCATCTCAGGTTCATCCTTTACCTTTACTTAAGTGCTTCTAACAGTCTTACACAGGAGAGCTGAATCATTTTACTGCTGTGTCTAGCCTTATTGTAAGCTATTCAACATGAGAATTAGGAAAAGAGAATAAAAGTCAGATAAAGCTATGACAGTTTCCAGTTTCTCTTCATATAACACCTCAGCATATCCCATTCCATGCAAGACTTCTCTAATCTCTGAACAATGATATCTTTGATTTATTGTATGAGCCAGTACTTTTCCTATTTCACTCAGGATAATTACTTGCTACATTGAGGTACTTGAAACTCAAACCTTTGCTATATTTTGAAAAAGTGTATGCATTTTTATATAACAAATACCTGTAGCCAGACGGTTAATATCAGAAGTTACTTTTTAAGGGGGAAATAAGTCTGTCCTATAACTTGAATCAGAGTAAATCAGTTGCCAATTCCTGAAGTTGGGAATATAAGAATTCCTAGAGAAGATGTTACCCAGGAGGTATATTCAGGTGAATTGTTTTGTTTGAGGGACATCCTTAGAAAAGTCACCATGCAAAATCCTGCAAGTTGCATACCCACGCCATGCTAGAGGCGTCTTGGCTGGCAGAGAGACATGGGCTGTTTGCAGAGAATCCAGCTCATGAACAGGACCTGATGCTTATCTGCTTTTCTGGCCTGCTCAGCTAAGCAATGTTCTTCCCATTAGCTTTGCTTTCAGATGGAAGAGTAGCAAGATACTGAAGGAATTATTTTATCCAAATCAATATTCCTTTTAAATATTTCTATTAAAGCAATAGCACACTTTGATATAAGGTGCTATTCAACTTAGCACAAAGGAACCTCCATTCAGAAGCTGTTAGATATGAGCACACATGCACCCAGAGGGCAACATTGAAGAGCTGGAGTTGTGTTCTTAACATCCACCTGTTTTGGCATAATTAGTAACTTATGCTTTCTACTTGGGAGTACCAATTGCTATGGGAATAATTGCATCTGATGTTTAAGAATGAGAATAGAGCCTCAAGAGTAAATTGAAAGTCATTACGTATCTTACGTTCAAGAGCTGTTAGTTTTGCGGTGGCAAGAGGATATGACTCTGGAGAAAGAAATGGTTCCCCTACAGAAGTCAAGATAGTTTGAGATGGCTGCTAAGAAAATAGAGTTTTGCTCTGGTTCCTAAGTTTGAGAACTGAAATGGGGAGGAGAGAGACAACAGAAATTAAGCAGAGTCTCCTTTATCACATATCATCTTCCTTATTAAAAGTAAAGAAGCCTCAAAAAGTTCAAGAATTCTTCTTAAGAGACAATTGAAAGTAGTAAAATTAACATCTAATTATGCTACTAATTAATAAATAGGGATTTAAAAGGAATAAAACCACAGGTTCAGAACTAGTTGGCAAGTGGTAGTAAATTTGAGCAGGACTGAGTAAAAAAGCTAGGATTGAATTCTGGTCTCACAAATAATATCTCAGACTCCAGGGAGCAAGGCCACACATTTAGGCTATAGAGTGCAACTCCACCATGTTGTCTTTAAGTCCCCACTTGAGACACTTCAGCTCACAAAATGTATGCACTGAGTTTTCTGTATAAAAGTGTCTGTCTCCTGTCATCACTGCAGGCATCCAAACACCTGTGTCATGTTTGTGTTCTACATTCTTCTGCTGCTTAAAAGATGGCTTCTACTTTGCCGTGATTTTGGAGGCTAGTGCAATTTATTACACCTCCATTTCAGCTATCTTATTCTGTAGCAAAACCTCTAATTGTTCTGTTTCCCCATCTAACATTCCAACAAGATTAATTCTGTCTCATGTCTTAGTAGTCCCTAATTAACATGATTTGTCTTCACAGTTAAGGACTCCAGGGTATTGCAGCAAGGCAAGACTCACTGCTCAGTACATCTCGGCAGTAGTTAATGTGTTCTTCCACAAGCAGAGCAATTGCTGTTAGGTAGCTTCAAGGAGCTCAATTAGGTTCAAGGCAGTTATCAGAAAAGCAGAGGGGGAGGCAACAAGAGTGCAGACTGGCTTTGAACTGTGATGCTTGATTCAGTACAGACAGACAAGACAGATAGACCTGCTCTTAGCAGGAGAACAGCAACAATCTAAATTGGAGCACCCTGAGATGGGCATTACTGGCACTTAAACTGTGTGAAGGCAGAGGTAGTAAAACAAGTGTCTGGTCTGTCTTCCTGCAGTAAAAGAATGCCAGTTTGAACCCTTATGCTAGGAGTTGAGATTTCAGTGTCACAGACGCCGGACTCCTGCTCTGTGTCTGACAAGACAGAGCTTTCCCTGGTATAGACAACGAGGAATGAACTTCAGCTCATTGGTGAGAGCCGTTCTCAGAGTTCTTGTGAAATCACTGCATTTTCCTTGTTATTGTTCACTGTTAGACAGCTTTTATTTTTATTTTCAGGATTCTTTGGGAACTGAAGGTAGGAGAAAAGCAAAAAGCTTTCCTTACTCTCAGAAAAGCAAAAAGCTTTCAGGGCCGCTCTGAAATGAGGAGGGGCCATCTCCAGAGTGTGGGCTTTTGAAGGTCCAGGCTGGTAACTTCTGGATGAAAAGACATATCCAAGGTATTTTGATATGAATAGCAATAAACTGAATGGCTCAAGATTTGTTTGGTTTTTGGCTGTACATCAAGAAAACTGAAAACTGATTTTAGGAGGTGCTTGAGAATTGTGAATTAAGATCATAATCTTTAAAATTAGAGGTTTCAGTGAAAGGTTGTTTCCATCTCCTTGGTTCTTCTGACACTTGGACCCTGAGCTCCTGCAGTGGTGGTTGCAGAGCAACCTGGAATGGGGGAGACACGACCAAGCACAAACTGATGTTCCTGCATGGCTGGAGGGGGGGGAGAAAAGGGAGTGCAAAGTAGAATAAACAACCAGCTTAACAGTGAATGGCATGAATACAAGAAATTCTACATGGCAGCAGAAAAAAAAAAAAACAACCAAACAAACAAACAAAAAAACCCTGAGAATAGCTGTTTCCACAGAATAGAGCTGCTCACTGAAGTTATTGAACAGCATGACTGCATCCACTTAAGGCAGAAGAGCTTACAGCAAAGAGCCCTGTGCCATAAAAGTTGGTGATGCCTTTTGTTCTCTTGTATGTTTATTGTTGTAATTGGAAGCCAACTGCATTATTCCTTTCAATACTGGTATACTTAATAAGGATGCAAATTGAAGAAAATCCTCTCCTAATTCCATTAGCAAAATTAAAAAAGCAAGCATCATGCAGAAGCAAGGCTGCTCTGTCTCTGTCCTTTTCATATAAGCTCCCTTCACTGGCAGAGGAATAGCTGACACGACCTCACCGTCTGTAACGTGCAGACAGCCTGTTGCCTCCAAATGCATACCTCAAAATGCAGAGCACTACTGGAGATTTGCATTAGCTTTCACCAAAGCTGCCTACCTGTGAATAAGAAACAGGCCAAGGTCTTATATATGAGGATCAACCTGCCATTGCTAGATTGCTGGCTGTACCTACATTACAAATTGCTTATATCCAGCAGAGCATCTCTTTGCACCACCACAACCAGCAGCACAGGTGTACACAACAGCTGTGGTGCTACTTGGGCAGCCAGGGGTTCTCAAGTGCCCCATAGAGGAGCCAGCACATGGTAGGAAATGAACTGTTTGCAATGCTAACACCTTGCTTCAGGAAGAAGATAGGAATGAGTGACAGATTTATGTTTCTGGAGTTGATCTGAGCATCAGTTAAGAGTGATGAAGAATTTCTCTTTGCAGTTCATTGTCTTAGAAGTATGGCAAAGGATTGTTCTTCTGATGGGAAGATGGTGGAGGAGAGCTTAAGTAATTATTTTTTTTGTGAATGTGGCTGGTAGGTATTGCTTATATGTTTCTAATTTTGTACATGTATGTTTCTGCACAGTATTCTGGGTGTTGACCTGCTAGAGAGGAGCTCTACAGAGGAAGCCTGGGTGTCCTGGTGAACAGCAGGGCAGCCATGAGCCAGCAGTGTGTGCCAGTGGCCAAGAAGGCCAGAGGGATGCATTACCAAGAGTGTGGCCAACAGGATGAGGGAGGTGATCCTCTCTTTTTACTCTGCCCTGGTGAGGCCACATCTGGAGTGCTGCGTCCAGTTCTGGGCTCCTCAGTTCAAGAAAGACAGGATATTCTAGAGAGAATCCAGCAGAGAGCCATAGAGGTGATAAGTGTCCGGAGCATCTCCAGAATGAGGAAAGGCTGAGAGGGGATCTCATCAATGCTTATGAACATCTAATAGGAAGAAGTCAAATAGCTGGAGCCAGGCTCTTTTCAGTGGCGTGCAGCAATAGAACAAGGGGCAACAGGCACAAACTGCAACACAGGAAGTTCCATATGAACACCACTGTGAGAGTGGTGTTCGCTCACACAATGTGAGAATGATAGAGCACTGGAGCAGGTCACCAAGAGAGATGGGGGAGTCTCCTTCTTTGGAGACATTCAATACCCACCTCAACACTTTCCTGTTCAGCCTGCTCTAGGAAGCCTGTTGTAGCAGGGAAGTAGACTAGATGATCTCCAGAAGTCCCTTCCAACCACTATGATTCTGTGATTACAATTCCTCACCTCCCCTTTCCTTTTGGGAATCAAATTCTCTCCAGTCTTTTTAACCATTATGACGTGCTATTCAAAACAGCAGTGGCAGTTCCAAGACCACTTTATTGTATCAAAGTGAGGAAGTCAGTTTGAGATCTGGGCTGTTACAGGTTGCACACACAGCTCAACAGCAGAGTTCTGGCAGGAGCCTGAGGCGTGCTGTGCTGCTGAGAGTTACGCAGCAGAGCCCAGCAGCGCAGCTCAGTAGAAATTTCAGTTTCAAGTACCCCAAGCACAGGCTTAATTTAAAGCATTAAGCTAACGGAACTAAACAATATGAGAATACAGGAGTTTGAAAAGTCTTACTGATTAAGACAGCTGTTTTTAAGTGTTGAGAATGTAGCAGAGCTGCAGAATTAAAGAAAACAAACAGGAAAGCCGCTCATGAAAATTGTTTGCAGCCTGTTTTTGAAAGTTTCTGTTAGCTCTACTGGAAAGGCAGAGTTTTATTTTTTTGCAAAAGATTAAAAATGAGAAAAAACTCATTTTTGATACAAAAGCAGAGCTATCTTGCACGTGGGCTGTCTGCTGTAGATGCTACATAAATACTGTCAAGTCTGCTCAGACCACATGACACAAACCTTCTAATAAAACAGGCACAAAGCACAAGCTGGTATTGCAACATGATGAAGCAGTTGTAATCAGTCATGAACATACAACTTTTTGGGGGTGTGCCTGGCATTTTTTCATATAGTTAGGGATACCAGAAAGCAAACTCCACCAAGATCACCTTGTGCAGACGGAGCCATAACAAACCCTGTGGAGACAAGAACTACAAACACCAGTTTTCACTTGTCAAGTTACTGTATACTTCTGTCTGCAGTGAGTCCAGAAGGACTGTGCAGAGACAGAATTCACTTCAAGTGTCCTTCCTAGGAGGAAGGAGGAAAAAAAAAAAAAAACATGCTGACAGAAGCTCAGCAATACATTTTTAATAGCAGGCCACAGAGGAAAATTCATGAGCTGCTCTCCATGGCAACATCTAGGCTCTGTCACGTTTGCCTGCCTCCACTCTTTCCTCTTCTCCCTCTCCTACTCCACCACTCCTGGTTTCCTTGCCTGGGCTCTGCATGCAGTGCTGCCCATGTAGGCTGGTATTTGCAATGAGCCACTTTGCCACCAGGTGTCTTGAGGCCATTCATTTCCTCCGTGACAGCTCATGGCCACAGCATTACTTATTCATAGTTCATTATACTTGGCCTGTGAATTTTGGATTGGGATTTTCAGTTCTAAAAGCTGATGACTAGGACCAAACCTGTTACTATTTTAAGCAGTCCATGGGTTCCACTCTTCTCCCCTCTCGAACTGGGAAAGCCACCCATCTGTTCTAGCCCCTTTTCACTGCATGTAGGCTTGCTTTCAAAGTACTGGCTAAAATACCTTTACTTATAGAAGAAAAGGGGATAATTGCATTGAGCACTGCATTAATTCCAAGGCTGAAATGAATTGCAAGGGGAAGAACTTACTCAATCCCACAGACAAACACTCAGTTTACATGTCATATTGCAGGCAACCCCCACATTTCATTCACGGTGCAGCCTCACTTCTAGGTTTGCCACCTCTACTTTCTTTAGACAGCAAAAGAAGCCCATCCACACCCACTAATGGGGGAAGAATTGCCGCATATGTGGTGATCTCTGTGCCCTGGGCTGAGCACTAACCACAGACCATAGTGGCTACAGGAATGCTTCAGTGCTCCCAGGTCACTTAGTGCTGAGAAGGCCATGGGTGCATTAGTTTGAGCAGCCTTTTCTATACAGACAGCTGCAGGTTTTAATAGCTTCCTTTCCCTCATCATGATCCAGAGGGTTACAGATGAGGATTTTAATTGGTGCCACCAATGATGAGAGGCCTCCCCAACTGAAACGATTCCTTACAAACTGGAGTTTAAAATGAGTTCAGACCACTCAGTACCCCCAGATATCTCAAACAGTAGATAATACAGTCACTGCAACACCAAACTGCAAAACTTATTATTCATTTTGTGCTATTTTTCTGGCATATCCAAGAAAGAAGCAGCATATCTCTTTCAGCAAATCCCCGACATCTGCCTCATACACCTGCCAATATTGTTTAATGACAGCTAATAATCATTTTACTTAAAAAATTCAAAGGCACATTAGACATGTCCCCACACAGAGCACTCCCCTGGCACAATACAGATATCTCTCCTCCTCCACAAAAGACACACTCATTAATTACATCTCCCACCATCGATCCTGCAGCCTTCATTGTTCCCACAGATACCTCAGGTGCCATTCCTCTCCCTATTCTCCCTCCCTGTACTTGTGCTTACTAGCAGCTGCACGCATCCTGAAGCCTTGCTCCAGACCCTCAGTCAAAACATGGGTTGTTTGTTCCCTTTGGGAAGCCAGAAAAAGAGCTACTTACCACCCTGTTTCCTCACAGTAATACAACAGATGATCTTATATGGCTCCCAAACTTAAGGGAAAGGGAAAATGTATTTCTTCAACCCCTCCCTAGATCCAACCTTCATACTTCTGTGGGGTAGGGAGCTTGACTAGCAGCAGCTGTGTGTGCTACCCTCATTTATCTTTCTCTTCTTGGTGGTATCTATAGCTGCTTCAGAATGGAAGCCCACTTCTCTCTCATATCTCTGCAGCAGCCCAGCTGTGTGCACTTACAGACTACTAGTTCCAGGCAAGCTGTTTGGCTCGTCCAAGTGCTTGCAATGAGCTTTGATGCCCTTTAGCTAAGTTTACAGACTTACTATGTGGCACGTGATGTTCCTTCTCCATGACCTCCCCCTCTGTCCCCGCAGGGGTTGTATTAATGCATGATTCACTTACTACTCAGCATAAGACCCAGAAAACCAGCAATTCACGGGTCTTCTGTCTTCCCCTGCTGGTGCAGATATTCACAGGGTATGTTGTCCTCATTGTGAATTTTCTCCTGATACAGAAAAATAAATAAATAAAAATCTCTAAATGTGCTAGGTGTCTCTGTTCAGCCCTGGCCCTAACTCCAGCCTACCCACAACCTCAGTTTCTGAGTTATCCTGTTGTTTCCCACCCATGGAACTAAGCAAACCACGTCTGCTAGTGCAGTCAGCTCCTACTCAAAGCTAAATAGAGAAAGCACATGGTTTAGAGTAATGCCAGATTGCACTGGGTTTGGGCTATTTTCTGTTGGGTAGATATGAGAAATGCTTCATATCACTTACTTATCTCATGTAGAGACTTTTAGTTTTCATTTACTTGCAGCCTTAGCAGTTTGTGTTCACTTGTTACATTCACAGCCTGAGATCTTTTTGGATAACTTGCTTAACTGGCCAACATAATCCCAGTTACAGATTTCTTACTAAGTTTTTAGGTTACTGGCTGTGGGTATACCTCAGCTGGGATAGGAAGGTGAAGGCAGGATGCCCTAACTAGTGTGGTTACACAGCATCAGCAGATGCAGCTTCTCTTCCTCCTCTTCAAGAATGTGCTTCCAGTTGGAAACTCTACCATATTTGGAAGTATGGAGCCAAGAGAGTTTCTGGAAGGGAAATATGTTTAAGACTTTCTTCTGCCTCATGTTTTGAAGTGAAGCTGAGGCTAGGGAAGGTGCATTTTCTCCAGCTTTGGTGCAACATAGATAAAATGCTTTTCCTCAGAATGAAACTATGTTGATTAGAAGAAGGCTGCTTCCTTTTTATATCTGCTGGCTTGTCTCAATTCTTGATTTAAAAATGCCAACCACCTCCCAAATGTTAGTTAATCATAGCTAGTAAAGAAAATGCATTGGCTCCCATGAGCAGGAAAGTGGTCTGAATGGGAACTCGGAGGGCAAGGTTCCTGAGAAAATCCCAGTTTCTGTATCAGTTCTCCTTCCAGACATGGACACCTATCTGCCTTTTTTGCTTTCTTCCCTTTGGAATGGGATTGGATATTATTAGCTTAGTCACTGCTGTATGTAAGGGACTCATCAGCTAATTCAGCATCTCACTCTAATGATGTAAAAATATTAAAAGCTTCACTGGAAGGAATTGAAGCTGTTTCTTAAGAGTTATTGCTCATTTACAACCTTTTTTTGTAACACATCTTAGAAGAGCAAAGTTAAGGTGAGAGGGGTTTTCATTTTCATTTTAAGAACAGAAATGCATTGCCATTTGGCAAGATTTAGCATCCTGATGGGAAAACATGAACGTCCAGTTCCTGACTGCCTCAATCCTGCCCTATTTAATCCCAGATTGTGCTACATTGTAGCTCTGCAGAGAACTGTTTCGGATGTGCTGGGGAATATTCCTGTCCTCCTTCTAGTTTAAAGAAGCTATCAGAGAAAATACGGTGGCTAAAGCAGGACAGAGATCTGGGATAATCATGATCATAGAATCATTAAGGTTGGAAAGAGCACTAAATTAACTTAGTCCACCATGTCCACTAAGCCACGTCACTCAGATCCCACATGGAAGTTGCCAAAGCCAGCGAGCAAACAACAGACCTCTCTGTCAGCAAGTAGCAGGGAGGCTGATGTAACATCCTTTGGGATTAAAGCCATTCCCCCTTTTGTTCTTCCCAGCTCAGCAGCACTGGGTTGCAGGGCTGCCTCCTACTGCACCTTGCTGCAGTGCCGGCTGCAGCACTGAGCGGCTGGGAGGATGAGAGACCAGTGGCAAGAAGGCATGTGGATTTGGGGAGCTGGTGGGGTGTTAGGAGTATGCTGGAGCTGAAGGCTGCAGAAGATGGTGAGATTAAAAATAGGCTGTGGGCAGCCTTCCTACCATGCTAACTGCCTGTTCTCCTTGTGACCCACTGAGATGACAGCAGCAGCAGAGAGCATCTGTCCTACCATCCTGGCAGGGCAGGACAGCACTGTTTTGCTCCTAAGCAGAACCTCCTGCTCTGTCTGGCTGCTGCAGTCTGCAGGAGTGATGCAGCTGAGCATTTCCTCCCATATGCATCCAAGCCAAGTGATCCCATCCTTCAAAAAGTTCAGTAAGGCATCGGTGTACATCAAAGATGAGCTTACTCATTTGCATCTCAAAGATCATTCACATGCTCCTGCTCTTGCAAACAGAAAAGGGCAAGTTCTTAAAAACCACTGGACGTTGTTCTGCAAGGTATGTAATTCCAAATATTCACCAAAGAAACATTCAGAGATCTGGGTGATCCAGCACAAACCACACACCTTTGTACCTACCTTGGCAATGATGTATTTAGACATAAAAAAATAGAAAGACAATGTATAATGATAAGAAGTGTTGACGTGCATACTTAGATCAGATAATGCAATCTCCTGACTAGCGGCTCATACACAACAGGTGTCAGTAGCAGTTTCTTCTGTTCTTTGCAGATGCTGTGCATTGCTGCAGGTTGGCTGTGGGTACTATGAGTCCTCCCCCAAACTGTACTCTTAGCTATCCATGGAAACAGAACATCAGCTGCAAATAAATGTTCGGTCTCATCCAATGGGCTAAATGCAGGGAAAATCTTTGTAATTTCTGTTGTGTTCACCTCCCACCCAGCTTTTACTTTCATACATGCATTATTATTCATTTGAATTGTTTTAGGAAACCTTGAGGGTGTGTGGAAGTTTTGGAAGTTTGGCTCTGGTGGGTCTGCAGCACTCAGTACTGAACATCAGTTTAGCTTTTTCTACTCTGTTAAAAGACTTCCAGGTATCAGTTTGTGACCCAGGGGAGCGTTATGCTGAGCTGCAGTGCCTCAGCAGCACCATTCTTTGGGTATGCTCCTTCTGGAGAAGTATTCAGGAGAATACCTCAGACTGAATTTTCATGGACATGTCAGAGATGTACTGCTTTGTACAGCCAGTAGTGCTGTAAGTCTGGGTAGAAATTTCCCTTTTAAAACTTCTGTAAAGAAAATATGTGCCTCCGTTTGTCCTCTTGTACAGCGTTTGCAGATCCACTACAGCAATAGGAGCAAGACACTCTGAAAAGTGAGGTTTAGAGGAAGAAATCTGGCATGAATCTGTGGCTTCACTATGTTTTTTTTTTCTACTTTCTCCATAGGAACATTTGTATCAGCTTTCACTGTGCTGTGTGGAGCCCGGACTGACCTCCCTGACAGGCACATATGCTGTGTCTTCTGGCTGAACATTGCTGCTGCATTGATCCAGATCCTGACAGCAATTGTGATGGTCGGATGGATTATGAGTATATTCTGGGGAATGGACATGGTCATTCTTGCAAGTAAGTACAGTGCAATATCCATTCCATCTTCCTTATGTTGCTAGGACACAACTAATGCCCCTGCAGTCTCCACACAGCTCTGTAGGGTGCAGGAGCCACAGAAAGGGCTCTGCAAGCTGGTGAGAAACTTGTGGGAGTTGTTAGGGACATTCATACCCAGGCTGCCCTGTTTCTTGTCTGGATGAGATGCTTGCATCTCACCATGAAGTTTAGAACCTTCTGTTCTTGTCTAAAACATTAAAAGTACAAGAAGGGGTGAGGACCTCAGCACTGCAAGCTCTGTTTACTGGAGCCCTTCCTCCCTGGTTGCATTGGTGTATGGTTTTGAACAGGAAAGACCTTTTTCCTTCATGACCCCAGCTGCACATCTCCCACAGTGTCAGTCTGTCAGAAAAGCCCTGGAGATGCTCTAGGACATTCCATCTCCCCTAGATTCATTTATCCAATGACATATATATATATTTTTTTATGTTTCATTAAGTTCTTAGGCTGAACTGGACTGCTGAGCTATTCCTGGAAGGAACTCTCCTTCGTCCTTTGATGATATGACAAATTATTCTGAGGGGAGAAGAGTCTTTCATTGAAGTTAGGTCATGCAGCTGGTTAACCACACATTACCATTCTAGAACCCAAACTCTGTCACTTTACCTGCTAAAGACTTTGACTGGTGTGAAATGGAGCATCATTTCCAATCACACAGCGGAGAATAGAAGTAGCTGCTTCTGAAGGAGAATATCTTAGCATCAGCTTTTGTCATTTTGTTTGAAAGGGCTTCACGTGGTCATCTCTGCTGACCTCTGCTGGAGCAGGAAGGGGGATCTCAGGAAACTTCCAGGATCTGCAAAACAATGAAATGAGTGAAACTGAAAGGACGACAGGAGACCAGGCACATCTTCAGCTGCCAAGCCCATGGCTTAAAGCCACTTACCAAACCATCTGGTGATTTCTGAGCCAGCCTCAGTTTGCAGGCTGAGTTCAGAGTGATCCTCACGCAGAGCAAAAGTTGGTTGTTAAAAACTTGAATGCCAGTGAAACAAAAGGCTTTCCTCAGGGCACAGGCAGCACTACACTTTACTTTCCCAAGCAAACCTGCTGCCAGGTTTCATCTCAGGCACACCCGTGTGTCAGGGGTAGCCTGAGCTACTGCTGAGGATAAAATATGAACGGGTCCTTCTCAGTGGAATGGCTCTAGGAGCCCGCCCAATTTGTTTGTAATCAGGTCATTAATTGTTTGTACCTACACACACCATACCAGTGCTACTGCTCTGCTGCACATCTTCAGCATGTCGGGCACTGCCGGCAGAACCAGTTTTGCAGTGGCAAGCACCTGTTCAAAGAGCTGCAGCTAAAACTGTGGCTTACCTTTCTCCACAGTCCTGCTTGTGTATGGCACAGACACAGGTAAGGTGAGCAGAGAGCTGACTGTGAGGAGGCTCCACATGATTTTCCAGGATGATTGTCAGGGATTACAGCTTTATCTGGTTCCCTCTGCTAGAAGAGAAGAGCAAGTGGAACCTACGTGCTTTATGACAACCAGCTCTATATAACCCAACAAGTTGCAGCCCTCAGCAGTTTCTTGCTGCCTCAGTTAGGTTTTAAGTTCTTTACAACACAGAGGAAATCATGGATAAGTAAAGGATTCTTGGTTAATGGAGGATAAAGGAAAATGTAGTTTTTTCAGTCAAAGCAGAAAACGGAAGTGATCAGTTGTGCTCACTTGTATCAAACAGCATAGTGAAGTGAAGTGAAATGCTTTGGGTTTGGTTTTTGTTTGTTTTTTGTCTTTGTTTTCATGTTGAAACAAAACAAAGCAAAACCAACCCCCACCAAAACAGAGTCATTAAAAAATGAAATAAGATTTCAAGTGCAAGAAATAAGACATTTCATCTAAAAATACTGCTATGCTAAATAGTTTGCTTTGGTTGGGTTTGGTTTGCTTAAAAGGAGAAAAAGTTATTTGTGATTTGTTCTGCACTGGGATAAAGTGGAAGCTGTTGAAACTTGAGTCTGCATTTGGCTGGGGAGGAGTTAAAAGATACTGAAGCAATGCCCACCTCTGCTTTTCCTCACCATTAAGTGACTGAGTCTGTGCATCCCCATGATGGGATTTTTGGTGGGCTAAAAGACAATCTAAGCATGTGATATCCCAGACAAATGTGCTGGAGGGCTTTTGCTCTGGATTTCCATGCAGTGGAGGATCAGTTCCTTTTTGACAGGCTCCAGGCAGAGCCTGTGCTGCAAAGCATGCTTGTGTTGTTGGTTGGCAGAGTGCTGGGCAGCAGCCAAGGAGGCTGGTTGCAGTTCTCCCCCTCCTAAGGCTCCCTCATTCTCAGCCACTGAGAGAAAAGTCCTGCTGGAGCCTTGTCCAAGAGGAAAGCCTTGAGGATAATGTCATGCTGTCTGTCTTTAATGAGGGGGAAAATGAGAGGAATTATAAGTCAGTCAGGTGCACTTCAGTTCCTGGAACAAGTAATCAAATGGATGACTTGCATGCATTTAGGAAATAAAAAGAAATAAAGTGAGAGTCAGCCTGGTTTTGTCAAGAACAAGCTGTGTCAAACTGGCCTCATTCCCTTCTGTGGCAGAGGAATTCATTTTGTGAATTCAGATCAGACATACATCTTGACTTTCAGGCATGGACGTTGTGTCACACAGCACTTTTCCAAGCAGGCCAAGAGACGTGGTCTGTGAGAAAGATTTGACAGCAGTTCTCTGAATACGTTTTTCTTTAATTCATTCTGAAATTGAAGCTACAATGAGAGATGTTTTGTAAGGCCCCTCCTGAAACTGGTTCTGCTCAGTATTTTCATTCAGGACTGGATGATGGTGTGGGCAAGCAGCAGGGTCCGGATTCAGGTGGGACCCTGACAAACTGAAGAAATGGTGTGAAAAAAATTACCAGACACATGGCTTTGGGGAGAGCTCTTTGTTTTACCTGCTATCTGAAAGTAAAGGGAGATGGAAAAGAAGCCCCTAATTCTTTTGCAAAAAAATAAAAAGGTGGATTCACCTCCCTGCAGTAACTCACAGATATCTCATGGGCAACTGCAGCACTGTGCTCTCCCAGAGTCCTTTCTGGCTCAGGAGACAGGAGTCAGGGAGTATTTGTCCAGGCATTGTTGCACCTCTGATGAACACAGCCCAGAAGGAAGGCACAGCCTTTGAAGGAAGCCCTCACTCCACTTCTGCCCTCTCAGTTATGTGTGTGTGGCTGTGCCCATGGCTGAGTGAAGGCACTAGCACCTGCGGACTCAGGTGATGGAGACTCCTGCTGCAGCAACCCTTGGCCTCTCAAAGACTCACTGACATCCAGTAGCAAGAAATTACCTGTGCTCATACTGCCCAATCATCACTCCTTTGCTAATTGTGTTGTTTAGATCTTGCCATAAAGACCAGATGATTGCATGGTCACTGCACTGTACGTTTGGCATCCAGTGACTTTGGCTGTCACCAAGGCTCATCTTCTCCATACAGGGACCATCCCAGGTGGGCAGGGTGGGTTCTGCAGTTGCTCCAGTAAAGAAAGAATGGAAAGTGTTTGAGAGACTCAGAAGAGCAGAGCATCCTCAGATGGTTGGTGGCCCCCTATGAAATGGAGCAAATTCTGAGGGCAAATTGCTTACTTAGATCCATTTTATTATTTTTTTAAAATCTAAATAGAGCTGTACCTCAGACTGTGCCCAAGGTAGGTAGGTGAAATAATATTTGTTGGGCTCTTCTACCAGATGCTGCAATGGTAGGGTATATTCTTGCTGTAGTTGATGAATAAATACTAGGTCCAGCCCTAGCCAGCAGCACTCAGCAGTACCCAGCCAAGCCAAGATAGGCAGCACTCAGATTTGTTGCCTGTGGGTATGAGCAAACTTAGCAGCCAGCCTGGAGATAATCCATCAGGTGTAGTTTTCCTGGCTGTAGGACTTTAAACAGTGCATGGCACATGCCATCTTTTAGACTGTTCCTTTTCTATCCAGCCCATGCAATGGCAGTGCCACTGAGGAGAAGCAATGTCACCTCTTGGCCTTGGAGGAGTTCAGCTTAGGGACAGGAACCTCAAAAACAGAGGAGGATTCCCCTATGCTCTCTTAACAAGAACCCAAAACAAAAACAATCAGTTCAAACTCAAAGATCTCTGATAAATAGTGCCTTGAAGAGGTTTTGCCCTGGTCTGAATGTTCGGTTGTAGAGCAGACATTCTTTGTTCACTCCACAGCCCTGATTTATCCATTCTTTTCTGGTTCTTCGTGTGTTTTGGATATATTGTCTACAGTTACATTTCTCCCTCTCTCTTTCTTCCATGTTCCTTTGCCTCCTTTTGTTCACCATCAAAGTTTCACAAGGTAAGTTTGTTTCTGTTCCTCCTCTTCAGCCTTGAACCCCAGGGCAGCAGCGGCACCTGTCTTGGAGAAGGAGTTCAGGCCTGGCTGGGGCAGGTGCTGCCCACTCCCAGCTGACATCCAGCTGTGTCTGTGTGTCTGTGTGTCTGTCTGCCTGTCTCCGTCAGTCCTGTGGCTGTGCCAGTGGGTGTGGGAGCACAGGAAGGACACTGCCTCTGGCTTGCAGCTGGCAGCTCCATCCTGAGAGCCAGGTGCCCACAAATCCCAGTGCCCTCACAGCAGAGGATGCCTGAGCTCTCATGGAGAACCAGCCAACCAAGGTGTTGGATGGAAGGTGTCAGTGTATTGCTACGGCTGTAAGACAAACCCGGGTCAAAATGTTTTTTGGTGCCCTGAGGACATCCCTGGAGCACACTGCTCTGGTTTCAGAGAACCCTGAGCAGGGACACAGTCTGAGGGAGGTTGCTGGGACTGTGACTAAGACAGCCTGTATGCGGATTTGTTGCCTCTTGCCTCTAAACACAAGTTGGTAATGATTTACAGAAGTACAATTTCAAGTAAATGAGGTCAAGTTGTTGATTTGGGGCCCAGATGCTGATCTTGGAGCTGTCTGCTTTACCAAATTCAGCCTCAACTGTATTGCTGCACAGGCACACTCACACATCACTACTTTGCACAAAATACCAATTGTTACATCACAAGTGTGGTAGCTGCTTCCCCATATAAACTATTTCATAAGACAGATAAGTATTTTAACAACTAAATTTAGCATAGAAGAGCTCATTTGGCTTACTCTGGTCATGTAAAGACAGATAAAAGCTCTGCCATTGCAGTTGGCTTCCATCCAGTTGCAAACCAAGAAGCAAGCCTGAAGGGAGTTCTATCATATCTTATTAAAGGCAAGGCTGCACAAACAGCAAGCAGTGGGGCCCTGGCCCCAAGGAGCCATGGTGAATAGGACAGGACACTCAAGCCCTTTACAGATGTGATTTGTGCACACCTTGGTGGTGACGTGCACTGGATTTGCTACTGAAAAGCTCAATTTTCCCCGCTGCTGATGTGCCCTGACCAAAGCACCTCATTCTGCTGGCCCAAAGCAAAGCAAATGGGTAATGGGGCAGCAAGAGGCTGTGAAGGACTGAGGTTACTTACTCTGTAGCCACAGGTACTCACAGCACTCTGGAACCCCTCACAGAAGCAAAGCCAGGCACTGTGCCTGCTGCCAGCATCAGCAGGGCTGTATGCTCAGGCAGCTGTGCCCACGGTGGAAAGGGGCAGCAGGGAGGTGGCAGCCCCTGGTCTCATCACAGGGGTACCCCAGGCTCCCGGTACAGCTGGCTGCGGGCCCACACTGAGGGTCCTCCTTAGGGACTGGCACTAACCATGTTCCCTTCCCCCCCTCCTCACAGGCTCCAAGGAGCAGGGAATCCCACAGCAGCTGTAGTGGCTGGGACAAGTATGTTCAGAGAAACACGGCGAGCGATTTCCTTGGGCAGCTGTGGGCCACGGACCTTCTCATTACCCTTTGTCTCTCTTCTTCCTTTTGTTTTGTGCCTGCCCCCGGTCCACCTGCCTGTCCAGCGGAGCGGAGGTACCGAGCACCCGAGGGAGACTTGCACTGACTGAGCAGCAGAGATGGGGCGAGCGCATCGCACCTTGGGACTGGCCCCAGCAAGCCAGCGATGGGTGGCCAAGGAGGAGGAAGAGGAGGGTGCCAAGAGGAGGGGAGCCCCTGGGCAAGGTGGCACCCAGTCAGGCAGTGGCACCAAGGGGGTGGGAGATGCTGCACTCTCTGCTGTCCCAGCAGGAAGTGGCCAGAGCTGTTCTGCCTCCTGTTTCGCTTGCTGTTAAAGAAAACCAGCTGTGAACATCAAATGCCAAGGAGCTATTAATAGGTACATGTACAGTCTGTAAAAGCAAACAAGTTGTACAATCTTTCCCCTCCAAGAAGCCATTCTTGACTGCTTCGTGGCAACAAATGGCTCAGCCCAGCCTCCTCTGCTGTGTATTTATGGCGCTTGGCAAAGCTATATCATCGCAAACGTCTTGAGAAATGTGTACTCTGTAAATTGTGTTGTACTGCTGAACTGAATTGGGCTGTTCCCTCCTTCAGTCCATTGGCACCATGCAAGCACCTGCCCCCATCGGCCCCAGGAGGCTCCTGCTAGCAGCAGGCAGGGCACCCCAAGCTACCAAAAGCTCCTCCTGTAAAGGCTTTTCCTTCCCTGCCCCTGGAAGGGATGTGCTGGCAGTGTCTCTTTGCTTTGAAAATGGATCCCTGCAGTGTAACCCACGGTACCGACTGACACTGAGGCTCTGCTCTGCTACCCAGGGTAAGTGCCTGGGGCGTGGGGATCACACATCCTGTGGTGCTTGTGGCTCTTCAGGCACGTGACTAGCAAGAGGATAAGGTACAAACAAGGACAAAATGGATTTATGAAAGAGTCCTCAGGTGAAATGTAAACTGATATTCCACAGGTTCAGCTATTCACAGTAAGCCTCTCCACCTGCAGGCAGCAGTGAAGTGGCTCTTGGGAAGACAGGTGTCAACTGCTGCTGCTCTTTAATCTGGGGCTGGGTGTGCTTGGGAGGAAAGGCAGCACAGCTGTCCCACCTCGATGCTGCGCACAGCAGCAGTGCTTGGGAAATCCATGCCAAATGAATGAGCTGCGAGTTGTGCTAGGAAAGAAGTGACCTGAGAGCAGCCTGCTCTACAGCCAAGAGATAAGTTCCTCAGGATTACCCTGGTATTATAAAGCAGCCAGATAAACCCTTAGGGTCCAAAAGCCCTTCCCGAGGTTTGAGACAGGGGCAGCAAGAAAGCAGCCAAGTATCATCGAGGAACAATGTGTTTCAGTGCCCACAAGGATGAATTAATTTGCAGAAGGATATGAATATTCAGTGCCCACTCCTCTGCTGCAGTAAAAACTGCTCTTTTTTGGACCGCTGCAGGAGTCCAGGAGCAGTTGTGTGGTATGGGAGGAACAAGCTAAGGGCTGGAGTCAGGATAGTTTGAGCTCTGCCACTGATATGCTGTGTGTCCCAAGGCTCCTGTCCTTCCTTCACTCCACTCACTGCAGCCCACCTGGAACAGCAATAGGGTTCAGACAGTGCTGAAGCCTGAGTTCACATCTCCCTGGGGCATGGCTCCTGGGCTGCAGTTCCCTTCCGCACAGAGATGAGCAGGTCTTATCAAAGGAGAGAAGGCATTTATGGGATAGAGCTGTAAAATCCCCACCTGCAGAGGGGTGAGAACCACAGCTCACACACTGGAGAGAAAAGCAATACAACAAAAGCACAGGTATAAATGCTACTCTGAAGCTCTCTCTCCTAAGCAGTGCTTTTCATTATTATTTTTTTAGGGCCAGAGGAATCACCCAGCACCTTCATTCCCCCCCTGCTGCAGGAGCACACAGCATCCTGGAGGTCTCACTCGTGCCTGCAGGAGCAAAGCCCTGACCCCCTCCTCATTGGACACATCAGCTGATGCTTCCACCAGAATATTCCCCTCTGCCTCCCTTCACAGTTATAGTGCAGCAAACACCAGAAGGCTGTGGCCGTGCTTCTTGCTGATCCCTGCACACAATCCAGCTGCCAACTTGGACTTAGGCGTGTGGCACTGAGCTGGCTCCATATCATCCTTCGCTTTGTGAGAATAAATGTTTTAGGTGCAAGCTAAAGAGCAATAGCAACTGACGAAGACTGCAACTGCTTTGCCACCATCAGCCATCAACAAACTATTTTCTGCTGCTCTTTCCTCATTGTGAAAACCAGGCTTTTTTTCAGAAAGGGCTGCAATGAAACAGTTTCAGCCAGGCTGAAATGCTGCTTCACTGCTTGTCGGGAAGCACCGTCAGGTAGAGACCAAACCAAACACTTTTCTGGATTTGTAGTGAGTCATCGTACAGCTTCACAGCTGAAGCACTGCAATGGGGAGAGCATGGAAATGTTGATGAATTTGTTGGTGTTGTCAGTTCTGTACTTATCACAGAAAAAGGGCTGTGGAAAATGCTCGCTGTCCTGCCCAAATCCCAAGAAAGCTGCATGTTCCTCCCCATGTGCATCAGCTGCCACACATTTCACTACAGACCTTTTGCTGGACACTGCTCCTTGGCACAGCCTCTGTGCTGCGGGATGTTTTACTCAGAGCTCCGCCTCCAGGAAGACCACACATGAAGACTCACAGGGCCGATACTCTTAAGAGGCAGCTTTGTTCCATCCTGGTGTTGCATTCTCTCCTTTTTGGGATGATCCATGCGCATGCTCAGCCAGCAGAGTCTCCTCTCGCCATACCACTGGCACAGCACCGTGGGGGCACTGCACAGGGCTTTGTCTCACAAACACACTTCTTTTTTGAGCTATTCCTTCTGAATGACACCTTCTATGTGTCAATGCTGGCATTCAGAATGGCCCAAGAAGAGCCATAAATGCAGACAGACCTAATGTTCCTTCCAGCCCAAAGTGGAGGCTTCTCCCAGGTGCTCAGTGGCAATGCACCCCTGCGGTTCCCAGCTGAGGTTTCTCTGTGTTTGTGCACACAGTTCACTTTCAGACGGTCTGGGGATTCATTGTCTGATCTGGAACTCAGCATTTCCAGCCTACCTGCATACCATTCCAAGTGACCATGGCACCAGATGAGCTGGAATCAGTGCGACAGCCCAGCAGGAGCCCATGCCACCTACCACCAATCCTTCGTCCCCATCATCTGTAATTGTGACCTCTCCCTGCACTCACCCAAAGGGCAGCAGCACTCCCTTGGTATGCTTCTGCCCTAGTGAGGAGGGAACTGATGCCTGTGTGCATCATCTGCTCCCTATATGGAGTTGGTGCTGGTGCCCTGACATTCAGCCTGCATTCTGTTTCTGTGCTGGTGCCTGACCTGACCCCTGCAATCATGGAGGAGGGCTTGTGTGCCCACTGATCTTGCCAACTGGTTGTGATGTGCTGTGTTTTGATACTGTGGATTTTTTCTCTCTCAATCTCTTTCTCTCTCTCTCTCTCTCTCTTTTTTTTTTTTTTTTTTTTTTTTTTTTTTTAAGTTAAATATATTCTATTGCTGTACAGCTGGAATGAAACACATTCTCTTTACGTAGCCCAGAGAAACTCTACCAGGCCTGAATTTAGATGAGATTTCTTCCCATGGGGCAGCAGAAGCCTGACTGGAGTCCTCACTTCAGTGTGGCCATCCCTGCGCTGCTGAGACAGTGAGAGCAAAGCCCGCCCTGTAGCTGGCAGGATGCTGTCTCACCTCGGTCTTTTCTGCAACCTTTGCACTTTGAAACGACTCTGGTCACATTCCCATATGTGAGCCAGTGCCACTGGGCAGGTGGGCTCTGGGGAGGGTATGAAGTTATCATGGTGGGGTTGCATGGGGTCCCTGCCGGGTGTGTCAGCTACCTGCAGGCTCAACTGGGGAGTTCTGCTTGGATATGAGGTCCCACAGGGCTGACAGCCCACCAAAATGCAACTGAGTATTTTGACTGAGTAGTCCCTTTCTGGATGCCACTATCCAAGAGCAGCAGTGACCCTTCCCTTTACTCCACAGCTGCTCCACACCAGGCACATTGCACACACCGGTCAGGACATGGAAACCAGCCCCCTCCCAAACACAGGAACCTTCTCGGGCTGCTGGACCCCACCAGCACCAATCCAGACATGCTCACGGTGACAGTCATCACCTGGAATTGATCTCCACAGCTGGAGCTCACCTGGGGGCAAAATCTCATAAACCTTACAGTCAAGCTGTTCAAATATACATATGAACCCTAATAAAGCCATGAGAGGAGAAAAAAAACGATCCCAGAAATGATATTGCAGTCACAGTACGCTTTGGAGAGAGTTTGCGAGGGAGAATCAGAGCCCTGTGAAGGAGGACGGAGGCTGCCAGCCCAGCGGGAGCTCCGCGTGACGCCGCGGGAGCAGCAGCGGTGCTGCGGCGCCACCTCGCGGGCTGCAGCCGTGCAGCGCCGCGCGCCCCGCAACCACGGCGGGAAGAGGAGAGCTGTGCCGTGTGTCCTGGAGATACAGCAGCCTTGATAGTATACAAAGCCGCAGGATGTGAAGCCCGGGTGACCCCATCTGCTGCCCTACAGCCTGCGTCACACAGGTCTCCCACTGAGGTCCTTCACACGCTGACCCTCACGTGTACATGCAGTTTCCAGACCATCTAAAATAAATACGACTTAAAAACTGAAACTAGTGAAGAGGTTCTGGGGAAAATGAGCCAGGAAGCTCCTGCTTAACATCTGTTCTGAGACATGAGAGCTGGAGCACCTCCCCTACCGGGACAGGTTGACAGAGTTGAGGCTCTTCAGCCTGGAGAAGAGAAGGCTCTGGGGGGACCTGAGAGCAGCCTTTCAGTGCCTGAAAGGGCCTACAGGAAAGTGGGGAGGGACTTTCAAAAGGTCACATAGCTACGGGGTGAGGGGAAATGGCTATAAACTGGAAGAGGGTGGATTTAGACTAGATATTAGGAGGACAATTTTTATTGTGAGGGTGGTGAGATGCTGGCACAGGCTGCCCAGAGGCTGTGGATGCTCCTCCCTGCAGGCGTTCAAAGGCCAGGCTGGATGGGGCTGTGAGCAGCCTGGTCTAGAGGTGTCTCTGCCTTTAGCAGGGTTGGAATGAGGTGGTCTTAAAGGTCCCTTCCAACACAAACCATTTTGTGATTCTGTGCTGAGAGGAAAGCAGCATATTGCATCACTTTTCCTTTCATCCACACACTCTCTACTGACTTTCCATTTTCATTGGCTTATACTGCTTCCACAGCAGGGAAGGAAGCTCATGGAGACAAGGCCAAAGGTCAAAAGGTCCCAGGATCACAGTAAAATGACAAAAGGTCACTGACTTAAAAGTAATGGGATGGAATTCAAAGGTCACCACGTCAAGGGTCAAATGCCAAAATGCAAAAAGGTCATGGTGCCAAGGTCAAAAAACCTGAGTCAGTGTCAGAAGCTTAAAAAGTAAATCAGGGAAAGGTCTAAGATCAAAAGATGGCAGATCAAGGTCAGAGATCTAAATGTCAGAGTCAAGGACAAAAGGTCAAATGTCAAACAGCACATGCCAGGCTGTAGCGAAAAAGGACTGAGGTAGGAAAAAGGATTGGAATTATACCTTTCACAGTGTGAGGGAGAGCTTCCCTACCTTGCATAGGATTCCCTGGGGAGATACTGTCTTTTGCAAGCACTTGCAGAAAACTTAGCTGGTGAGCATTAGATCTCTCCGGAGAATGAATACATGCCAGCCCAGATACTGTGCTGCAGCAGCACCACCTAGCTGCGTTCTCGGAAAGAAAGCAAGGGAAGGAAAACCTGGGCTGGGAGTAAGCTCCACTTGCCGCAGTAAGGCTGCAGATAGGCACTGGATACCTCTAGGTTTCCCTGAGCTTTACTCCTGAGGAACAGGGGCTGATTTTTCCTCAGAATAGCCTATTTGTGATAAGGAATTACCCCATCTCAAAGGCAAGGGCTCACCGGAACCTTCCAGAAGGGAGCAATCTCCAAATAGAGGTGTTTCTTTCTCAGCTGCTAGCACTTAAGTGAGGTTAGGGAGGGATGGATCCAGTCTCACAGGTGGATTAATTGCTTGCACCTGTGCTCCCAGGCCTAGCCA
Organism: Lagopus muta; assembly: GCF_023343835.1. NCBI lineage: Eukaryota > Metazoa > Chordata > Aves > Galliformes > Phasianidae > Lagopus > Lagopus muta. Next base: position 93,369,646 of record NC_064434.1, read on the forward strand.
CGCCTCTACAACAGATGTTCAATCACTGCCATGACCTAACAGTTCCCATACAGAGTTCAATGAGCAAACACAGTAAGGTCCCAGAACCACCACCACAAAAAGACTGAACACATACAAGGAGGCAGAAGCCCATGTTAATGATCCAGGGGGAGGTATTGAACATGCACATACTGCTCAGGAAAACCTTTGCGTAAGAAAGATCTTTTGTATCAGGGATGTGCAATTAGGTGGAAGGATCCCCCTGTGCATCTGGTGCCAAGAATAAAGAATGCCTGCTTCCAAAAAGTCCAATTTGAGACTTAAGAGCGTTTCATGATCAACCAGCTTACAGTATCAAGCCAATCTGTGCCAACTGTGCTATTCTAATCATGCCAGGCTGACCCAACCCAACATGCCCCGTGCTGGGTCAAGCTGCCCTGATCTGAGCCAACCCATCCCAGGCCAACCATTTCCAGCCAAAGCCATACCAGGGTAGGACAGGCTGGCACAGTGAGGTGGATCCTACCAGCTGCCTTCCACCCTCCTATCATTATTCTGCCTCTGCAGCAGCTATCTCCTTTGAAAGTTCCTATTTCACTCCTGATCAAAATTCTGTTTCACTTCTGATTCTCCATCCACTTCCACTTCTGGTTATACTCTTGGTTATACCCCCACTTCCAGTTCCAAATCCTCTTCTGCTTTCACTTCTACTTTTGATCCCACTTTAGCACTCACTTCTGGGTATACTTCCATTGCCAGTTTCACATATATTCCTAGTTCCACTTCTGGTTTCAGTCATGCTTTTACTTCAAAGAAGAGCACTTATACCAAGGCTAAATAAAAATGGAACCAAAAGTAAAAGTGGAAAAGGGAAGAAACTGGAATTGGAAGCAAAACCGTATCCACACGTGGAACCAGAAGTTGAACAAAATGAGATCAGAAGTTAAATAGACAAAGTCAAAGAAGAGGGTTGCTTCTGAGGCAAAAGAGAACTGCTAAGGAAAAACGTGACCAGAAGTGGAAAAGGAAGGTGAACCAGAAGTCAAATCAGAAGTGTAATTGTAACCAGAAGTAAAATTGTAACTGGAAATAGAAATGCAATGGGGGAGGTGGGGGTGGCACCATATCTGGAAATCAAAATAAAAGCGTAGCCAGAAATTGAACAAAAGTGTGATAAGAAGTAGGAACTTTCAAAGACAGCTGCTCCTGAAGCATAAGACTTCAATGCAGGCAGAAAGTCACTAAAAGTGGAAAGAAGGGGGCTGCTACAGAAGCAGAAGCAGAAAAAAAATGAAATGTGACCAGCAGTTAAAGGGAAACTGTAACTGAAAGTTCGAATGGAAACAGAAGAAATAATGGAAGTGGATGTGTAACCAGAAATGCAGTGAATATTAATCAGAAGCAAAATATAAACTCTCTAGTGGCTTTCCATTTTAACTGGCTTGTGCTGCCTCCATAGCAGGGAAGAATCATCACAGGGGTCAATGCCAAACATCAAAAGGTCCCAGCTCAAGCAACTGCAGACATGGGAGATGCACCTTGTTTCAATCAGTAGATATCATTTGTAATGAGAAACACAACTCCATGCCCACTTTGTTTGGATAGACTGTTCAGTGCACAGCTGGCCATTCTGAGACTCAAAACTCTTCTCTGCTGAGTACAGTTAACATTTGCTTGCACACAAAAACAAACAGGAAAAAAAAATAAAAGGGACAGGGGAGAGAAGTAACTCTTCAGCGCCTGCCATATTACCCCAGAAAATGAAACCGTGTTTGCTATCACTCCTATTTAGACTTTTGAAGATTCTGTTTGATCACACTGTTTGTTCTGCTGCAGGCTGAAATATGTCATAAATCCTAATAAGGAAAGCTACTTTATTGACTTAGGTTGAGGTACAAAGACACATTCTTACAATTGCTTTTTCTTCTCGGATCTAGTCAGTGTATTATACAAAGATGCCCAAAACGCTGGTGAGAAGTGCATATTTCTGACTTCAAAAACAATATAAAATTATTAAAGATGTGTATGGCAGCAATTAGTAACCCGTGTGTTTAAGAACATTATTTATTTGTTTTTATAAAGAACCTTATCTTTAAACAAATTAAAAATACATTGAAAAGTCTCTATATATACACACAATACACGTTCAAACTTCATTTCACTGCGATGCCATGGTTCAAGCAGAAAAACAAAGCTCTTTTTCACAAACCCAGCTGCATTACAACCATTTTCTTCAGTACAGCAAACCATGCTGCCAGGTCCTTCCAAGAATACTTCATTTGTTATTTATCACCTGAACTGTTTTTCGGCCATAGTGGTAATAGCTATACGCAGATGTTACCGTTGTGAAAGCTGTGATGCACCTTTGAAGAAAACAGCTCCTGTAAGCCATCTGAGTTCAAGCACAACAGTAAACATTAACACTTGCTTGAGAGAAGACAACAAATCTGCTTCCGTATCTGTAGCCTCCATAATTGATACTGGCATAAGAACTGACTGATGTGAGAAACTGTCCCTTTGCAGCATGAAGGGATTGTTAAAAAAAAAAAATACAGAGGACTTGACCTTATTTTAAGAAGTTCCACAGCTAAAGCACAAGTGTTGGCTTCAGCCTCTTTTGGTCTTTTCTCAGACATTATGTAATAACCATCATTTATTTCCAAATTAGCAGCGCTGCTCTGTGTCAAAGGCTGACACCATTCAGGTGGGAGTCAGTAACAGCCCTCTGTCAACACGCTGCCAGGCTCATAGATGAGCCTATTTTTACCTCTTTTTAGGTTTATTTTTAGGTATTTTTAGGTATGCTTGCACAGCACCCAGCTAAGTCACACCCAGCACTCCTTCACTGCTAACAACACGCTAATTCTCACAGGGTCCCAGAGAATAGCAAGGTGTGTCTTTCACACATGCAGTTCCAGGTTCAGCTTTCCAACAGGGTGAAAAACACATTTGGCTGTTAAGATACAGGTTCCTTATTCCTTAAAAAGCTTTAGTGACTTTTTTTTTTTTTTTAAAAGGCACGCAATACTGGATCTTCTACTACCTTAAACTCAGTTACTACGTAATTCTGCTACTGCAGTTCAGTCTCTTGGTTGTGAACTCTTACCTAACACCTTAGAAGAAATATTGCCACTTGTAACACCTGCTGTCAGCTACAATTAGCTGTTCAGGTCTCCAGTGATGGCAGTAACACCCAACGTGGGCATTTCAAGTACACTGCAGTAGGGCTGTTTTCATTTGATGCCTCTCCTTCCTTCCCATAGTCTAGGAGGAATTGCTGATATTTAAAAATGCTTCAGAAATCTAAATTTCAGGACAGTAGGTATAGTCTAAAGCAAAGTAAGAAAATAGTTCCTGTCTGTATTTACTGATACCAAGTTTTCTTTGAGGGGCACTTTTGGCATGAATATAAGAAACCTGTACAGCCTCACTTCCCACTCCCCCTCCTCTGATACCAATCTGAAGACACACTTTGCACTTGTGTACATCGTGGCTTTTCTAAAGTCTTCCTTCTTCACTGCATTTCCTGGATCTTAATGAGTCTCACACAAATTCAGTAATAATAAATATACAGTTGTTACATCAGCTAAGAATAAACATGTAAAAATTCAGCCACTGGGGTCTGAGATCATTTGAGCATCGCCTTTTTGTCTCCCACAACTATTTAATTTCAATTTACTCAACTATTTATTTCAATTACTCATTTCTTAAGAAGCACGTTAAATTATCTCAAATAACCACACTAAAGATGAAGAGATAGGTTACCATAATGTCTGTAGATACACGCTGTCCACATAATTGAAAACAGGAGCTGCTAAAGAGGCCGCCACCAAAATCAGCTGAACCGCTGTGTTCATCTGGTAAAAGCAAAACAAGAAGCGTGGCTAAAATGAAGTGTACTGCACAAGAAATGGCAATACACAGTTTTGTTACTTGTTTAAATATTAGTCTGTGTACTACTAAAAAAAAAATCAATTAGAAAAAATATTTTAAAACTTCTTTCAACAAAACATCTCCTACACTTAAAACCAGCCAATGTCCTGATTGGTTTTCATGGTGAAAACCTTTCAGGATTTCAGCTGCCTCCAAGTCAGCTGGCACTATCTCAACACTGGACCCAGCCTCGTCCCCCCAAACTACACACTGCCCCAACTAAGGAGAAATTTTATAATATGTAACTACTCTTACCTTGCTAATGAACGTTGGTTTTAGTTGGGCTGTAGCATAACAGGGATTAAAATACCTACTGAGTGTTCTCTGTTGGGAGAGGAAAGGGAAAAATAAATGCAGTTTTAACATATTCAGTTTGATATACATCTTCACATGATACACAACAAAAAAGCAATTACAGTACGAGAGAATTACACTACTACTGCCCTGAGATGAACTATTAGCCATCGTACAGAAGCAGGAGAAAAAGTTACCAGTAGCTCTGGCTCATCTTACTCAAACTTATTCTACGAAACACTGTTCTGTTCACAAACCCAGCACAATAAGCACTGGGCTATCCACCCAAGTTTAGGGCAACCATCAGGATTAGAGGAAAATCTCTTGGTTACAACTTGTTACACGCTTATTCTTTATATATACACGTAACAGCATATAAAAAGATTCAGTCATACTAAAAAACAATGACACGTTCACAACATTTTCTTTGATCTTACACACTCACCGGTGGAGAAAGAGTTTTGTATCGCACATAAAAAACAGCAGCAATGAGCGCTACATCTCTCAGAATGATCATGGAAGTAAGTGAAACTGAAAAACCAAGCCAACAGGATCTAGTGAAAAACCACGTCCAAGATTAAGAAGAAAGCATGATAAAAAAGAACACAAAACATGAAGCAAGAAGAAATAAGCACTGCCAACTTCTGAAACAGTTTTAGGCACAACCAAAGATGTTTAACATGACTTCTGAAAAGGTTTCGTCTGATGGCTTTAACCTGTCTAGGAAATCTTACATGTTTGGATGTAACAGCTGGCTTTGAAGAAAGTAGCAGCAGTGCGTTCTATCTGGGCTGGAGGGAGCTGGGTTTTGTTTGAGTATTCAAAAGCAACAGATTGCAAAGCACAGCTGGCAAGCTGCTAAGAGCTAAACATGGTTTTCCTTCCAGAAACAGAAGAAATATTAACTTAGAGAAGAAATATTAACTTTTAGTACAGCGCATGCAAGCAATGACATTTTCTCACCTGGGATAAGGTTTGTACAAGTTAGGCTCACATAGAGCACACTGATGAGAATTTTATCAGCCAGTGGATCAAGAGCACTTCCCAATGCTGATTTCTGATTAGCCCAATTGCGTGCAATAAACCCATCCAACTAGAAAGAACAACATTCAGGAATATTGTGTTAAAAAGCAAAGAATAAAAACAGGTGTCATATGCTGCTGTTACAGCGAGGTTTCATGAAGATCAACGCAACCCAGCTGTGTATCTATGAGGAAGCCTGTCAGCAGGTCCTTGCATCCCTCCCAACCCCACCCACATTGCATTCTAGATTCTGGAAGTCTTTAAACACTTTCAGTTCTGATTATTTAAAACAAACAAACAAAAAACCCACAAGCAAACAAACAATTGCTACAACTGACGTTTGAAAAGGCACATCTGAAATTCACCAAGCATTGCTCTGGTGGGTGCACTGTGCACACCTGCCAACACCAGCACACCTCCAATACACAAGCATAGCAGCAATGCCCATTTGGGGATGGTCAGCACCACATCCCCATAAGGGATGTAGGATGCTACAAAGCAACAAATGTAACACAATAAACTTCATCTCCTCCTACAGAGTATAATTTCCACGCGAGACAGATTCTAAACTCCAACACACATCGATGGGATCATAGCAACCCACACTGTACACCCCCAAAGTATTTCCAAACTCACGTCAACGTACCAAATCCGTTACGCCAGCCAAAACAAAGACACCTAGTGCAACATTGAAATTTTCTTCAACAATCAAATAGCCTAGAACTGGCGCCAATCCCATCCTTGCCATTGACAGTATGTTTGGGATCGTCCATGGGTTTTCATACTGCAAAGTAAGAAAGCAAACACTTCAGGCCGGGAAGGCGGACCTCGGCGTCAATGGGCGCACAGCCGTGGCAGGCAGAAGCCGCGCCCGCCTGGGAAGCGCCCCGCCGTCGGAGCAGGGCGGCACAACTCGGCGCTCAGGTGCCCGCCTCGGCCCGCACTTCGCCCCCAGGGGAGCACGCCGCGCGCCGCCGGCTCTAAGGTGTGCGGCACACCTGTTGCGGCAGGCCGCAGCTCCGCGCTACAATGCAGGCACTCCGGCGGCCGGTCGGCGGGACGGCCCGGGCGGCTCGGTGCAGCGAAAGCGGCCCCGACCTCGCGCGGCCGCCGCGCTCGGCCCTCCCTCCCCCGGCCCCGCTCCCGCGGCTCGCGTACCGGCTCGGCGTAGCGCCCGGCCACGCTCCGCTCCCGGGGTGGCTCCGGAGGCGCGGCCCCACCGCTCCCCGCCCGCCGCGGCCCGGTCCCGCCGCCGAGGGGGCTCCAGAGGGGCGCGCGCAGCGGCCGCCGGGGCGCGCGCAGGGCGAGGGCGGCGCGCGCCCCCCCGGCCAGGCAGAACGCGCCGCCGTTGCCGTGGCGACGGTCCCCCGCCTCGGCCCGGCCGGATGGAGGCCCGGCCCCGCCGCACGGCCGCCTCCGCCCCGCGCCGCGGAGCGACCCCCAGAACCCCCTGCCCAGCCAAGCGGCGGCCAGCATGCTGCGAGGCGCCCGCCCGCCGCCCCCTACGCGCTCTGCGGCCCCGCCCGCCGGAGCGAGCGGCCGTCCGCCGCCGCCATCCGCCTCCCCGACAGAGCGACGGAGACTCGGGGACAGTGAACGAGCCGCGGGCTGCGCCCGTGCAGCGAGAGAGGGGGCGGGGTGACGCTTTGCGACGCTTTACGACAGCGCCCTCGACGGCGGGCCGCGCGCTTTACGGCGGGCTTAGCTCTGCCCCCCGGGCGCAGAGCGGCCCGCCCCGGGCAGCCGCTACGTGTAGCCGTGCCGCGTGGCGCTCCTCCCCGCAGAACGGGAGCTGTGCGACTTGAGGAGGGGGAAACGGCCACTTCGGGCACCCTACCTCTTGTGTTCCTTCACGAGTCCTTGAAGGAAGAAGTGGATGGTTTGCTTTGCCGTAAGGCTTCTCAGAGAGCAAAGAGACTCTCGTGCTCAGTACTTGGCCTCTCGCTCCTCTCAGTTGTGTTTGCTTTGGCTCTAGGAAGGGTAAGAGTTGGCCTCTCCAGCTGAAGTAACTGACTCGTTCTTAGCCCCTGCCCCTGCCATTCAGTGCTATTAAGTAGCTACAAGTTTGCACTCCAGTTCCCGGCAGTGCTGCAGGCTCCGGTCAAGGTGTGACCCCTCTGTTCCATCCACTGTCTACAGACGGTAGTCTGTAACTGGCAAGAGAAATGAGAGAAAGAAACCAAACCAACAAAAAACACCATTCACATGTGTGTTTGGTAACTCTACCTCTCCCCCCCTGTGAAAGGCAGTTAAAAAGGAATAGGGGAATTCTGTGTGACCTTAAGAATTTACTACTTCTCTTGGTGCACCAAGTAGAGGTGGTAGCTTCTAATCGTTTGCACAAAAATGGGAGTGAAAGGACATTACCACCTCCAGGTAAAGAGCACGTTCTGAAGTGTGCAGAGAACACAAAATGGGGAGCGGTGGAGACACACAGAGGGAATCCAGCAGATCGGGGCCAGGAGCTGCCAGAAACCTCATCGCAAAGAGGGAAAGGGTAAAGTCATCCTGCAACTGGGGAGGAGGAGGAATGGCCCCAGGTATGAGCACAGGGGGGCACCCAACAGGAAGTACCTCTGCAATGAAGGAACTCCACAAAGCAGGGGGAGGTGAGGCAGAACCCCACTTGTGAATTTCCAGTGCTGTGTTTTATTTATCTCTTACACAACGCTGCCCTCGGTCAGATTGTGCAAGGGTGGGATGGACTGAGGGGAAGGAAGACAAAAATAAATCACTTAATGGAAAAGGTGAAAGACTGAAGTTAATATTCTTATAGTTTATACAGCTTGCCATTTAGAATTAGAGAGGGAGAAAAACAATTCTATTGTTTTTAAAATCCTTACGCAAAGCTTCTCATCTGCTATGTTACTGTATTAGGGCATGCTGCATTTCACAAAATCAGACAGCCTTCTGTGGCAGAACAGTAAAAAGAAGACATACATAGTATGTAACATGAATGTGTTCTGTAACAGCTGTTAACACCCACACAAGTGTTCACTATTAATATTACTCCCATATATCATGTTTAATGAGAAATAAAAAGACAATTTCCATTTTACACATTAAGCACTGTAATGAGGAGACTTTCATAAATTAGACTTGCATTTCAAATAAAACCTATTAGGAAGACCAATAAATAGTTGCAAATCAAAAATCTAAATCCTTCCAGCTATACAGCTGCAGAGGTGACTTTCTCAACATGAACGTTCCCAAATTTTTAGAAACATTTCCATACATTAAACACCTCAAATGAACTGCAGTGCTAAAAACACAACTCACACTGCCTTCTCACAGAAGATTTTGGTTTTAAAGTTTGTGAGTCCAACAATCGTTTTAAATTTAGAACTGAAATTTGTTGTTACGATCATTTGGGCTAGCAGCCTTACAGGATGAGTCAAGCAGCAGTACCACAGAGCAGTGTGTCTTACATTAGCTTCTAGCAAGCCTGCTGGCATTACCAATGTTTGAGCACGAACTTCCAGTAAACAGCAGGGGCAAGAGGTGCTCCTGGAGCAGGCTGCAAGTCAGGGCACTTTATTGCTGCATGTTCATCAGTCCATTCCAGATACAGTAATTATGTCTCCAAGTTTATTGCAGCAGCTCTTCTCACATAGTCTGAAGCTGATAAAGTCTCGAGCCTTTTTTCAAGAGATAACCCTGATCGTTCAGGGATTCAATAAAGCTCTCAAAATCAAATACCTGCAGTTGGAAAAAGAGGGGAGGGGGGGAGAGGGAAAGGGGAGAGATAAAGGTAAATGCCAAACTGGAAAAAATAAATCCCATCTGATAAAAAGCAACACAAATGATTTAAAAGAATTGTAGTATTTGTGCATTACTTAGTGAATTGAATCGAGCTAGAATGGAGTTAGTTTCCTTCACAAAGCAATGACCTACAAGCAGGTAATACAGCATCAGTTACACCCTTTGGTGCTTTGCTTGTACACCATTCACAAATGCACACAAAGTATGCAGAGTAGCATATGTATAAAACCAAGTTCTGAACACAAATACTGAAGAAAGGTCTATTTTCTACAGCTCTCACTGATTTCAAAGTATTTATAATGTATCTTTTGCCCATTCAATATTCTGTATGAAATATATGAAGGCAAAATTAGAATTCACTTAGCTACAAGTAACTAGTTGCTGAATAAATGAATGGCCTTGTGAGAAGGGAGAGTACAACAACATACTCTGCCAGATGGGATTCACATTAAATCTAGTCTTGCTTATAGTCAGCATTTGGACAAGTTTGGAGACAGAAGTCATCCTGTCCCAGCAGGACAGGGTGTGTTAACGAGGTAGCAAGAAGAACAGCAATACTGCCCACATTAAGTTCCATGCAAAGAAACTAGCTGTCTCCACTTTCTCTCTTATTATGCCTGAAATCCAGTTTCAAGTTTTACATTGGAATTCAAAGCTTTTCACTATTAAGCAAAAAGGTAAATTAACTGCTAACATTTTTGTTTGGCAACCCTGCCCACCTCTCAAGTACGGAATGTAAACTGTTACAGGATAAAACACACTTGTGGCCATATGATGTTCCCACTATGGTATAGCATGAAGATGCTCAAAGCAGGAATGAAAACCCAAAAGTCATGTGTCAGCCACTGAAGGCCAAGCAGAAAGCTCACTGCACAGACAGAGCAGACACCACAACAGTCTAAATAAATACATTAAGTAATTCTGGCTGCTTTTATACTTGTTAAAGAAATGTTTGATTTCCAAACTTACTCGTATTTGTAGCTCCTTTGCAACCTGTCGAAGTTGTTGCAAATCAAAGAGATTGTTGTAAGTTCTTTCTGCAACATTGTTAAGGGCAGAAACAAATCTTTTTGCTTGTGACCGATTGCTCATCCCAGACCCATGCTGTGAACGTTCAAAGTCCAGTTTTCCAAACTCATCCGAGTATGTTCCCAGCATGCTAAGATAAACACATCAAAAGAAATGGGATGTAAAAGGAAAAATGCATGAACTTCCTTCCTGAAACATCACCACTTGAGTTTTCAGAAGACAGATAGTGACTTTTTCCTAGGGGATGGTTTCCTATCAAGGGAACATAGAAAAAGCATCTGTCCAAGTCACTTTTGAACTTAATTTGTTCAACAGCAACAACAGAGAGTGGTCACACCAGAGGAAAATCTTTGGCAGCATTTCAATTACTGTGGACTGATATTAATAACTGCTGCAGTGATACAACTCAAAGGTCTAAGTGGCAGTATTTAACTGAGGGCTGCCATCAGTTTTTAAACAGGAATTAAAAACTCTCAGTGCTGGTTCTGGGGGCCTAAGTTTGCTAAAGTCATTTCTTCACTGTGTTTGCATGTCTATTTTAGAAAGTGAATGAGTAGCAACACAGTGTTTTAGTTTAAAAGCACTGCATATTACCTGTATTTCATTATTTCTATTACGTCCTCAGCATCTTCCTTGGTACACTTCTCCCTTAATTCCAGCCTTGATCGTGCCTTAAAACAAAGTATATCAGAAAGGTATGTTTAAGATATCACACCTGATGAGGGAAAAAGCTACAGACCTGCCCCACATGATGCTACAATAAGCACAATTTTTAGGAGCACGAAGACGGAATCTGAGCCTAGAGAATATAGATGACAAGTCCTCTATTTTGATAGCATTTCAACATCATCCCTTTCATACGCACGATATCAAGATGCAGGTTGCAGTTTTTAACAGCTTATTCTCAGGAAATAATACATCACAAATAATGTTATTAAGATACAGTGTTAGATGGGACAGTAACAATTCAAGATGGGCAGCAGCAGTTTGTCCTTGCCAGCACGTTTCTTGCCTTTTAGGAGCTAGATAGGTTTTACTTCTAGCTCCTTAAGGATGTTTTATTTCCTAAGAGGGTTTTAGCAACAGTAGCTCTTAAAGCATTTCTAAGACTCTCACCATCTTAAAAAAAAAAAAACCAACACGAAACCCCCCCCACAAAGGATAACTCAGCACTATCAGTATCACACAGGAACAATGTCTTTGTCTTCAATCCTTCAAGTATGAAAGCTTGAATTTACCTCTGTGAGTCGAATCAGCGACTCCAGCTGCCTCGTGGTGATCGGCGTGCTGCTTGCTGCCTGGTTCTGCTTCCGAAGCTCCAGGTAGAACTCCTGAAGGACCTGAGCAGCTTCTGGAGATAAATGGGGGTGAACGTACTGGCGAGCATAACCCACGTACTTCCTCAGCAGCTGATGTGGAATGGCATCAAAGTTTTCTCCTGGTAAGATCTAACCCAATTACAAACAAGGGCCTTAGATTTCTGATCTTTCATCGCAGCCTTACAGAACACAACCCAGTTTTTAAACAAATTTTCATCTCCTATGCTTTATGTGGTGACAACTTTCTGAAGCTCTGAACGCGTACTGGAAGGGCTTTGATTCTACATACATAAGCTGTGTTCTTTTAAAGTCAATGCACCACATTTAGACATGTTATTAAACACACCTGGCCAGTTCACAAAAAGCAGAAGTTTGTAATCTGTGCTCCTTAGTGTCAAATACGAATTAACCTTATCAAGAAATCTTTTTCAAAAAGAGAAAATCCAATTTCCTACTTGTTACAAGATACATCACTACAGAAGGTTAAGCTGTCACTCCTGACATCTCATTTTGAAGAGTGCAGGGGGCAGGAGTTTGTTTTTTCCAAAAACTGTGCATTTGCAGCATCAACACTTCTGACCACATTTAATAAAAAAAATAGTTTTCCTCCTATAATCCTCAGTCTTCCTTGGTTTGCAAACATCCAAGTGTTTGCTTTCACACTGCTTTACCTGCATTCAGTATTTCAAAGCATATCATGTTAAAAAAGATTACTATACCAGTCTAGTTCTGTAGCTCCTTACTGAAATCAGCAAGTTTGGTTTAGAGCATTTTCATGTAAAATACCTTCCCATTACCCACAATAAAAAACAATAATAATAACAAAGCAGCCCAGCTGATAAATTCTCTTCTGTACGAGCTGACAGAATTTTAGCAACTCCAGCATAGATAGATGATGCTAGCTACAACAGGTAAGTTGTAGAAACCAGAGATTTCAATACTTTTTATTTAATTCAGAGCCACTTCTCATGAGAAGAATAGGAGACTGAAGACATCTAGCAAGTCAGGGCTGCCAGGCCCACGGCAAAGAACACCACAGGAACAGAGACAGCAAGAGGCCCAGGAGGGAGCTACCTTCAGTCTTTCAAGCAGAGGCCGATCAGAAACAAGTTGAAGAACAGAGCGATCCTGCACGCTGGCACGGCTCACAGTCGCACTGCTGCACGCTGCCTGCTTCCCAGCTCGGATTGCCATCACGTGCTCCGACAGCAAATGGTCATGATCTTCATTTGGGGTGTCCAGCAAAATAAAAACTAAGTCAAATCTTGACAGTAAAGCACTCCCCATTCTACAGTAAAAACAAGAATACAATGTTTGTATAAAAGCAGCAAGACTTCAGCAACTCTGTTCTATATCAAAGACAGAGAATCCTGTCCATTTCATTCAAAATAAAACAGAACAGCAATTTGTCTCCCAAGAAGCGTGAAAAACTACTGTAACTTGTGCTCAAGCTCTAGAAAACTAGAAATCAATCTTATATGAGACTGGCAGAAGCTCCTGCTCCAGAATGCAAACCATACAAGCAGCATTTCAGGAAGTGCTTACTTTAAATTCTCAGACACTGTTTTGGCTTTGTTATAATGTCCTCCAACTGGGTTTGCTGCAGCAACAATGGATGTTCTGGCTGGCAAACTGCAAACAATACCAGCCTTGGCAAGGCTGATACTTTGCTGTTCCATGGCTTCCAGCAAAGCCTGATGCTGGCTTCCCATCTTATCAAACTCATCTATTCCACAAATACCTGGAAACGATTAGCACAGGACAAAGATTTATTAGAAAACTCATTAACTGATGGACAAGTGTATGCTACAGTCCCACACAGTGTCAGAAACCCAACTTAGGCTCGAGATACTGCAGATGTTGGACCAAGTTGTCCTTTCAACAACGTCCATTTCCATTCCATGTTGCTGCAGCTGGCCTGGCTTGCAGCAGCAGTGTCTTAGATTCTCATTGAGATGACACAAGAAGCTTTTTTTTAAAAAAAGAAATAGATGGCAAAACTTGTAAGCAAGCTATTTTTCAAAAGCAGTAAGAATCCAGTAGCTGACATTAAGCCAGATTTCTCAAAAAGGAGTGTTTTATACATAACTAAGGCCCTAGGAAAGCAGGAACCACTACTGGTGAAGCTCAGAACTTCCCAGATCTGGAATGTCAGTACTATACTTCAAACTCACATTTTCACCCCAGCCACACAAGCAGTGTTGTCTTAGACTCAGCAGCACCTCATCCCATCCTATTTGTTCTTATTAAGCATGTAACATTACCTTGATCCCCAAGCACTAAAGCTCCAGCTTCCAAGGCAAAATCTCCAGAAGCACCATCTCTAGACAGCGTAACAGTCAGGCCAGAGCTGGTGGAAGTGTTACCACAAACATACACACCTCGAGGAGCAACGTTACACACTGCCTAGAAGAGAAGGAAGGACCTTTTTCTCTCCCCATGGTAAACAATTTCATAAGCCTTATTCTAGAGAAACAGTACAAAGCAAAACCAAATCTGTTTCTTTCCATTTAACATGGCCCAACAGTCAAGTTAGAGCTCCTTTCAACCCCAAGAAACCTCTTTCTATGACATATTAGGAAAAATGACTGGCACATTACTGGCAGAGTCCCATCTACTGTGTTATTAACACCCAAAGTATATTTGCTCAGTGCCAGATAATACAGGCACTGACTACAGAGTTGAACAAACAAACAAAAGCACAACAACAAAACCCACCACAGACTGGCTCCTACACAGCTGTATTTTCCTCTGTCATTTTTTCCCCCAGAGACAGTGATGATTAAGATGTGCCTTGTTTCAGGGTCTTATCAGAGACTAACAGCTTTTTTTGAATGACATTCTATTATTTAGGAACGACATTGAGAAAAGAAACATTTTTCTGATGCCAGAATTTCCTGACACAGTGAAAAAAAAAAATTAGAAATTTGTTTAAGAGGAAGAAATTCCACTAGCAGCCAGCTCTGCCACAGTCATACAAAAATGCCCACCAAGACTCCTACAAAAGTAGCAGCAGGTTCCTTTCCCAAAGGACAAAGATCTGGGCCAATAACATGGGAATGGTGTAAGAGAATGGAAATACACCTTGCTGAAGGTGAGTGGCATGGTCATTCTAAGAAAGCACTTATTCTATTTGACAACAGGTCAACTAAAAGAAGACAGGAAGGAGCAAAACATCTCACCAGGGAGGAAGGCAGTGAAATAGGCTAACAAGGGAAGGAGAGCAAGCCTGCACAGTATTTGAAATCTCTCAGGCTTGACTGAATATATCTGCTTGGATAAGTGCTTTAACAGGCTGGTTCCCTTTTGCAAGGCTCTCTGGAAAGAGAGGACAGTTGGAAACCCATTTGGGTACTGTGCTATACCTGAGGCCTTCATGCTACATGAAGAGATCTCTCCAGCTAGGTAAGGCAGCAAGGAATTCAAGAAAAGTACAATTATACAGTAGTAACAAACCCATACTTGCAACATTTGACTTTTTCCCAATCCTGGATCTCCAACAATCAGAACATGTGGATCTCCTCGCACTGGGATTCTGTTCTTGTCATCAACAAACTTCTGACATCCTCCAAACAAGGCCAGGGCCAAGCCTGCCTTTACAATCTGAAGTGGTACATAGGAACACCAGTAAGTATTCAGTCCTGCTCATCAACACTGATGACTCCCCAGACCTATTTGTAAGAACTCTTTCCCTCTGAATGAAAGAATTTAAATCCCATCAGAAAGTTCCAAGGGCATAAAGCTGCTTCGTCAGTTCACATACTGGAACAACACTGAAGTCACCCACAAATACAGCCCCTGCGCCCTCCCTGCACCTCCAGTACACTTCATCCATCCTGCAGGAGTTGAATGTGGCACAAACATTTCAAACTGAAGCTGCAGGCAGAGCTGATGCATTGCATACCTCATGGCCGTAGATAGCAGGACAAAGAGAGCTGAAAGACAAAGCATACTGTGACCCAGGAGGAACACAGATCTCACGTTAATGTTAATCACTTGTTCTGCCTCTTTGTCCCATAATACTTTTATAAGCACATGTGTTTTTTTGCTTAGTTGTTGAACTGTTAGAGTGAGCTTAAATTTAAAAAAACAGCATTGAATTTCTCAAAATTTTCAGATAACCAGATGTACTTGAAACAGTAAGAAAACCTTTCATTTGAGTTTGCACAAATGCATAGAACCAGTTTCCCCATGGCTACTGCACCCATCCTGATCTTTATCAAATAACTATATGTAACTCTTCTAAAAGCACTGCAGTTTTCTGTCTTTGACTCCACTGGGAGGAGCTGAGGGATGTTCCAGTTGGACAGATACCTTTCTATCTGGGCTGAGGGTCTTTAGAGAACCCTCTAATCAGTTCCCTCATCTCTCTCCTCTGCTGTGGAAAAGCAGAGCAGACAACAAAACAGCGCTCGTGAGTTAAAACTAGTTACTGAAATGAATGGATTGCTTTATTTTCCTGTGGCTTTCTATCTCAGAGCTGACCTGAAACTCTCTGAACTTCCCTGCATTCCAAAGTTCTGAAATCCTCAGCTTCCATTTGCATTCCCTACTGCAACACTTCCTCTGGAGCCCTTTGCCCACTATGGTGCGTTAAATCTGTACACTATGTATTGTCCAAACCTCAGACATCTCATAGCTTTAATAGGCTGCCACATTGGACCAAATTTGGTCACACCTAACCTAGCTCTGACACAACTTACTTCACAATAATCCTGAAGAGATTTTCCTCAGCTTGAATTTCTTGAACAGCATAGAGGTCCTTAAGTGAGAACTCCATGAATGACCGTTGAAAAGTCTCCTCCTCGAAATTCTTTGTTTTTTGTCCTTTACTGTTGCTGACAGAATTTGCTTCAATGTACAACAAGAACACACACTTGTCATTCTTATTTTTAGACGCTCCTGTTAGAAAGATTGACAGATAATTAAGAAATATTTTTTACATCCTAAGTACCAACGTGACTTAAAAATGGCACAAGGTAACTCAAAAATTTAAGGTACAGGTATGTGCAAAATACAGGCTGTTCATATTTTAAATAGCTCAACACCTACATCTTCAAAAATTGATGTACAGTGACTAGCAGCTTCTAGTTACGTTTGTTCATTAAGTTCCATGCTTTTAGGTACACATGTACCTTAGCAATTAAACATTCTCCATATCCTCAAGAGAACGATTACTGAGCAGTGAATGCAGGCACACGGCAAATTGCTACTGAAATTCTCTGCAACATATTCATTCTATTACAGCTGTGCACAGCTTAGTTTTTCACTGGGGGGGAGAAAAGTTTCTTCAGGGAGGACTAAATTGAGAAAGATAATATGCCTTCACAGTAGTGTGATGGTTCTCCTGTCCTTTGAAGAGACACCAAGGGGAAAAGGTTAAGCAAAAAAAGAAAAGAATCTTAATGAGACTTGAAGAAATACGGATATCTTCCTCATATTATTAGTTCAGAGAAGGCTTTCCTACCAGCTGACATACTATGAAGCACTTTGTGTCAGCACTGCCACTTCAGGACTAGCATTACACACAGACCAGTGAGTTGCAGAAGACAAAGCCCAATTATCAGTAGACATTAGAGACAGCGCTCCTCTCAAACAGCAAAGCACATTGCTTGCTCAAAATGAAGCCTTGATTGTGAAATTCTGGGAACTTTTGAAGAGATATACATTTAATTCTTGTACAGCTTTGCAAGCTCAAGTGAAGGGGGAGGGCTGTTTATCTCATATAATCAATAGAAAAGCCCCTCACACAAAAAGAAGTCTTCCAGGATACATCTCTTACCTTCCTCAGTGCTGGACACCTTAACTACCCCTGTAATTGTGACCACATCTCCTGGGACACAACTGTCCACCAGATCTTGAACCAGCTCACATTCAATCGTGCGAGGGATTCGGCCTGCTTCTCTCTGATCATCTGACATGAGCTCCTGAACCCTGCAACACACAAACCCATACAACACAAACTCCATGCATAACATTCCCAATTCAATTACAGCATACAAACGCCATAGACACAAACTTCTAACCAGGCCTTTCTGAACTGAGAAGGGAGGCACAAGAAATGTCCTCATCAGTATTAAAAACAGCTGCACTGAGTTTGAGAAAAGCATTTTTCAGTTCAGACTTCAACAAATGAAAACGTATTATGCATAACACCCCAGAAGACAATAACAATGAACTGCTGAAACAACAGCTAGCACCAGTGAGCATGTTAATGTAGGAATAAGTACAGTGTGTGAAATAAGACAGACTTCACGTACAAAGTGAGGGTGTCAGACATTACAGCCCCAATGAATGCACAACTGGCTTTTTAATCTTAGCAAAGCCCAAGAATTTCCTCAGACCACAGCAAGACCAGTAGCTCACTCCGTGTAGCTGTAGAGCGCTGGGCAAGAAACAGCTCTTCTGAATGTGTGTTACAGAACAGCAGTCAGTGGTGGTGACAGCACAGCAGGAGTGAGGAAAAAAAAGAAAAGAAATCCAATGTCTACCTTGCTACATTAACAATGTTAGTTTCTGTAGAAATGGAAACTGTAACATGTTCCCCCCAGCAAAGTTCTGACATCTTTAGGCATGCTCGCTGATGAGACATAAAAAGCAAATGAATGGGCAGGCCCAGTACTACTGCTTTCCACAAGGGTATGCCTGAGGTATTGGAGGCATAATCAGTACCATTCTAAACTAAGATTTTTAGCCCTTAAGTTTACATTTTGCTCATTCAACTGTCACAACTGATGGATGTAATTTAACAGGGTTTTCCTAACTGACCTCCAGATCATTAAAAGGAATTATTAAACAATAGATACAACCAACAACAATTGAAGAAAGTTGCAGAGGGCACAAGCTTAACGTTTCTCAATAGTATTGAGATCAGCACTATTTACATGTTTGTCTGAGATATGGACAGTGGGATCATAAGTAGCCCCCAGTGAGCCCACAACTGGCACCAAGTCAAGTCATGCAGTCAACAAACTGCAAGGAAGGGATGGCATCCAGAGGGACCCGGACAGGCAGAGAGGTGGGCTGTGTGAACCTCACAGAGTCCAGTGAGGCTAAGTGCCAGCCAGCATGCCATGCCTGAGCTGGGGCAACTCCTAGCACAAGGCTGGAGATGAAACTGAGAGCAGCCCTGCAAAGAAGGACTCGTGTTCTTGTGGACAAAAGCTGGATGTGAGCCAGCAGCACGCACTTGCAGTCTGCAAGGCCAACAGTATCCTGGGCTGCAGCAACAGAGGGGTGGCAGCAGGGACAGGGAGGGCGTTATTCCCCTCTGCTCTGCTCTTGTGAGGCCCCATCTAGAGAACTGCATCCAGCTGTGGAGCTCCCAGACCAAGAAAGACGCGGAGCCGTTGAAGCAGGTCCAGAGGAGGGCCACAAAAATGCTCAGAGGGCTGGAGTACCTCTCCTATGAAGACAGGCTGAAGGAGTTGGGCTTATTCAGCCTGGAGAAGAGAAAGCTCTGAGAAGACCTCATCACAGCCTTCTACTACCCGAAGAAGCCTGCAGGAAAGTTGGGGAGGGACTCCAGCAGGGAGCACAGTGAATGGACAGGACTAAGGGCTTTAAACTGAAAGAGCATAGAGAGATTAAAGTTACACAGTACAAAACAGAGTGAGCCTCTCTGTCACTTCTGGACTGCCCTGCTGTATAACATTTTTGTGCAGAAGGAAAGAAGCTTACTTAACAGACTGCCAGTCCACTGTGGTAGTTAAAGGAGAGCTCCTGTCAGGTGTGAATGACCGGCCACGGCACTCAGGAACAAGGCACTGTAACAGTATTAATTCCAATTCATTCTCAAATCTCTTTAACAATAGTTTTTAAATGTCTTTTTTTTCCTTCTTCCCCAAAAGGAAAGTAAGTAAAACAATGAGATTTACTAACGCAATTTCAGGAGAAAAAAATCCAAGCTAAATTAGGGTTATAAATCATAACATATACATGGATAATAAAGAGCTATCAAGCACAGCCAGCTGATCCCTGATTCAGCTGTTGGAAAAAATACACACGATTGGTACAATGCCCTTTTTTTGGCAGGAGATTCTACAAACTGCTTTGTCTCACCAGAATACATTTTTTTCCAAATAACAACATTGTGTAGTAATGCAAAGTTGGATGGTAAGTTTAATTTTTCTTATGTGTTCATCATTTAATCTAGCTTTAAACATCTGAACCACTCCCCCTCACACCCACCTATTTTAAATACTACCAGTGTTGTTATTTTTCAAAGCCCTACAAAAATGCAAAAGGGAAAAACATAAAGTTAGATGATTTTAACTTACCTTAGTGGGAAGAGTGTACTTTCCATCAGGAAGAGGAACACTCTGAACATCTCCACACGTGCCACATACAAAGGCTAGCTTAGTGCACAGAGGCTTAATGTTACTGACACGTACAACAGTGCCACGCAAGGCAATGTATTTCCCATAACAGTTGGCCCGAACGTTCTTCAGCTGAGTTAGCGGTTCATAGTTGTACAGTCTACAAAAGATATTAAGCAAGAGCAATTGGAAAGCTTACCACACTTAACTGATGAACCAAAAATGCTGCAGCCAAGCAAAAAGAAGAGGCATACATGCTAATTACCAGCATAATCTCGAGCAATGACTAGAATGATTTGATCTGCGAACGCACGACATATTGTCCAACTCCTGTTCTTGAAAGCAGTACATTTAATATTCTCCAGTTGAATATACCTTAACAGCTACACATTTTGCTTGTATGGTGATACATCTCTCCTGGAAATGACTAGGACTGATATAAACAGAATATATTTCACAGTCACATATAAGCAGGTTTAGGTCCTGCTTTTCTTTGCCTTGCTCCTTCTCAGGATCCTTAATTCCACCAACCCACTGCTCCACCCTGCCTGTGTTGCAGAAATATTTTGAGAGTATCATATATTGATTGACTTATGAATACCTTCTTCTGCAGAATCATGGTCCATAATTGCCCCACAGGATTTGAGATATTGTATATACCTTCGTTGGTCACAGGTTTTCCTAAACACCTTCCACTGTCTAATTAAAAGGATGCAGGTTTATAATATAGTTCCTAATAAAGGCAAGCCTTTTACTACCAAAAGCCTAGATCCTTTCGAATATTTTCCTATTTCCTTCGATCAAGAGCAAATATATAAATATATTTCTTTTTTTTTTAATAAACATGTTTTACGTAACACTTTATTTATTTATAAGCTGTTTCTTCACTTTATAAGCAGGGTTGTAAGAGTCTTTCTGCTTTTGCCTTTTCCTTCACAAGGACAGTTTAGCTTTTGTCATTGTGAAGACAAAAACAGACTGTTCTGGAAATAGCAAAGTCTCAGCAAAACAAGTACACCTTCAGCACCACATGGACACTGACGATCCTTACAAGAGAGGCTAAGAGATGCTCCTGCAAACAGAACAAATACCCAACACCATTACCTGGCATGAATGAGAGGAACGTTTATTATAGGCTCTCCATCCAGTGGTAACCCTTCCTGCACCTGCAGCTCTGCAGCATGCCTTTCAAGGTCCTTGGTTAGCACCTATACAGAACGGAAGGGCAAACATGAATGCAGTATATCATACAGCATGGATTCAGCTGGCTGTTCTTTGACTGCCATCTGTCACATTAGGGAAGACTAGAGTGCTCTCTACTGTTCAGTGACTCCTGATACAGTATTTTCCTGTTTCTTCCCAATTCTAAGCTTTATTCTAAAAAGAATTTAAAATTATGACATTTGTAAAGTTTTCTCAATTAAAAAAAATATATAATAACCTTTAATCTTGGTCAATGTGTGGAAAGTTGTTTAACAAAAATGTCTGAAAATTCTCCTCTTAACAACTAGTGAAATACTACAGGAGATATTGAATGGAACCAGGAATTCCTCCATCTGCTCCCCCAGCCAGCCACCAGGAATGGCTCCACTTCAGAAGCTGAGACAAACTGCCCAGGCAACCCACAGTACATTAATAAAACAGGAATTAGACGTCCCTATTATGTATTTATTAGAATTCCACTTAGCTTTCATCACCTGTTCTGATGACAAATAGACAAAACGCAACAAAACCAAAGCATTTTCAGAACAGGATTTTGTGGGTCATACAGAAAGGATACAGAAAAGGAGTTTGTTGAGTTTTTGAATAAACAGCAGATTTCCATAATAGAGAAAAGCACAGAAATAAGTTGTTTTTTTAATAACATAATTGCCTTTACATTTGATTGACTACTTAATCACGACAGTTATGTTCACATCTATCAGATCTTCAAGTTTACCTGATGAATTGCCAGACCCATGCACTGCAGTATTTTCTGAGGCATATCCCGTAACTCAGTAGATACATTTGGTATTGATTTAGTTAATTCTCTGTCTTCTATCAGTTCCTTATAATCCACAAGGATGCTTCCCTTTCTTTCTATTTCATCCTATGAAATATTTCAAGTCATAAAATACAATTAAAATGATAAACACCACACAAAGAAAATGTCATAAAACATTTCACAGCTGTGATAGAAATCATCTTCAAAAGAAAAAACATGTTAAAAATATATGCTACTGCATCAATATAATTAGAGAGATACACACATACACAAAGAAATACATATTTACTTACCTTATCATAAAGTTCAATGCGTTGCATAAAAAATTTTTCAAAGGCTTGTGTCTTCTGGACAAAAGGTGATTTGTCAGCATAAGCTAACCAAAAACACACAGCATTAGTAACTGACAGAAATAACTGTTTCCACTTCACTAAATACATAAACAGGCAGTTTCTCTTTCATTCTATTTCTGCATTCCAGAACAGAAAAAGATGTCTGCTCTCTACAGTACGACAGTAATGCTGTTACAAGGTCTCTGACAAAAGAGAACTGTGTCTATGCTGACACAGGTCAAGCATGTAAGAGAAAAGCACAGTAGAGG
Organism: Lagopus muta; assembly: GCF_023343835.1. NCBI lineage: Eukaryota > Metazoa > Chordata > Aves > Galliformes > Phasianidae > Lagopus > Lagopus muta. Next base: position 93,391,888 of record NC_064434.1, read on the forward strand.
TGCCCATGTGCCAGCATGACAGACTGCATGCTTCATGTAGCTAACCGAAGTTTCCATCACATTTATCAATAGACTATATTTTATACTATTCAAAATTCCTTTCCAAGGTTCAGAACCTACAGATATTACAGTATGCTACAAGACTGATCTTTACTGCATTTATTTTCTCACGTAACAAACACGAATTTCAGTTGCTTTCTATTCCTATTATCTGCTCTATGTGTAACCAGACCCAGAGAAAAGCGATCAGGATATCTGCTAGATTTAACTTTGACCTAAAAGTACCTTCAGAGAAATAAAGCTTCCAGCCCTTATATGGAATAAACTGGTCCAAAGTTGACTGAACGAGTCGAGAACTTGCTGAAAGAGATTGAGATTAAAACAAGGTGGATATGACAGCTTCACAGATCTCAGCGGTCTCAGTGCACCAGAAGACAAGAAACTGCCGCTGTCCAGTGACAAGCAGGCTAGGAAGCAGCAGGGAGGAGCTGGCTCACCAGGCTCAGGCTGTCTCTTACACTCCACCTTTTGCGCCCTTCCCCGCCAGCTTCCCCGCCAGCCTCCCCGCCAGCCTCCTCGCCAGCCCTGGAAGCCCCGTCCCCGGGAACACCCCCTGCCCCTGAGGTCTCTGCTCATCTCAGCCTCGGCGCCTGACGAATTAGAGTAGGTCAAAACGCATCGGAACAAAGATAACAGAAATCGCTGAGGCCGAAGCCCCGAAGGAGTCGCTAAAGTCCGTAGGGCGCGGGGCTTCCCTCACACCCCAACATAGGCGGGAAACCGCTTCCTGAGCGGCGCCTGCGCACTGCCACAGGAAGCAGCGAGGGGGAACTTCCGGCGAGAGCACACACTTCCGGCGGGAGCACGCTGGTGGTTATGGAGGCTGAGCGGAGGTTGAGCCTGCGAATTTGCGAGGGGGACTGCGCCGTGCTGAAGCGGGGTGACGTCTTCAAAGCCGTGCCCGTGCTGCGGAAGAGGTGAGGGGTCGATGGGCGGTTTTTTCATTTTCTTTTGCGGTCTTTCTGCAGCCTCCCGCGGTCGTCGCGCCGTGGGACCCTTCGCTGAAACCCTGGGAGGTGTCAGTTCTGTCCCGCCTGCGGCGGCTGAAAGCAACGAGGATTTAATTGTGTGTTGTAAGGAATTTGAAAGATAGCTGAGGTGTCGTTGTCAAAGCGATGTCAACTGAAGGGCTGAGAGAGAGCAGCAGGTTGGAGATGCCGTCGCCGTGCTTCCCTTGCTGTGCGCGCTGCGTTCTGCAAGGGGCGGTGTTGTTTTTGTAGCGGGGCAGGGAGCAGCTTCAGTGGGACAGTGCTGCTGTGAAAGTCTGCTTCACTTTCCTAGGCCTGCTGGTATAGCAAGGAGCCTCTGTACCCCAGCAGGAAATACTGTCATCAAGGGACAGCCCTTCCAGTGCTCTTCCCAGTGCAGCAGATGAGTTTGTAGACCACTGTGTAGAAGTCAGTGTTAGTGTTCTGGCCTTTTGATTTAGTGGAGACTGAAAGGTATTGTATGTGAGCAAGGCCTAGAAAATGAAGCTGGGGGTGCTGGTTTATGAGAGGCTTTATGCTGAGCAAAAGAATCGGGTGCCAGAGGGGTTCTTCAGTTAGCACTTGTAGCTATTCAGATGGTGGTTACTGTGTTGGCCTGCAGAGCGTTGCCAGGACATCGCTGTCAGATCCCTTTCTGCAAATCTCAGTGTATAACTTTTGTTTTGTTTAAGCATCCATCATAAAAGAAAGAATAAAGTAAAAGAGTAAATATAGGGAATGAAATAACTTGTATTAATTTGTTATTTAATCTAATGAGAGTAAGGGTAGACTGAGAACATGTGGCAGTATCTGGCATTGGATGCTTTGTTTCTCAGGTCAAAAATGGTGCTGTACAATGTAATGTACAATGTTTTACTTCTCATTTCAGAGTTCTTGTGAACTGAAAACACACTGCTCATGCTGTACACTGAATTCAAGTTTTTCATTCTTTTCCTAACCAGTTTCAGCATAATGTGGTGTTGTGGTTAATAGTAGTTAGCATTTCATTCTTTATGGTTATCCTGGTTTGCTTCAAAGGCATAGCTAAAACAGGCGCGTATCAAGTTGACTTCCAGCTGTTGGGGGTTTTCAAATCCTGTCACCTGTCCGTTCAGATGTGGTTAAAATGATGCCTTAAATGTCATTAACTTTTTTATTATTTCAGAAAAATTATTTTTGAGAAGCAGGGCTTCTATCTGGATAATGCCATTGGACATGTGTACGGAACTACATTTGAAGTAACAAGTGATGGAAACCTGCAGCCAAAGAGACAGGTGGAAGAGACTACCACAGGTATTACAGAGGATTGATTGATCCTTGGGGGAAAAAAGCACTAACAAGTTATTCTTTGATAAGACCAAAAATGATGGAAAACCTTTCTGTTAATTTTTCATTAAATTATGTTACTTCTTTCTGTCATAAAAGTGCATGTTTTTTACTTGATCTACTGTTCCAGTTGTCCTGTAACAAATACACTTCTTAATATGGGAGAAAATTTGATTCTTAATTTGGGTGAATATATTGAGAAAGATGTATCTTACATGTTAATTGCTTACAAGATACATGGCAAGAGCACAAAGCATGTGGGTTTAACATGGAGAGATCTGCTGTCTGTGAAACTTAAATCATGTTTCTCCAGCTGAAAAGTGCTTAGAGCTAGATTTTACAAATCTATATCCTTTTCTCTTAGAAACAAAAGAAGCAGGTACAGATAATCGTAACATAGTTGACGATGGAAAGTCTCAAAAACTGACTCATGATGACATAAAGGCTTTGAAGGACAAGGGTATTAAAGGACAGGTAAAAAAAATAAGGTTTTGGTGTCATTTCTGTGCTGCCTTGATGGTTATCTTTCAGTTTATGGAACAGGCTGTTCTTTTTCTTTGTTCTTCTGCTCAAGATCTGTTTTTACAAAAATGCAAAAGCTGTTTTCAGAGAAAACTTCATGTAAGGTTGACAACTTTATCAGTAGAAAGTCAAGTGTGAATTTTTAGTGTATTAAGAGTCATAACAGACATATAAAGGAATACAATAGATGTAAGATAAATATAAACCACAAAGGAAGTATAATTCACACGATCACTTTTTCTGTTTGTTCCTTTAAAAATTCAAAATATTACTTTTATATTACAGATGTATTAAAATTGTCCAGTGATAAAACTATCAAAGATGTAGTGAAGGATTATGGACAAACACACCCATTAACTAATGACACTACGTAACAAGCATATTATCAGTGTGCCTCTAGGCTGCTGCCTGCTAAACAGAGATGCATGTGTTTTATCTGCTCCTCAAGAGCTAAGAATATTCTCAAGAGATCAGTTCTTTTAGAAAAGGTGTTGGTTTATACCCCACACTTAATCCACAAGAAGCGAGGCCTTCTTAAATGTTATGCAGCACATTCTGTTCTGCAGATGTTGTCAGCCAAAATTCTCTCTCATCTTTGGTTTATCCTTTCTCATAAAAGATAAGAAATTGCTCATGCTTACATCAAGTTCATCTCGTCTTTGCACTCTGCTGTTTGTTGCTGCTGTTCAGAACAGCTGTTCTGCTTTTGCCAGCTTCATAATAGATGAGTCCAAGGAGTTTAGAATGGTATTTCCTCTGTTTCCATGGTTGTGCTTTTCTTGGTGTTTTCTCTTTGATAAGAATGTACTAATGAGTCTGATGGCTTTGACATTTTCTGTTAGTTCTCATTAGCTCTGTGGCAGAAGGTCATTCTGTCTTTTCTTTATGTCCTCTGCATGTCTGTGCTGTACATGTACCGTACTGATAATATAGGTTATTAAAATAGTCTACTTTGTGAACTGTGGTTTCTGAATATTCATTTTAGACTGTTACAGTTGCAGCAATGGATACTATCCTTCCATGAATGTCTGGTAGAATTTGAACTTGTGTATGTGAATGGCATAGAATCCCTCGAATCACCATAGAATCGCAGAATGGTCTGGGTTGGAGGGGACCTTATAGCCCACCAGCCCAATCCCCAGCCATGGCAGGGCTGTCCCGTCCATCCATCCCCCACCTCTCCTGGGCTGCCCAGGGCCCCATCCAACCTGGCCTGGAGTACATTTAGGGATAGGGCACCACAGCTTCTCTGGGTAGCTTTTGCAGGGCCTCACCACCCTGAATGAAGAATTTCTTCCTTGCATCTAACCTACATCTTCACCTTTGTCCCATCACTATTAAGGTGTGTAAAAAGTCAATGCCTAGGCTTTGTGATGCAGGCTTAGTTTGAGAGATGGTTGCTCTGTGAAATAAAGCTTTCATTTTTCCCATCACCTTCCCAAATTCCTCCCATATTCTGAGGGATAGGTGTGTGGTATTAGGCTCTGGTATTCCTGGGGTACTGCACAGTGCTGCAGCTTGCCTTTAGCTTGTTATGTTTACCCTGCAGGAATATTACCTGGTTTCCTCGCTAAATTTTACTGGGAAATAAAAGTAGATACCACACTTAACTTTTTCCAACAATAAGGCAAAATATGCACTGATTCACCCTCTTAATAACACACCATTAGCTTTCAAAGGCTTGAAAAACCAGCAAGTGAGAACTACTCGCACCACTGTATTTTGGACAAAGTTCTCAAAGCACAGTGGGAGCTTTCAGCTGTCCATGCTGAAAATACTTCTTGTGTCATTTCCTGCCAGCAGCCTCTCCAAACTCTTATTAGGCCAGACTACAGTGTTGCTCTTCATGCATGTTTAATAGGAACATAGAATTCTGTCAGTCCAACTACTTTGATCACAGCAACCAGAACAGCGTTGTGCAGCATTTATTGTTATCTTGCAGGCATGAAGACAAATCTGAACAGTGAAAGCTTTTTTTTTTCTGTTGGAGGTCTTAATGATCACTCCAGCTGGAATCTGAAAGCATGAGAAATGAGAGTTGGATTGGCAAAGGGAGGAAATAAGAACAAGACCTGGAAACAAAAACTGGAAATCTGGGAAAATATGGAAGGTGGAGAAGGAAGAAGTACTAGGACTCCTAGTAGGAAGTAGCAAATACCAAAGCGTTTGATGTCCTGCAAGGAGCTGGCACAGGAGTCTAGCACAGTTTGAAAGACAGAAGTAATTAAGTGGGGTAAGGGAGATGCCCGATAAATTGCCAGAATAGAGAGGAAAAACTAAAGTGATCTTGACAAAAAAAAGTATATATATGCAAAAGATATCCTCAGAGACAGAGATGCTGAAGTCAGAGACCCAAAGAGGGAGTTAGATTCAAGTAAATATTGCTTATGACATCAGGTTCCTTCTTTTGTTCAAAAATGTAGTAACTGTTTTGCATGGCTGTACCCAGTGGTGAAAGTTAAACTGAGAACTTAGAATACATGTTAACTGTTCCATAATAACTGCCAATAGACATAACTCTGTCCCATTCTAAATACAGTGTGACTAAAAACAGCTGATCACCTACAGAGAGCAGGGTAGTCTCCTTCATATTCAGCATGAGATAAAAAATATGTAGGTACTGAGGCTTCACAGTTAAAGCTGAATTAGTGACTGGCTGATTAGTAGAATTTTGTTTTGCCATTAATGTCAGTAGAACTCTTTCATCCAGTAGAGGAATGTATGTAATATTTTTATGCTTGTTAGAAAAAAAAAAACAAAAATACCCACTAAATATGAAATGAATGAGAAATACATACCAGCTGTAATAAATAAATGTAAATTGTCTCTTTTAAGGAAATTGTTCAACAGTTAATAGAGAACAGTACGACATTCCGAGACAAAACAGAATTTGCTCAAGATAAATACATAAAGAAGAAGAAAAAAAAGTAAGTGAATTTTAAAATGTGGAAAATATTTAGTAGTTCCTGAATTTGTTGTGCTTGAAGTAAGGCTGTTGCTGTGTACTTCTTACAGATACGAGGCAGTTATTACAATTGTAAAACCGTCCACTCGCATTCTTTCAACAATGTATTATGCAAGGGAACCTGGCAAAATCATGTAAGTTTTTATTTTCATTCTCCTCTTGAATGAGAACAAAGATATGGATATTGTGAAAAAATATTTTAATATTATTGTATATAATACCACTCTTTTTCTTGTTAATGGAAGGACTGTAAATTAATGAAAAGTATCGTCATACAGAAAATGAATCAATATGCTCCTTTAGTGGGGAAAAAAAAATAATTCTTTTGCATGTAGCATCAGCTTTTACCACTTCCTGCCACCTCTGTTTTGTTAATTACCTTTCTGGCAGTGGCTCTCTGCATCTCTAGAGGTCACTTACTTCTTACCTGCTTTTTATTTTATCTAAGGCTTCTCAAACTTCTTTCCTTCTCCTTCCCGAACCTCCTCTGTTTGGCCTCTATTGAGCTATATGTCTGATTCTAAGAAAAGAAATGTGATATTTCTTGAAACCCTTTGTCTTCTAGCCATTTGCGTTATGACACTCTAGCTCAGATGCTTACTTTAGGAAATGTCCGTGCTGGCAACAAGATGGTCGTAATGGAAACGTGTGCAGGCCTTGTGCTGGGGGCTGTGATGGAGCGAATGGGAGGTAAGTCGTACAGTAACACAGAAGATGGGGGCTAATTTGAAACTTAAGAAATACTTTTGGTTTTGATACTTGTAGAAGGAACTACTGCAAAATATTTTTTCCACTTCTGTAGGCTATGGATCCATTATCCAGATGTATCCAGGAGGTGGGCCCGTTAGAGCTGCCACCAGTTGTTTTGGATTTCCAAAACCTTTTTTCAATAATCTTCATGAATTTCCTCTCAGCAAAGTGGATAGTCTTCTCTGTGGGACATTGTCTATGGAGACTCTGCCTTCAGAACCTGAAGACACTGCATTAACAGAGGAAGAAATGAATGGACTGGTTGATGAGAAGCAGACTTCTGTACAGGGAACAGAAGAGGAATCTTCTGCTGAAACAGCTATGGAGATCAACCAAACAGAAGAGCAGGAAAGAATGGATGTTAACGCTGAGGATGCAGAATTTAAAGAGAATAAAGAAAGAGAAAACAAAGAAAATGTAAGAATATTGATTATGGCTATTTGAGTGTTATGATTTCAACACAGTATTGCTGATTTCAGACAGCTAAAGTATAGCTTATTCAGGTGTTGAAATTGAGTTTTAAAACTTGCTTTATGTTGAGCTGTCTAAGTTGCATAAAACAAAAATTCAGTTCATGCAGAGTTAAAGCACAAAATGCTTTATTGTTCAAAGGTTCGAGAAAAGCAAAGAAAACAGTGGGAGAGAAGGAAAAAGCTAACAGAAACTGCTGCTTTGCTGAGAGAGAAGAACGCAGATGGGTGAGTCAGAAAGCTGTTCTGTCTGAAGTGCATCTATAGGAAATCACTGCTTTTTGAAATGAATAAAAGCTTTGTTTTAAAAAAGTTAATTCTTAATATTCAGTAGCTAGCAGTCAAGCCAAATGTGTCTTGGGTCTCATTTGGTTCTCACCTGGTTTTGGTTTTTTTTTTTTCATCACTTAAAGGGTTTGAGATTTCCTGAGCTAATCAGGAAACCATCAGTTTTAGATATGAGTAAACATCTAAAAAATATATGTTTAATGTAGAGTAGACAGAATCCAGGTAGAATTTAATATTAAATGACTGCAGATAAAAAAACAGATTTTCTTCTGTAAAAATGAACTTGAGATCCTAAGCTTAGTAAATTAGAACAATACTTGTTTAAAAAAAAATGAAACTAATTTGTTTTAAAACAACACCAGAAACCACTTAATTTCATTTTACCTGCACTAGCTGCAATTTTTTTTTCCCAACAAAGTATTTCCCTGATGATTTTAATATCATAAGCTTAGAAGAAAAAAATAAACATACTCCCATCAGTTCAGCCCCACGAGTTTAACATAAGCACATTTTGAGGCTGTGACTTTCTCATCAAATGAGAAAGCAAATGCTGAGGTGATTTGATTTAATTAAGTAACACTGATTTATCTAATAGCATTCATATTCATCTTTCCTTATAAGAATATAATCAGAAAAGGATTCATATGCTGCAAAACAAAACAATTTTGATGTGGTGGCTCACTAGGAATAGACTTGTTTTTCTCAGAAAACCAATGAATGTGCATTTTTTAATTTTTATTTTTATTACAAAATATTTTAACTAATTCTCACTTGTATTTTAGTGCATTTCATCCAGCATTGCTAGGTGGTAGAATTCGGCTGTTCTGTGAAAGTTCAGATACAGGTCATTCTGTGTTGTCTGAAGTGGCAAAACAAGGTTTGCAAATAGCACTGCCTGTCTCCTTGCCATCAGCATCACCAGTGATGTCTGCAGACTACCACTAAACTGCCTGAATAGTGGCTGTGTTTTGCTGTGTTTTTACTGCTCTCTCCTGCACATCTTAAAATAAAAAAACATCAGTGCACGATTTGGCAAAGAAAAAAAGGGTTTTACTTTTCTTGATTCTTCCTGCATTGTAAAATAAAATCCAGCTGTTGATTTTGAGTTCAAGGAAGCCTCATTAGTCTTTTGTCTCTTGTACAAGTGATTGAAAACAAATGGATGTTTCTTCTTTTGTTTGTTGGTAAAGCAAGAAGGGCGTAATAAATTACATATGTAAAGCGAGTACTTGCTCGAGGAAGTCTTGAGTATGGGGGGGTGGAAGGGAGGAGAAGCTTCTGGGCACTTTAAAGCAGTGCCCCTCTCTGTAGTCATCTGCCTTGGGTGGCTCTGCATTTGTTAAGGTCAACAACCATGCAGTATGTGCCGTTAAGGCAGGAGAAATTGGCATGGAATAAAGCAAGTGCTTCAAACTAATGATTCAGTTGGTATGGGAGTAAATAACAGGTGAGGAAGTCCAGGTTTTGTTTTGTTTTGCAAGAGAGAAATGGGGAAAAGATAGCTAAAAGCTTCTTCACAGATGGGGAGAAAGGATAAGACATTGTCAGAGTAAGGGAAAACTAGTAATTAGGTAAAGATGAGCTCAGCTTTAGGAGATTCCTTCTTGAGACCTTGCCTTTAACAACATTTACTACTTGAAGATACAACTATAAGATTTATATTTCTTTTCTGCTGTTACATGGGAAAAGAGTTCTTGTACTAGACCTGTTTATCAGTTTCATTTGTGAGTTAAAGGCAGATGTATGTCTCTGAGGGGAAAGAAGGAAGGCATCCATTAGGGATGCAGTTTTTGTCTTACAAAGAGTAGGCAGTGATGGATCATCACATTTTTTCTCTGATACTATAAAAGTGGAAATTGGATTACAGATGCTCCCTGTGTTCAGAATTAGAGCACACAGCCTTCTCTGTACCTTTTGTGTCTCTTCTCTGCCTATTTCTTCTTCTCTCTTGTCCACTACATTAATTTTGAGACTGAGCAGACTACCTGCTGACAGCAATGTGTGCTGCCATATGAAAGAACATAACTTGATTTCTCACATTCCCCCTCATCTCTCTCCTACCTTCCTGTTGTCTGGCAGAGTTCCTTTTTGTGTCAGTACAGTACTCAGACCCTTCTGGAATATTGTTTAGAGTCTTATTTCCTCATGGTCCACTTGGCTAATTACTGAGTACAGACATTTTGCAGTTTGGATTTGAGGAAAACCTGGAGCCTGCACAGGATCTGGCCAACAGAAAACCAAAATGTAAACAACTGCAAAATAACTCTTTCATCTTTTGTGTTTTAAAAAAAATTTAACATCTTTACCTCCATTTTATTAGGCAAGTTTGACAGAGCATACAGTGCTGTTCCCTTGGAGAACAGTTGTTGGCTGAGAGGTCCTCTTACATAGCTGTATAGTGGAGAAGCAGTTTATTTTCTGCACAAGTACAACCTGTTAGCTACTTGAATCTTAACCATTCTTGACCATCTTAACCCTTTCAGGTTTAGCAGTGACTTTATTTATTAAAACTCTGGGTATCTATACAGAATCCTAAGCATTGGTAAGTACAAGTTACACTGGGATGTTAAAATTAAGGTAAAGATTAAAATATGAAGACTTTCAGTTGTCAAGGACATAAAAGTTCTTTTTTTTTAAAAAAGATTTCTAGTCATGCCCATTCATGAATTTTCTCTTTAAATTACAAATGACTTAAATCTTTAAAATCTGTAATCTTCATTAAATAATTGTGACTGAAGCTACATTCTAAGGAACAGCTAGCAGTAAAAAAAAAAAAATTGTTATATTTTAACTATTGTCAGAGGGTATAAAAGCAGCGTTAAAGTTCTTCAGTTTGTAAGAAGTATTGCAGAGTTCAAAACAGCTGAAAGGAATATTTCTGCAATGTGTTCAATAGGCTGTACTGGATACAAGCTTTTTATCCTCTAAACAGTGCAAGTAGGAAATAATTTGTTTTTATATTTGGGGAATTGCTAGAGCCATGAAAACGTGCTGATGAGCAATACTGAAGCTGTAATGATGTGCTGTGCTAACTAGAAAATGTCACTTGATGAATAGGCTTGAAGAAGCAGAAGACTAATGTGCACGAAACTTCTTTTACAGCTTACTTGTAGCCAGCAAGTTTCATCCCACTCCTCTATTACTGTCTTTACTGGAGTTTGTTGCTCCTTCACGGCCTTTTGTTGTCTACTGCCAATATAAAGAGGTAAATGGAGCACGTTGCTCTAGCTGTTGTTACTGTAAGCTTGAGGTCATATTGCCATATAACCTGTTATTTCTTTTCTTAAGCCCTTACTAGAATGTTACACTAAGCTGAGAGAAAGAGGTGGTGTTGTTAACCTAAAGCTATCTGAAACATGGCTACGAAGCTACCAGGTAAGGATTGTACTATTTGGGGAAGCGAAATATGTTTTGGATTGATTGAAATTATGTGCAAGCTCATACATTTGTTTATATGACAGCAGCAAGAAAATACTTAAAGCATTTTAATGTGAAATGGCAATGTTTTTTGAATGGAAACGCTTCATTCCTACTTCCAAGGCAATTCACTGAAATACTTGCAGAAATAGAAAGGCAGCATGCTGAAAAAAAGTTCATAATTGTGCTGCTTCAGGGGTTATAGTAGCTAAGTGACAATCTAATGTAATATTTCTGCTATATTTCTTGTACACTATATTTATTAATTTCTAGTCGGTTGGATAGCTTAAAAGATTTCTGTAGCACAAGAATGGTAATGACCTCTAAAGTTGGTATCTACATGTGTCACGTTTCCTGGAACTAAAGGAGGAATTTCATGTCTAGGAGCATCTCCACAGTGAAAAATACTGATTTGACTAACTCTGTTCAAACAAGGTGTATATAAACATGGAGCACCCTTCCCCACTATGAAGAGAAGCACACCTCATTTGTTAGCAGCTTACCCCTTCTACAAGGTTCTTGCATTGTATTGGCTTGCTCCTCACCCATAGGCTTCTGGAGTCCATAAGGAATTATTTACTATACAGTAACTGACTTAAGGCAAGGGTGGCTATAGTTCCTGGCTGTCAAGAATGATGGTGAGAACCAATGGATGTTCATATGTTCAGGCTTGGCAAGGCTTATTCTGCCCCGGTGCAGTACTTTGTGAATATTAGGAAACCCTAGCTAGGAGCAACACAGTGTCACCTCCTGAAAACACGTAGATCAGCTTAGAGCTGTGAGGGGCAGTCAAAGGAAGAAGGAAGCAAAATAGGAGAAGACTTAGAGAAAAGAATAGCAGAGCTGAAAGTCTTAGTTCACTGCTGTGTCTTACAGTAGTAGTGGATACATAAAGATTGCTGGTATATTAGACCCATTGTGGTTTCTCACAAAGTATGTGGGTTCTGAACAATTTAATGAGACTTTCAAGAGTCTGAGCCTTGAATTTGTAGTTCTGCTGGAAGTGCTATGAAGAAGGAGGACAGTAGGTGTTTCTGGAGGTGGTTTCTGATTTGCAAACGCTTTGCCCTTTCAAGGTAAATGCACTTTTCAAATGTCATGGCTGGAACAAATACTGTAAACTGAAATACACCATTTGATGCGCACATACAGCATGACTCCTCACAGATGCTTTTCAGTTTTTTTCTTTGTTCTCTTTTAAAGGTCCTACCAGATCGAAGCCATCCAAAACTGACAATGAGCGGAGGCGGAGGGTACCTTCTATCTGGTATAACTGTTGTGCTGGATAAGGGCAAATCTGATTCCAGTAATTTAGAAGCACTGAAGATGGAAGAGCCGTCATCTAAAAGATGTAAAGTTCAAGACCTTTGTTGTTAACAGTGGGAGAATTGATTTGTTTTTCAGATCTCAGGAGATACGTGGTTAGTAAAATAACAGGTACAGTTTCTGTGCTCTTGACAGCACAGAAATAGTGTCTGTCATACATCAGTCAATGAAAAGCAGAATTATGTGGTAGGGAGAACTGTCTCTCCATACCAGTTTACATGGTCAGAATGAGAAGATAAACTGGTAGAAGCAAACCTGTGTCAGGCATCACGCTGAAAGCACACGAACCTCAAAGAAATGACCTGATGGTCAGGCTGAGAAGTTAACGTGGACATGAGTGCTTTCACTGATGCTTTGTCTTTTCTTGTTTGTTGCCAAAACTGGATATGATTACGTAGTTTTTAAAACATGAATCTGAATTAACACAAGTAATTTTGCTTCTGATTTTCCTAGAACAAAATCAGGGTAAAACGTTCTGTGTAGTGATCTGCTCCCTCTTTAGACACTGAGTCCTGCAGTGTTGAGCAATCTAAGGAAGCAGCATAAGCAGCAAAAATTATTCATACAAAAAAGTATTTTTCTTTCCAAAGGAGCAATAAAAAGAGAACATTAATTCCAGAACTTTATATAATGACTCAGTGTTTCCTGAAATAAATACAGGGGAAAGCATATGTTAGTAAATTAAATACCAAACACTGAACCAATATCTTTGTTAGTGTTACCTGTCATTTTCCTGGTAGTTGTTCTGTGTTTAAGATGTGACCATTTTGAAAACTGCCATGTGTATATATATATTTATTTTACAGTTTTATTCTTTCATAATGTGTAGCTTTTTTTTTTTTTACCTTTGCATTTGGCATTCTAATTAAACTGTGGGATATTTTTCCTAATGAGATTTATTTTCTTATTTCTCAAAAGAGGGAAAATTACAGTCTAGTTAAGGTCTAGCAGAGGTTTTGTGGAAAGAATACCTTTGGTGCTGAACCACTGGTTGGGAGCCCTAGGTGCATGTGGGAACTCAGAGCCAGCAGGATTGGGCTTCCTTTCTTCAACTTCAGCTTGACTGGAATTTGGAGCTTTGGGGTCAAGTGATTAGACTTCATAAAGATGTAAAATTATCCATATTAATAAGAACGCTCTTTTAGGAGACTATTAGCTCAAAATAAAAATGGGTTATATTTTGTGTAAAGCAGCTACAGTTTTCCTGAGTGAATAATTAGTGTACCTATCTTCAACTTTTTTTTTCCCCTCTTTTCATTAAAAAAGACATTATTATTTATATAGAAAAATTCAGAAGACTGTAGATTCCATCCTCTCTTTTATATCCTCACTGCTGTGCATACATAATCTGTTGTACTTTGCCCTTTAATACCTTTTAATACAGTTTAAGTATTTTAAATCATACATATGGAATAGAAATCTGATGTATGGCTTTTAATAACTGTGATATTTTTTTTTTAAATGCTTTTCTTAACTTTTTTTTCCAAGAATTTTTAGGAGAGTAGGTTGGAAAAGTTCTCCTTTACAGCTGCATGTGCATGCTGAAGGTGAATTGGGACTTTGAAGCCAACATCTGCTGTGTGACGAAACTGTAAGCCAGTCTATTTAAGGATTGGAGCCTAAAAGCTAGTGAAAGGCAGGAAAACTATGACATGGCTGTAAGGCAGGAGGTAAAAAAAGCACCCCAAAAAAGGTTTAAAAACTGCTAGAGTTTTCTTACCTGTAAAGCAGCCATAGGTAGTCCTCCCTCTGCCACCTGCACTGAGCTGGCGTGGGGGTCACAGAACCACAACAGTTGCACAATAAGAGTTGGGGCTAAGCAGTACCTTATGTTTTAAATCCCACTTGTTATCATGTATAACCTGACAAATTAATAACTTGAAGAAAATTCTGTTGGATATTTTGTTTGTATAATTTAAAAAAAAATAATTTTGAGGAAAAATATTTAAATAGCTGGAAAGCTAGTATAGATCAAAGACAAGCTGACTTCATTTCACATGCATTACCAGTATCAAATAATGTCCTGCACTTTCAAAGTGTGCTGTAATGCTTGTAACACTGAAACATAATAAGAAACCAGGTATCAAGCACTTCATGTAAAATATTTCAAATTATTAATTTCACACTGATGAAACATATTCCTTATATTACTGTGGTACAGCCCATCTTGATGTAACCTTCCCAGTTCAGCTGAAACACAATTATCATCCTAAAAACTATAATGGAAAGAGAAAGGTTGAAACGCAAGTAATGATTGACTGAAACTCTAGGAAGCCTTTTTAAAAGTAATAAAGAAAATTTGGAACAAATCAGAATGAGTGCATCCTGTAAAGTCTTTAACAAATTAGAAAAAAAACATGAAAAGGAACATTTCAAAGACAAAAGGAGAGGTAGAGAAAAAATGAAGGTGACAGTTGAATACCTGTAACTTAGAAACGTAACTGTTGCTAGATTCAAGAGATTCCATTTCTGGAGGTGCAGAACATAAACCACTCTAAATGAGTTTTGTAGTGTGACTTGTAAAGAATGAGGAAAGGTCAGGGATACTAAACCAAAGATGGCTTGCTTAAAGCAGCCCACTAAGTTCTGCAGAAGACATCCTTTAGATGAGGTAGAGAACTTGGCTTGCACAGACTGCCTGATAGGGGCAACTTCCATCACTGTCTTCTGTGCTCTACAAATGTCCATTGCTGAGGTGCCAGACTGTGTTCGCTGCTCTGTGCGTTAAGCAGAACCGTCCGTCTTGGCTGTGGTTACATTCAGCTTAGCCAAACGGGGGCAGCTTGTTTTGGTGTCTGGAAATCAGGGGATTTTGTGTATCTGCCTGCATTTTTATCTCATAAAGTACTCACCTCAGCTGAACTCTGCACAATGAAAGTGACAAAGGAGAACTAGGTGCTGTTTACACCTTTCAGCTTTTCTCTAACAGTTGGAAGTGTCCAGTCTCAAAAAGCAACTGAAGTTCTCAAGCCTCAGCTTCTATAGTACAACAAGAAAATCTGACAGGGTCAGGACCTGGTCTGGTAAAGGTATCACTGCCACAAGACCAGGTAGCTGCTTTTACTTTTATCTTCAATCACAGGACTGCTTTCTCCGTGTAAATTTGCTGAAAATATGAACAGATTGAAAGTAGCAGTCACCAAGTTTTCCATTGCTGTGTTTTACTGGAAGTACACATCAAAATTTACTATTTCCCACGGGTACACACAGCAGGAGCTGGAAACACTCAGAATCCAAAGCCACATAATTCTGCTTCATTTGATAAGGAACACATTTCTGCATCTTACTAACACTCATTTAAAGGTCTATCATTCAGCCTCAAAGCCAAAAACATACAACAGACCTTTTTGAAAATGCAAATTAATGGTATCAGAGGGCTGTTTAAAAAAGTATTCTAGCATTACTCATCAAAGTCTTGAAGAGGCAGTGCAAATGCGTAGGTAAAAATGGAACAGGCAGAAGCAGCCTGAACAGCTGTTTGACTCTCAGTGCTTGCAGTGGTGTCAGCCCCACACTGTAAGTTTTTAAGCAAAACATTGCTGATTCATGAATGTATGTTTGTATAAGCTGAGCTTTTTTAAAAAAATAATCATTTACAAGAATTACACACTTGCACAACTTTAGAAAGCTTTCTGTGTTACAACTAAAGTTATTTACTTCTAAGTATGCACAGACAGGTTTTCTTTTGCGTGCACAGGTAGGTTTGTTTTCTTTTGCACCAGCTCAGGAAAAAAAAAAAAAATTGCAAAATTTACTGTATTTACTGTACTGTAAATTTTTTAAGAGAGTCTTGGATATTGAAAACAACAAAGTATTTCTGCAGCTGGGACACATTCTAACTTTCCTTACTGTTGTTGGAAATACCTCGTGAAATCAGTGTCCTACTGAAGTCAAACTATGAAGTCAAAACTACCACCTTCTCTAAGGTTGCAGTCTTCCTATATCTTAACAAAACAAAATTAAACATTTGAGAGCACTTACCAAAATCCCTAGGCACAGACATGCTCAGACAGTTCACAGATCAGCATCTCACCAAATATTTTCACTGCATTTCACTGCATTTTCACCTTACCACTAAATGGAGAGCATGTCTGTGTTTTAGTGAGCAGGTGGATTAAATGGGTTAAGGTAGGAGGAGAGAGACTGCACATTTACTGATAATGTTGCTCAGCTGAATTCTCTGTATAGCACCTCTTGCATCTGGTGTTACACAAGCAACTGATACAAAAGCACTGTCACAGCAGAAAGTCTGCAAAAAGAAAAAAAAAGCACATTAGGATGAGTTAAATTGAACCCCAGATATCTGGAGTAATTATATTGTTTCTGCTTCATACTGACACGCGATTGCCAAACTATTCCTTTCATACAGTATTTGTTGTTCTGTGTAATAAACTGTACAGAACATATCCTGCTCTCACTTCACTGCTACTGAGGTACTCACATGGTGCAAAATTAGCACCACTCTACCACAGGTTCTTTAACGCTGTTGCTGCTACCAGCTTCTTCCATGTTCTGTGTGGTGTTGCAGCCTTTTTGTTTCTTTAATGACTAATTTACAGAACTAAGTTATTCACAGGACATTTCTGAGGTACTACAGCAAATTTGTCGGGATTCTTCCTTACCTTTCATGCTCCTCCTAGCTGGCGAATAAAAAGAATGGGCAGACTCCCTGTAAATTTTAAAAATAATAGTGAACATTCTGCACACAACCTATTCACCTCATAGAGCTTAGGCAGAAATAACCCAGCGAGCCAAATAAGCAAGGAGGAAGTTTGCTCCAAAATCAATGATTTTTATTATTTCAAACTCAGACATATATTTCTGAAGAACACTAACACAATTATTTCCACAAGCAATATTAAAAATATCTGCCTTGCATGAAACGTTATAATATTAAAATTCACACTATTCAAATTTCAATAGCAAAATAGCAAATTAAAGACATTTCCAGCTTTATAAATCACTACACTATAGTGGACAGTAAATAGTATTTCTTGTTTTTAGGGCAAACAACTATCCAGTGGCAGTGAATTTACCACAAAATACAGGTATTGTGAGTACAGCTACACCTAGCTTTGAAACACCAAAGCAGATCATCTTCAGCCTCTCCTGTTGTCATTAAATGTCTCAGCTATTTTCTGCAGCTCCAAATCCATAGCAGCCAGGTTTTCCAGCTCTTTTGCCTGTGAAAACAAAGAGAACATTTAAGAGATTAATTAATTAATTAATAATATTAGCAAATGATTTGTTGAAAACTAGAGACAAAAGTAGTTTCTCTGAGAACTATCTCCTGTTGTGTACAGGTCCTAGACATGCTGTGGGGCAGGGAAGTGAGTGGTAGTACAGCACCTGCTTCATGGATTGGGAGAAATTTCATGCTTTTAACTGAGTTAGTGCTGGGGAGAGTATAAAGCTACTCTTTTTGAGAGCTGGACTGATACAATTTGATCTTTTCAGCTATAAAAAGCATTATCTAGTCACGACTTCCTGCTACCTCACAGCTGCTGCTCCTAGAAGCATGAAGTCACATCTTTCTCAGTGAAACTCCCTCAGTCCTTAGGAGACCACAACCTTATGCTCAAAGTGGTTCTGGCTTACGGCGCACAGCAAGCATGGTGTGCAGTAGATGGAAATGTTCCAAATTGCCAGATTGTAAGGGAATAACAGTTACGCAGTCAGTTATTGTGATAACTTGTAAACATGGTTAAACTACATAAATTCCTGTCAAATCTCCACTGCTCTCAGTCCAGTCCAGCTTTGTGCAATAGATACAGTGACGTACAAGATGAGCAGCTTGCTGATGGGTACAGCCTCAGTTTTCCTGAACGCTGAAGCAGAACTCCCAACAAGAAAGAAATTCCCATACATGGGAACTACATGACTGATCAAGCACGTGAATTTGAGCCCAGATCTGCTCAGCAATTACAGACAGGACATCAACCCCACAGACAGCTGAATCTCAATAAATGTAAAACTTTATTTCCACCTGCATGAGTTAAACATCCCAACACACCAACTGGTGCCTGCTTAATTACTCCCTGCTCCTGTTGCAATGGGCATCTTTAATTGTGTAAAGATACTAGAGGAAAGGAAGAATTTCCTTTCTCTCCTTGTCTTGAAGCAGACAGAAGCTAATGAGGATGCGCAGTGTCTTTATTTTATAAACTGTGCCCCAGGGTAGCTCCACTAAATTCATTCTAAGACAGCAACATTTTTAAGTCGGTGAAGATCTGGCGTTTAGCGTGACTTAATCTTCTTTGTGTTTTTGCCACTCGCAGTTAACCAGCCATCTTGGGAATGGATTTAGAAGCGTGTAAAATCAGCTTCCACTGCCTTTTCTGAGAAACATTTGTACACATACCTCCTCCTCTGTCAGAGGCCTCTGGCTCAGAGTTCCTTTGTCATTCCTGATTACGTGACGTTTCTTCATGTCTTCTCCAGAATTGTACAATTCCAGGAATTCAGCCGATTTCTTCCTGTAATTCAGAAGCTGTGCCAGTTGATCCATCTTGTCGTATTGCCTTTTCATATCATATCTGTTCCTTTTGCTAAGATTCCTCTTCTCAGAGCGCCCACGGTTCAGAGCGCTCAGGAGCTGCTTTTTATCCCACCAGTCATAGTCGCTGTATTCAGGGAAAAGATTCTTCTCACTCAAGGTGGGCCTGCTTTCCTCTTTACTCTCCGGAAGCCTCTCTCCTGCGCTGTTCCTTTTCTCAAAGTGCCGACTCTTCCACCACAGAAGTGGGTATAGAGGGCTGTAGGGTGCTGTGGTTCTCTTCTCATTCTCTGCAGGGAGATGGCTTCTGTACTCTTCCTTCTCTGCATATCCTTGCTCCATATTCTCCTCTTCATTTTCTATCTGATCACTGCTGTAATGTTTCTTTTCTACTTCCTCTTCCTCCTCATCACTGTTACCAGGGTAGTGCTGCTGCTCTACGTTGTCCTCAGTGCTGTGGTGTGTTCTGGCCTGCCCTTTGTGCTCTTGAGTGTATTCTTTCAGTGTCCCTTCACCTTCATCGTCCCTCAAGCGGTGCCTTCCTCCACCATGATGCTGCTTCTCCTTGCTGCTGTCACTGTGAAACCTGTCCAGCTCTTCCTCACTTTCATCACCACGATACGCCCTTCCCTCAGAACGGTGTCTCCGCTCCTCGTGCCATTTCTCATTACTTTCTTCACTGTTATGATGCCTCTTATTTTCCTCTTGGCTCTTCTCTTCCTTCTGCTGCCACCTCTCTCTGTACTCCACACTTCCCTGGCCCACACGCCTCTTCTCCTCCATACCTTCAGACCCATGCCTCCCACGATAACCACTCTTCTCTTCATGCTGCTGCTCAGATTCTTCATGGTGGTGTTTCTGATGGTTGTTCTTTTTGTCCCAGAGATGAGACTCCTCTACGTTTGATTCCTCAGCTAGTTCCTCTTTCTCACCCCCATGGCCTCTATTCTCTTCAGAGGAATCACCCATTCTGTGTTTCCCATGATACCGTTTTGGTTTGTAGGACTTTTTTTCTTCCTCCACTTCTTCATTCTCATCAGATTCTTCATGCTCATTACGTTGGGAGAAATCACGTCCCTTAGACTCACTCAGGTGGTATTTTTCACTTCTTTCTTCCTCTGCCTCTTCTTCCTCACCTTCATGAATTCTTTTGTAAGGGCTTTGCATTCCCTCCTCTGAATGCCAGTGATCCATGGGGGGATGATCATTCTCCTCAGCAACCTCCTCTGTGCTCACGCCTGCAGAGTGGGACTTCTTGTTGAGAACAGCGTGGTCTACTTCTCCATCACTTTGCTTGCTCTCTTTGCTTTCTTCTTCACTGTGGTAGCTGTTCTCCTCTCTTCTGATTTCCTGATAGAGGTTTTTTTCTTCTGTATGAAGTTTCTCTTCACGAACAGGTATGTGCTGTCCCTCCTCATCTTCCTTGCTGTTACCTTCCCCAGGATGAAGCTTCTCTTCATCACTTCCTTTCACGCGCTTTTCAGAGTCACCTTCTGCCTGATTCTGTTCCCTCTCCACACTTTCAGAGTGTGGGTTTTCAAACTCCGATGGCTCTTTCAAATGCCTCACTTCAAGCTGTTTGTCTTCACTTCTCTCTCTATCAGTTTTACCACCTACAACAAAAAAAGCAGCCTAATGAAGAAAATTAACTCTCCAGTGAAATGCTGTTTCAGTTTACATACATAACTGGCTCCTGAAAGTAGCAAGATTTGGAAAGAACTGATTTAAGTTCTGCTCTTAATAATTGTTATTTTCATCTATTTTGTACGTTTGCCTGAAAACATGAATTATTTCTCATTTTAAAAGTCTCATAGAAATTTCCAGAATCGTTTTTCTTCTTTGGCCCTTTTGTTTATTTGTGATGGCATTTTTAGAATTAAACTGACTCTCACTCCCACTGAGAACCAATGACATCTGGAATTCTGTGAACGTCAGGTCATAGCTATTGCATTCGTTTACTGACAAAAAAGACACATTTATTTCAAGCTGCAAAAATATATATGAGGAGTAGTAAAAATAGGCTTTTAGCAAATGTAAGACTAAACTGATTGCACATAAATGAACTCGTTATTTTGCAATTATTATGTTTAATCAAATCACGCACCTTCTATTACTTTGAAAATCCTAAACAAGTCTGACCGACTACAACAGTAAGAGTATATTTCTATGAAGGCATTTCCAGCTCACTTGAGCCTCAGTAACATCAGAAACAGATCGCAAAATCTAAAAAGGGTTCAGACAACAGCTACACAAACTTAAAAATAGCTTATTCTTTGCAAAATGCTTCTCGCTATCTGATATTCTTGGAGAATATTTGTATAATGATAAAAACATGATTCTTATTCTCTCCTTTCAATGAGCGATTTTCTGTAAGTAGACAGGTTTATCAGAAACAAGCACTGCCATGTGACATTCAGTGACATTCAGTGACATTCAGCATCAAGTAGAAACTTGGGGTTTAGACAGGTATCGATAGATGTGTTCCTAAAGCTCAAAACCCATTCTTTTCTGATAAATGTATTAGAGCCACACAATATTTCCTCCATAAACAAGCATGAGACAGATGAGTTTCATTACTGCTTCTTGCTGGCAGGTAAGTTCAAGGAGCCTTTTTATTGTTTTGTAGTCAAATAAACATACTGGGCAGAAAAAATACATGCATTTTGCAGTTTGGCACACTGTCAACCACATTTCACATGCAGGCTTATACCTCTGCACTGAGGCAGCTGCAGGAACAAGTTCAGCAGAAATTAGGGTTCCCAAAGGGAGTATTCAGCATATGTCTCCAGACCTCTGGAATCACCATAACAAACTTAATTGCATCTGGGCTGGTTACAGCCCGAGTGAGAGTCCCTCTGCTGAGCTGGGCACAAATTCAGTTGCCACTGGGCACCTTGTTGATTTAAAATGAGATTAGTTGAAGCCAGTTCCTATGCTCTGGAATGCATTCAGCACCTAGTCAGAACCTGGCTGCACCACTGACTTCCCAGGCTAGATGGGAGCTTTTCAAGTTCTCTCAGAAGCTGCAGATGGCTGAAGCAGAGCCACATGTCAGCTAAGAATCCCTGAATCACTGACCATTACCAGGTAAGACTGCTTGTTCTTTAAGCCAGAAAGACTTGAGAGAGGGAAATGGGAATTCTGATACTGAAATTAGGAGGCAACAGATTCACATAAGCCGATTCATCAGTTCACTGGCATCAACCCTAGACAGAATCCACCTGAAAGTTGGTTTTCTCAGTGTTGCCAACCAGAGAGTCTAATGCTGAAACGCTTCTTTTTTAAAGAATATTTCTAACTTGCCCTTCTCACTCCACCTTAGTCTTAGAAATAAAAACCAGTGACGATAGCAGAATAAGTTCTAAGATTGGGGTTTGACTATTCATGTTGTTTGCTCTTGGAACTTAAGACATTCTGAACTTAAGTTTAGATGATGAACGTGTAGAAGGCAAGACAAAAAGACTGGCACATCATGACTAATAATACAAAGTACATAACTTCCAGTACATTATTCTTACGTGTGAAATTAAAATCATTAATCTCTCTTGAAAATTGTAGTTTACAAACAAACATCAAACTTCTTTCACAAGTTCAGATAAGGTTTTACTTACCCTTCTTGAGGATTTCTTTGCATTCAGGATTAATTGGTGGGGCATTTGGCTTAGACAGAGCATTGGATAGAACTTCCACTATGCACCTTGTTATCTAGAAGAAACAAAATCAGACAAATTCTCATGGTGAAAATAGAAATCCTGCTTTTGGCCTCTCAGTGAGTGAAGCTAGTTTAGGATTAAAGCTCATGGTTAATAGTTATTAGGTTAGCATACTACTTATGAGTAGGGTAAATGAGTAAGGTAACATCCTGGGTAACTGGATGGGAGGAGACAAGAAAAATATGTGTATGGCTGATTATCTTTTCCCTGCTCCTAGCTATTTACAGCTGTTTACTAATGTAAATAGCCACACTATCAACCAGTGGAGAGGCCCTAAAGTCAGATTAGAAATCCTGATAGTAGCCAGGAGATTTAACCAAACGGGTTAAGAACCTCTTTCCAAGGAACAAGCAAGGACTCTGTTAGAAAGGCCATTACATAACAACTGTAGTCATTTTCTACTGTTACGCTTTACTCCTAATCTACCATTTCACTTTGTGCAGTCTGATTATAAGTAATATTTCAGATTATTTTTCAGGCAGCTGCAAAACACAGAGTTTCTGACACAAGAAGCCAGCTTCTGTTTTCTACAAATGCACTGAAGGCTAAAGGGACTCTGGGCTTTACATCACTGATGATCTCTTAAGCTTACCTGTAGGAGAAGAAAAACAAACAACAACAACCAAGAAAGAAAAAAAAAGAAAAACATTTCCCTGAGAACTTATAAAGAAAACAGGAGCCAGAACACTGGGGAGCATGTGACTGATACTTTTTGAAATTTGCTTTGACTTAAAGCTACTCACCATTTCTTCCATGTGGTCTTTTTCCACTGGAACTGTGCTGACACCTGTAAGAAAAATAAATTATTACAAACTTGTTATTCCTAGCAGGACCACACATATTACTGACAGAAGTAACATTAAGGCTGCTTGAACTTTGGGTTGGTAGGGTAAGTAAACCAGCTGCATTTTATCTTTTCTTCCTCAGAATGGGAAAGCAGTGAAGATCCTCACCCTAGCAGGAGAGAATCATAGCACAGGTTGGGTTGGAACAAATGCCAAAGGTGATCAGGTTCCAACATCCATGCCACAGGCAGGGCCACCATCATTTCTAGCATTAAAAGAATATAAACAAAAACAAAACAAAACAGACAAAACCAAACCAAAAAGCAACACTCGAAGAATGGAGCCTGACAGTAACGGGTATTCATGTAGATGTACCTGTTTGGTGGTGAAAGAAGAGGAAACAAAGTCTGTTTCCAGATTCCTATTTCACCTTCTGCAGGGGCTTAGTTTGCCCCAGGACCATCTCCCCAGCAAGAGACCACTTCAAATATGAAAAGCAACTACTGCCCTAATCCTTCTGGAACAATACTGTCTCACTCGGATTTTTCCATTCACAAAGTGGTCCATTATAAGCTCAATAAATGAACAGCAAGTTAAATATCAGAGAGGGGGAGGGGGAAACAACAAAAAAACACCAGAAAGTAGTGGTACAGCTCCTCTCTGTCATAAGGACGCTTCAGGTAATTAAGACCTCCCCTTACCACT
The DNA here is from genome assembly GCF_023343835.1 of Lagopus muta. Classification (NCBI taxonomy): domain Eukaryota; kingdom Metazoa; phylum Chordata; class Aves; order Galliformes; family Phasianidae; genus Lagopus; species Lagopus muta. The sequence continues at coordinate 93,415,679 of NC_064434.1, forward strand.
TCTACTGCTGGTCCAAGGTATATGCCTTTGGAAAGAACCTGCTGTAAACAAAACCTTCAGGCTGCTTTACTTTTGCCATCAGTGCTGCATTATCATAGAATCATTAGAGTTGGAAGAGACCTGTAAAGGCCATGTAGTCCAACTCCCCTGCACTAAATAGGAACACCTACAGCCCCATCAGGTTGCTCAGAGCCCCTCCAGCCTGACCATGAATGTCTCCAGGGATGGGGCACCCACCACCTATCTGGGCATCTTGTGCCAGTACATCACCGCTCTCTTTGTAATAAATAAATAAACAAAACAAACTTTTTCCTTATCTCCAGTCTAAATCTCCCTATTTTTAGTTTGAAACCACTTCCTTTCATCCTATCACAAGAGAGCCTGCTAAAGAGTCTGTCCTCTTCTTATCTTATTATGCCTCCAGCTGGTTAATGTGCTTGTCCGTTAGGCATTAATAAACTTTGTCAAGTCTTATCCACCCAAAGATTTGCTGAAGATAAACAACTCTGCCACCCAGTAGGTAAAAGCAAGAGTTATTGTACCACTGCTTCACAGAGTTACTACATTTATTGTAATTGCCATACCTAAACACACAGCTTGGGGTGCAGTTCTGGAGCCTAGTATCACCTATCGCAAGTCTCACCTTCTCTTCAGTACTGCTTGAGTAGGATAGTACTGGACCCAATGAACACAAAGATTATGGAGAAAAATAGAAGCCAATTTACCTTACCGTAGGCATGTCCAACTCCCAGCCCAGCCCCTTCCCCACATTATCATAGTGGCAGATCTGCCATGCCAAGTAGCCCAGCCCCTCAGCACCAACCAAATATTGGTGCACCATTAACCCCATCTGGGCTGAAACCAGGACACAGGAGTTGGTGCAGCGGCAGCTCAAACTATGGCAAATAAATTTACAGATTTTGATACGTTGGCTAAATGTAGTCCTGTGAACAGCAAAAAATATGAATCAGTGGAGTTGCTCTGAAAGTAATGCCTCCTGCCTTATTATGTTGCCCACAATGTCAAAGGCAGATGGTATGGCAGTAGACATTGAACCATGCCACCAATATCCGAGCAGATTTTGTTGCCATGTGACAGATGGCAGCAGAGGCGCAGCTCAACACAACGACATCTGACATGGAAGTGTCTGTGAGCAAAGGTCTGAAACTGAATTCCTCAGTGCTGGAAAATTGCATCTGTTGGCATTCACCAACACTTGCTGAATGTTTCTGGAGACCAAACAGTGGGTGTCAGCACAGTAAAGGACGAGTGACGTGTTTCAGCAGTGGCAACAGTGGGTCACCTCTGCTGGTGCACATTGTTGCAAAGGAAGCATGCAGACTCTTGTTCATCACTAGTAAAAATTGCACAGCTAATGATGGTGACTGTATTGAAAAAGAGTGTTCTGTAGCTCAGAATTTGCTCTATTAAATATTGCTATTGTGCTCTTTGCATCTGTTGTAGATTCCATGCACATAATTAGGAGGCACTACTTTTGGAGCAACCTTTGTAGATGCAGCCCTAGAAAATTCCTCTTCACTCAACACAGCTGAGGTGAGCCAAAAGATTGGACACCCATGCCAGTAAAACTGACACTTTCCTCAGGAAGTTTACTGCAAAGGAAAGGAGTGTGCAACTTTAAACTTCTGTAGCAGCAAAACTCTTCTTCTTTTCCATCTGCAGAGGAAGCAGATATCGAACACAGATTGCACTCTGTAGATATTGAGCACTGATTCCACTGATTCTGCATAATATCTGAACAGTACGCAAATAGCTCTCTTGATATTCCTACCATCTTCTATTTTTGCTCCCTGAAACACATATGTAAGAATGCGCTTCTCCAGCCCAAGTATACAACTGCAGAAAAGGGAACCCACATGAGGTAGCACAGAAGGGATCTCTCTAAAATAGCACTGCATCCCTAACCAAGCCATCCTCCCAGAACGCCAGGTGGTGCACGGGGGAGATTGGCTATGCAGAGCCAATCCACTCCTCCAGTGTTAGCTGCACTCAGTGCTGAACTAGGCAGGTTTTAGGTTACTTTATTTACTAACCTAGTTATGCAAATAACTACTGCATTACACATTGATGACACTGTTGCAGTCTCACTTGCCTGCATTCTCCATCTGAGCATGAAGAAAAAGGATGAAGCAGCAGAAGGGTAGCAGAGACCCTACTACTAGTATTAAAAAAAAAAAAAAAAGAAAAGAAAGAAAAGGTATCTACTAAAATCTATTCTCCACATTTCTTAAAGCTTGGAGACACTGCACTTATGAAAAGCAGAGGGGATGATGTGCCACTCAGCCTCTTCTATGACAAGGCTCCTTGTGTCGTGAGAAATCAGGACATGCACATGGGCAAACACCTGATTTTCTCCTTAGTAGCAGTCCTCCTGTGAGGTGTACTGTCCTGTGGAGTGACAGTGCTGGAACAGACAAGCTTCTGAACGTTGTTTACTATTAGAGATGCCAACTTCAGGCTGCCTCTCATGCACTACGTCAGTGGTACGTGAATATACAGTCAGGCTGTGCTGACTGCCTATCTCTGTCATTTCAAAGTCATCTCTCCAAGGAGATTTACAGTTACATTAATGACCATTAAAGCAAGTGCTTGTTTAATGGTGAAAGCTGACTTGCACAAGGAGCTGCATCAGGCTATTATAACAGTATCAGAAGAAACAGTATTGGACATAGATCACATTAGCCTGCACAGGTGGACAAAAAACAGTATCTGATTCATTGTAGGGCCTGGAATAACACTCTGAAGCAGCTGCTTTGCCAGAGCTGAGAGAGGTAGTCCATGGGGAGTCCGCAAACCCCACTTCACACCTGAGCCAGCTGACAAGAGCTCTCCATGGGTCTCCTGCCAGCTGTAGATGGCAGCTAGTACCTTCACCATCCCCTCCACATTTGCCCAGACCGCAGGGCAAAGCTATCGGCCAGCACTACTGACAGCCTGGTGGCAGTGTACCCATTCACCAAGCTTATGGGGACCTGCAGATGGTACTGCTGTGGAGCTGTGCAGAGGAAACAAAGTCAGGGCACACACTGAAAACAAAACCTTTGCCCTGCCCTTACAGACAGCTCTGGGTAAGCTTCCGCCTCCTGAACCAAATCTGCCCAGGCAGTTACAATCAGATTAATTCATTTTGCAAAAGTGCCAAAATGAACACCACTGAAGAGGATGAGAAATGCAGACTCTTTACACCTTTGCAAATAACACAGAGCAAATTCACAGAACAAATTCACATAGCTTTTGCTTGCACCTCCACAATTGGGGCAGACCTTTTGGTAGGTCCGTGTTAAAATCCTCACACGGATCTTTTCAACAATACCAATGACTCAACGCAGTGCCACTGGTTACCAAAATTTCAGGAAGAATCTTTCCTATGGAAAGATCACGGAAACTTCAACATATTGCTTTGGAGAAGGAATACTAGAAAGTTCTTGAAGTTAGTGCTCCACCCATCCTTAGCCCTAAGCTCCTCAGTTCATTGATCCCGGCTGAGATTTCATTCAACAAGAGAGCCAAAAGCCACACAAAGAGGCAACTGCCCCATCCTATTGCGTTTAATTTCAATTTCACGGCTCGGTTTCAATATTTAATGCTGCATGCAAAAAGAAAGAAATAAAAACCCCAAGAGCTGTTAATGAAAGCTGTAGACCTGCTCCTTCAAAGTTGTCTCCCGACGGCACGAACAGGCGGCAGTGCCGGAGTAACGCCGTGCTGAAGTACCACGGCACTCCACCTGCTCTCCCCTCAGCGCTAACGCCCAAGCCTCCCCAGCATCCAGAAGGTAAAGATTCCTCGCCTGGGACCTCGGGCATCTGCTGGTCCTCCTCCGCAGCCCCCGGCTCGCGTCGCTGTGCGGGGCGATCCCCAGCTGCGGGGCGCAGTGGGTTGCACAGTCAGAACGCCAGTACTGTCAGTCACCCATCCCCTATATATGTATTATACATATATATTTCAATAACGTGAACTCCTTCAGGGGCTTTTGACCCTCCTCTCCCTCGCGGCGAGGACACCGGACCCCGTCTCTCACAGTTTCCCCCCCCCCCCCCCCCCCCCCCGCAGGCACCACCCGCGGCCCCGCTCACCTGCCAGGGCGGCGGCCGCCAGGAGGCCGAGCAGCGCCAGAGACCCCATGCTCCGCTTCGCTCGGCTCCGAGCGGCGGTTCGCCGCTATTTAAAAGGGGGAGCGGGGGCGGAGGGCTCCGCCGGGAGCCTGCGTCACCGCGAGCCCCCGGGGCCGGAGGGGGAGGCGCCGCCACCACCTCCACCGCCGCCGCCGCTCTCCCCACAGAGCCGCCACGGCCCCTCCGCCCGCCCCCGGCCCCTCAGCTCTCCCCGCCATCACGGCGGGTGTTTCCCTTTGTCACTACCGCAGCCCTACGCGATACTCTCTTCGCCCACCCCGCCGAAAGGAGAGGTGGGGGGGGGGGGGGGTTCCCCGGCCCCTTCCTCCCTCCGTGAGGATGCGCTATCATCCTCAGGTCTCTCCCGCACCCATAGGATGCTGAGCGTCAGCTACACGCAGCAGGGCAGGGAGGAGGTGCAGCGACCAGTCCCTTCCGGAACAGCTTTCAGAAATCACCGCTGCGTTAGTTCTCATCAGAGCCTTTCCAGGTGCCAAGGCATCCTTTTTTCTTCCACCCCCAACCCCCCCCCCCCCCTCCCCCCGAAGGTTTTGGTCCTTCCACCCAAATCACTGCCCCTGCTGTGCGCAGCAAACCCGGAAGCAGAGCAGTACTCGAAAGTGCTCCCCGTGCTTCTGTCAGCCAGCGAGTGAATGACACCGTTCCTCAAGAGCTTTTACCGGGAAAACCACCGCTCTCAGCATCCACCTCCACACAAACCTCTTATTTATTCTGGCACTGCTCTGGGGAGCCGCAACAAATCTACCAAATGTCCTGATTCGTTCTGGACATTCCCCCCTACTCCCTTCAGAGCCAAAGACACTGTAAAACCAAGACGTGCTTTGTTTCCCTTTTATTAACCCTTCGTGGCCATCTACAAATTACTTGCATTTTTGTATTGCTTTTTTTGTACCTTCTCGTTGATAAGCAGGTGGCCCTCTAACTGCCAGCATTCATAGAAGACAAAGAATCCGTACATCAAAATGGCAGTTCTCTATTGTTCTGTACCATCGTTATACTGTGTATTAGCAAAGGCAGACTGCTATAACCATGCATCTTTTAAACACACAGAGCTGAAGGACACCAGAGCCCAGTCACTTAGCCACACTGAAAAGCAAATCAATGCCACAATAACTTCCACACTTCCTCACCCCTACCCTCCTTCATGCTGTTCCTTTATTGCCTACAAGACTCACATCAACAGGCAGATGCTTCTCTGGACTTCACCAGTCTCGACTACAGGGAGCTGGGAAACAGATTCAAGAAACTCAAGAATGTCACTGGTTCCAAGGCTCCCATGTTCCCCTCTGCATGAAGATTCAGCCAGGCCTCAACCTCCTCATCCACTCACAACAAAGAATTTTAGGTAAAACACTTTACAATTAAGCATTCTCCACTTCCCTGGAAATATAAAAAGCACACTCTGGTTATCCTAGTGTAACTGCTTTATTCCAGCACTTGCTCGGCTACACTCCTCAGCAAGTCAAGAGAGGCAAGCAATAAAAAGACCTTGAATAAAAACAGTACCTGAAAGAGTTTTCGTAACTAAGTGCCTGTTCCATGCAAGTCCTCTTAACAGTGTACAACCATCACCACAGAAACCTTCTAGCTGCAAAACACACATCTGAGATAAAAAAAAAAAAAAAAAAAAAAAACAAAACACACCCTCTTAGCTCCCATGGTTTCTAGTCCATCCCTTGCACCGTAACCACAATCCTTGGGGCTTCAAAGGCTTTTTTCCCCTCTTTACTGGTAGGCTGATTTATACTGGAACTGACAAGATTCCTCTGAAACACTCCCTCACCTCAGCCAGGTGTCAGCTGGCACAAACTTGAGATTAGGAAGGAAAAGTCACAAAGGCAGAACTACAGCAGGCGGCACATTTCACTGGATTGGCTGTGAATGGTACACCACAACCTCGCTTCTCAAACGTGTCAGAACCTTCATTGCAGTGATATATCGCCTCATAACGATTGTGACAATCTTTCACTCCATGAATAAACAGTATTTATCCTACTGGATTCTCTCAAATATAAATGCTTTAAAAAAATACACATTTGGCTCATCCTAGAAGCTAGAACTTCTAAGGATGACATGTGAATTTCCATGTCTGAGATCCTTCTAAGCTGAGAGAGAACTGCTTGGGGAATATGGGGATTGCTATCCCTTAATTAGATGTGCTAGCAGGATTATGTTCATTCCTGGGAGCCAATTAATTTTCATGGAATGAAAATCTTGTAACTAACTTCATTCAGAAGTTGCTGAAAGGATGAATCTGAAAACAGACACCAAACAAATCTGAAAACCCAGCACTTCAAAGGACATCCTCTATTCAGCTTCCTTAATGGCACTGAAAATTCTGTCAGAGGTGCACCCAATCCTGACTGCAACATAGCAGATAAGGGGTTCCATGGATGCTGAGCCTTTGCTGCTGTTATTCATCACCATATATGCCTATTATACAACATGGATTCTTGGGGATTTTGAAACACATGTACAGACACTGCTTTGGTCTTCCAGCTAAAGCTCTACAGAAGCTGTAAAGATACCATCAGATAAATAATAATAATAATAATAATAATAAAAAATCACCACAGGTAAAAGTAAGAAGCAGAACTTAGTCTAAACACAACCATTCCCCCCACATCCCATGTTTTCTACACAGATGCCCACATGTACATTATTCACACACACTTGTCTTCTTTTCCATTCACTGTTTGTCTGCTCAGAGAAAGCTAGATTACTCTGCAATACACAGCAAAATAAAATAAAAAGCAGACTTTGAGGCTGCAGAATCAAGGATAATTTTTCCACACTGCACTGTCTGCAAGACCAACACCAAGGTCATGACCACTACCCTAGGTCCTTCTGTGACAGCAATTTGCCTACCTTGCTTGCTTTAGATAATAAATGTAACATATATATTGCAATTGCAATGGTTTGACAACCATGGTAAGTAGGACACTGATAAAAAAGACACATTTCTTGCCCTCCTACAAGAGGAAGTCAGAATTTGCTTAATACCATTGCACCACTGGGATTTTTAGTCAGCAGTCTCTTCATATTATCTGCACTGCCACTTTGCACCTTGGTATAGATTTCTGATCTGCTGTCAGAAAACAACATACTGGAGTAATGGTCAAACCCTGACACTCGATATTAACTGATCGCCAAGCTAAAATGCTGCATTGAACCTACCAGAGCTCAAAAAGGCCTTCAACAATTACTCATAGCTTTATGAATTTGACTATGACTAAGGCCTTTCCCAGCCCCAGCTGTAATGATACTGTCTTGATGACAACTGGAGCAACCTTTGCAACCCCAGCCACATCTACAGGCAGGGAGGCAGTAAAAACCTGGCACACTCCTCAATGGAGACAAGTGTCAGACAATGAACAGCAGCACCTCCCAAAAGCTGCCAACACAACTGCTAGGCCAAGCTTTCAGATGTTTGGTATTGCTACAGGACTGCAGCTTGCAGGCAGCCTCTGCCCAGAGAGCAGCCTGAGAGCTTTGGGGCACCTCATCCTGCGTTCTGGGCATGCTGAACTTACACATCCTACAACCAAACCCTGCCCCCCCCTGCCTTCTCTCCCAAACAACTCCCCTATACAACCCCATAAAAAAATAAATCCACATTTTTTAAGCATCCAATTAACCATGCTTGTAACCTCCTAAATGAAGAAACTTGGAGCCTGTGCAACTCCTGTAAAAGAGGATGGAAATTTCTTTCACTAACTCACATGTTGATTTAAGCCCTTGTATTCTGGGTGTTGCTTGTCATTAAAGAAAAATGACTTACAGTTGCCTTTACGCTACAAATAATTACATTTAGGCAATGAAACAGACCCATTCAGTGTTTCTGCCTTCATTTTGTCAACTGCATACGTTCCATTTAATATTTACAGACTGGGGCGCTAGTTTGGTTTAGTAATTCATTTCTTTAAATATTTATGGCTCTTAGTCTCCCAGCATGGGTTCTGTTTGGTAAGAATAATATTGTGCTGTGGTTGATTGTGGCATGGAAATTTCATAGAAGCAAATTTCAACGCTGTAAGATAAAATTATATAGATTTCTGCAGCAGACCATAAGCTTTTCCAAAGAAACTTTTCATTGCTGACTATGTACTAAAATATTAAAAATCTCATTACAACCTTGCACCAAGTTCCAGACCAAAAGCATAGCGCTGAGAACTAGCTTGTGACACTAACATTCCCACAGCAAAAGAAAATTTTGAACACTCACACTGCCAAAGAAATTTTAATTATTCATTTGCCATTGGCACTAAAAGCAGAAGCCCAGCTACAAAAAGACCCTATGAAAGAGAGAGCAAAACCCACAGAATCCAGGAAGAATCTTTGCTAAGATCTCTTCCCACTGGAAAATCCCCTTTTTCTTTGCTCTCCATCATTTTAAACCTTTCAGGCTGTCTGTGTGAAATGCCATGTGTTTATAAAAAAGGCTTAAGGGACTTAAATTTAAAGGTGGCTTTGGGAACTGAGAGAACCTGGCAGACAGCATGCCAATGTAAGCTTGTCTAGTTCCAGAGACTTTGGAGACTGTTTTCAAATGACACCACCTGAAGAGCCAGGACTGGAGTGTATCCCTGGCCTATCATTTTAGGCTTTGCCACAGACAAGTGAGTATCCAGGCACTCCCTCCTGGACAACTACCTACATTTGTGATGGAAGGACAATTTCCAGGAGGCAAACAATAGTTCTAATTAATCTGCAAAATACCATACTGATGAAGCAAGGCTTGCTGAGGCTGGTGCCTTTCTTGCATAAACCTTCTTGCTCATTGGTCACCACCACCCTTTCTGCTAACTGTTTTTTTTTCAGTCTCATCTCCCCTGTTAGTGCTCCAGGGATTTCAGATAACTCACACCAACAGCAAGGCAGAGGAAGTGGAGGAACCACATTTCAGCGCTCACTTGACACTTCACAAAACACCTTCCCTGTGGCTCCAACATGACAGCTGGGAGAGCACTCCTCTTGCCCCCGGAAAGGCAGCCCCCATGATTTGTAAAGTCAGTATGAATGAGCAGCTGGGAGCGAGTAGGATCAGTGGGAAAAAGCCAAACAGACAGCGGCTCTGCAAGCCACATAGTGGCCATTTCTCATTGTTGGAAGAGTTCTCCATCCCTTAAAAAAAAAAAAAAAAAAAAAAAAAAAAAAAGCTTTCAAATGCAAAATAAACCTCCCCACCCTCCCTACTATAACCCAAAAACACCCTTTTAAGGATAATCACGAAATTCTGACAGTAGAACTGCTTTCTGCAAGAGGCAGAATTAACGACATAGGAAGTTAATGTTTTTGTGTCTTTTCCCTCCCTGCTTTCCATCCAGGGCTTCCAGCTTGCTCCTGCCCATGGACCCAGCCACCTGGCTCCTGAGCTCTTTTCAGACTCTTTTTCCAACTGTTTTGGCTGAGCACAGGGCAACCTTGAGGGATACAAAGGCTGACAGGATGCATGCTGAGTGACCGGCTGGCAGGATGGATAGAAGATGACTTTACTGTCTTTCCCTCAGGGAGGCTTTAATTTGGGTTCTGTCTTCTCTATTAACTTGCCAAGAACTTTAATTTAGTTCCTTCACTTCAAACACAAATGGTTACTAAACTTCTGGCTTTACTATCTAAGCCAAGTGACACCAGCATACCAACACTCCAAGTGCAGATTTCACAAGTTGATCCCATGGCTCCATACACAGCTACCAACCTGTCTCTTCCCCAGAGGTCTCTCCATAGCTGGGAGAAGGAGCACAGTGCAGTAGAAACACCAGATGTCTTACCTTCATGCTGCCTGGCACTTGCCCACCATCCCATCCACCTTAGCTGGTCTCGATGAGACCTTTACGACTTTGTGACTGCCAAAAAGCAAACACCAGGCTCCCTGGAGAAGCTCCAGTTTTCAAGGAGCAGCACTTACTGTGATCAACAGAGGCTCACTGCAGCTGGCACCTGTCAGCCTACAGGTAGAACTGGGCAGAAATCAATGGGTATCTTTGCTGATGTTCAAAATATCATCACACACGTCTGCCTCTGCTGCTTTTCAGCCAAAAAAAATTGCAAAGCAGTGTGGGCCCTTTGCCAGGGATATAGAGGTAACACAAAGCCTGCCAAGGAATATAGAGAAAAAGCTTTTTCAAGATTAAATGTCCTCACAAGGTGGAAATCCGCAGATGCCAAGAGTCACAACCTGTTATCTAGGGGGACTAGCATAGGAACCTGCCACCACATCTTCCTCCAGACCTAGTGAAAGTGGCTTCTGCGCACTGGTAGCCTGACACCCATAGGAGGGGTGTTTTCAGCCTGGGCTCCTGGGCACATTTGCTGCCATTTGTACTATGCACTAACTGATCGTCAAGCTTTTCTCTTGAAAAACCACATGGGACATTCTCCTCGGCACATTCTCTGCTGGACTTTCAGTCATCAGCTGTGCCTACTGCCCTGGGCCTGATTTCATATCACAGCCTTTAGTGATACCCCTCAGTCTACTGAACCTTTTCTGCTGGCAGCTGTTCTGCCAAGCTCTCGAGGGTGACTAAGCCTATCCAGTCCACGTGAAACTTAGAAGCCAGAGCAGAAAGTATTTTAAGCACTCCATGAGGAAAAAAACAATTAAAAACCTGTGCTGATAACAGCCCAGCATCCAGTCATAACCCTGCAGAATGAAGGGATGAACCAAGTGGCATAAGCAGAAAATAATGACCCTGAAAGAGACCTCTACTACTCTGGACATGGGCATGAGCAAGTGCAATGTGATGGAAAGCACAGCAATAACAGCAGAGAGGAAAAGTTCCAGGCTGCAGCAAGCGAGGATTTGCTCAAATACAGCAGCTGTGGATGCAGAAATAGAGACTGCTTACCTTCGAAAGGCTTCAGGTATGCAGGGATCTTTAGCATGATATCTTTGCCTGCACTGCCAGCTCTTAAATGAGGTCTGGGAAGGGGTAAATCCTGGCTCCAGCCCTTCTGGTCACTCAGGAGTATTACATACATCTGAGCTCCCCTGATTTGGGCCTGCCTTCCCACCAGGTTTTCAAGCCATGACTTAGCATTTCCACTACAGCAAGCCATAGCCATTCTGTTCTTGGTTGCAGTCTACTGGATGTTACTGCCCAAAATAGCCAACTTCTCCTTGCTAAGGACATGGGCACTTTCACTGCACCCAGCCCAAACAGGGCAGCTAGCTAGTAGACCCTTGTGACCTGCTGGGCTCTGTAGGGTCTTGCAAGCAGGGCTGCCTTGGCCTAATAACATTAGCAGCATCACTCCTGCTTAGAAGAGATGGCTGTTGAGAGCATCTGCTGCACTCAAATGCTGAACAAGAAGTGTCAGCATTTAACCAGGTTTGTTTCTTTCTCCTTCCAGCAGTCTCTGAAGACCAGGGCCCCAAGAGCTCACCTTCCCTGGCAGAGGCTTGGAGAAACCACTCTCCACAAAACATTTGGAACATTTCACAAACTGGTAAGCAAGGTACCTTTCTAGCACTAGTGTTAAATTAAAATATCAATTTTAAATATTCTGTTATATTAAATATTCTGGTGTTATTGCCCCACCTGTGTAAAATGAGCATTTTCCTGTCCCATAAGATTTTTCTTAGTAATTCAGATCTGGCAATTTTATTCTTGAACACCAGACAACCAGCATAAACCTTCAAGGAGTCAAAGACCCAGCTTTTACATTCTTTTCTCATCTCTCCTCTTGGTTCTCCTCACACAGTATTCAACCTTACTTGATAACTCAACTGCTAATTGCAACCTTTTCAGGGGAACTGCTGCTGGGCAAAGACGTGGGTGTAAATCCCATCCTTTTCCTCCTCCTCTGAAGCTCTGAGTTACCCAGAATTAACTAATTTGTGAAGGCCTCACAGAAAATGGATTGCAGGGCACAGCACTGAAACTAACCTTGCCATATCCCCATCTTAATACTTCTAATCATAGACATATTCCAATTTCCCTGGCTGGTTTTAGATGCTGATTTCTAGCATTCATTTAGCAGCATTCCCTGCTGCCCATGCACTGCATCTTAGCCAGAAATGTCGTCATTGCAGATAACACTGGATAGGGTTACCTGCCCTGAGAGTGACTGACATTTCCCATTACAAGAATCTGCCTTTTACTGCCAATAAAACTCTGCTCAACTTGAACTGAGGTGAGATTTTCCATGCCAGATGTTCTCTCATTACAAGACTTTCCCTCTTAATTCACAGAACCACTGCAAAGGCAATTTAAACCAAGGTTTGACCTTTTAGCCATGAGCTTTCTGTCTTTGGTTAGCTCCAGCTACCGTCTCAATCACATCTTATTTACTATTTCATGTTCTGTGTTGGTTTCTACTTTTAAGGAAGAAATGCTGGTATATGTTGTTGTCTAATAGGTATGTGGAGAAAAATGGTCATTAGGGAAAGCCTACAGAAGAGGGTATTTTTAAAAATGAACTTTGGCATTGTGGGAAAACGCACGCGCCACACAAGGGCACCTACGCTCCATAATGAAACAGACACATCTCTACAGGTTGTACACTGCCTGTTGTATCCTGATTTCAGAAACCATATGTCCTGATATACCCACATGTCACATGATTAACTCTTCAAACCATGACAATACCAAAAACATCTTAAGCTCCTAAAGAAATATCTTCTGTGGTGTAAACAGCCCTGACTCAATTCGCTGGCTGGGAGTTACTCCACAGCCACTGTTGAGGATCTGCTCCGATGCCTGCCTGGCAGAGGAGCTAAGCTTCCTCCCTGCCTTTCAGCTCCAGTATCAGGCAGGTCACTGGCATGAATCAGTGCCTCCCACTTAGAAGCTGTGTGGGAGGGAAAATAAAAATTCTGTCAGAGTAGGCATCAGAGAGTCGACATATACTAAACAACCTGCAGGAGCAGAGGAAAGTGGAGAATGACTTAATAGCGGGAGGACTCGTCAATGATGACAAAATAATTTGGGCCAGACATTTTTATATATATATATTCATTGTGGGAACAGAGATGTAATGCTCTGTCAGACTCAGTCCAAAGATTAGTCCCAGGGCGGCTGCTGCACATGGGCAAGGGAACCTGTGCCTGCAGTAGCATGAGTCACCCCAGCAAGGGATGATAGTCCTTTTCAGCTGGTAAAAACTCAAGCCAAATAGCAAGCATCTCTAATGAGAGCCCTGTTCAGGACCTCAGATGGGCTTCAGATGGACTGTGCAGGGCCAATATGTCCTGAGGTTTGCTCAGTGTCATGCTAAGCGGCAGCAGGGAGCCAGTGCCAAGCAAGGGCATCTTTCCCTGAAGAGGATTTTGCCACAGTAAGGGCAGCTCTAAGTCCTTATGACACACTGCAGACAATTCAGGTAACACAACTCCAGATGGGAGCCAGGGGAGAGGCACAGCACATTCTGTAATGTCCTTACACTGATTTTACCACTCACGATGCTCACAAGCATTGAGATGTACCTGGTCAATGATCTCTCCAGACCTGCTTGTGTACAGCATGCAGGACAAAGGGCATTGGCAGTCTTGTACTCACCATGTCCTGTTTTCCTCTTGATTGGCGATGAAGGACCAATTTTGGCCCTGTTTGTAAGCCTGTAAGGTGAACATTATTCCTGATTTTTATTTCTATTACACATTTCACTTGAAGTTCTTGTGGGATTTTGTTTACACTCAACCTTGAGCAACGCTGTGTTTTTTTGTGTTGTCCTAGTGCAGGCTCAGAGTGCTGTTCCTCTGCTGCAAGCCAGGAGACCCTGAGCAAGCAGAAAATCCTCAGATTTGTTCTGCAGTGGAAAGTACCAAATGCCATCACCAAAGCAGCCTCCTTGTATTACTGGAGTGCGTATAGGGACAAATAGGAGGGAAGACTGGCGGAGGAAAAGTGGCAGAGTTACTGCCACACAGGAGGAGACAAACATGACTTGAGCATTAAGAGTCCCTGCTCTCCCATCTGTTCAAATTGCCAGAGTTCTAGCAGAACAATTTGGAAAATTGGGAAAATCCCCTCCTAGAGCTTATAGAACCAGCAGAGGGTATCTGACAGAGGCTGGGATTGCCCTTCCAGGCTGCTCTGCCCTCTGGTCACGCAGCCTGGCAAGAATGGTATGAACATGTAACATTTTGGTGAGGGCCCTATACAAAATCTAGGTACGTCAGTTGGTTTGAAAGCCACATTCTCAATATCTAAACATTCAGAAGGAAAACTGTTCTCCACATGTGAATGGGGAACCATGAGTGTCAACACTTCCAGGCCACTGCTTCATTCCTTCTTGGGGCAGCCAGGCAAAACGAGGTCAAATCCATGAGCCCATCATGGTGCTTCTGTGGCATGCTGCAGTCACAGAAGGCAAAAACAACTCAGAAAGCAATAGGGCTGAAAATTCTTGAAGGACTTGAAATTCAGGGAAAAGCAACACAACAGGAGAAGACAACGCTTCACACAGTAACAGACACTCTGATAGTGTAAGACTAGGAGTATACTGTGGAAATGGAGCACTGAAGTCAGCACCCAGTACCATTAAGACTAATGGGACTATCTAAGGGCAAGAATGCCTGCATGGGAGCTTGAACCCTTTTACAAGCACATGGATGGGGCAGGGGCAGAGCGAGATCCCTTCAAAAGCATTGGGACTTGGCATAAATAGCATGGGTTGATATCTTTGACTTCAGAAGGTGTGAAAAAGAAAGACCTTTCACTACAGTTGTAAGCGCAACTGCTCTACTTATCTGAAGTTTCAAGAGATTTCACCTGTTTTCTAGGAAGGAGCTCCAAGCACAGAACTTCTAGTTTCACTCACAAAGACTTTAAGTTTCCTCTCTCCTCTTTGCACCAAGTGTGGAACTTTGCCTGCAAAGTCAGTGACCTGGAAATGCTTTGTTGTTCAGAAGATGCCCTGCAAGCACTCAAACAACACAAAGAGGTTTCTTCACAGTTGCTGCTACTGCCAACTATTTCCAAACCATATCCCAGATATCAAATTAACACCCACCTAATCAACACCTGACCCAAGAGGTACCCCCGGATCTCCTTCACCTATCCCATCTTCCTTGTAAGTAATTTAACTTTTCTAAAATCTATGCACTTAATCATCTACTGTGAACACCGGAACAAGCCTTACTCTAGACAAGAAATCAGATACAGATAAGAAAAAAACATCCTCTCCTCTAAAAAAAGACCTGCATCAAACTTATCACCTGCTCCAGGGATGTTTATTCCAAAGGGCTCTGTTTTGCCCTTCCTTCTGTCTCAGTGTGAGACATAGATCTATTTTTGGCAGGCATATTGGCGTCAGCTGAACATCGTATCTGGAAGTGAACAGTGCAAAGAAGAACCCCAGGTGCTCCTGACCATGAGAGGTGCAAACTTTTCAAAAGACTGCATATTTCAGCAGCACAGAGTTTACTTGCCACGTCTTCTGTGAGATGCCAGCCAACACTTGTAGATGTCAGTCATGTAGTATTTCTGCAGCATCCAGCTCTGCCTATGTCTCTCTTTCAAATCAAAGAGTTTCATGTTCTCCTTTGCTGATATCTATCTTCATGCTCTTTCAGCAACCACCGATTTTGTCATTACTTGCATCTCATTTCCTGGAAGGCTGAAGAGAAATGCATCCTACAATCCCTTTTCTTGCTGCATCAGAAGTTTCTGATGAGAAAGCTGAGAAGCTGAAGGCAGTGGTTGCTTCAGCCCAGAGAAGCTAAAGCAATAGCTGATATATATATGTGCGTGTATAAATATAAGAAACCAGGTGTTTTTAGAGCTAATTCACAGCACAGACCAATTCATCACCAAACCCAATCCAGCAAACAAAGGTGTTCAGATGCTTTGACTTTGATTTCTCTACCTCTCCTTCTGTGAGATTATTTGTCTTAAAATTCCAGTTAAATTACTTCGTGCAGCATCTCACTTAATGCAGTGGAACATCATAAAGGCAGGCAAAAATTATAAGTGACATTTGGTTCACACTGAATTCCTTCCCCACTGAACCTCTTTAGCAATAGCTGCCTACACTCATCAGTATGAATGTCCTTGTAGCTGCAACAGATCTGTGGTGGTTAAGCAATGCGAGCTGGCAGGGACAGGCTAATTATCAAGAGAACACTCAAGAGTACATTTATTTTTTTCCAGCTATATCTATTGCTGTAGCAGTTGATATTGTCCTGCTCCATAACCTTTGCCTGCAGGATGCTATTCTCTAGATTTTGACAGAGCAGCACCTGCTGGGAGGAGACATTTACTACCACAGAACTGACAGGCTCCCTTCACCTGCCAGATCTCTTCTCAATTCTATTTTTTCCCCCTAGTTCTATAAACTTACGTAGCTGGGAGAGCAGCTGAAGATCTGCTCCAATGTTTTGTGCACCTACCAGCACACATGCAATTACAGCACCCTCACCACAAGATCAGCTGAAGAAAATTATCAAGCAGAACCATCAGGAAGCTGCATACATCAGTCTCATGATGACTCAAGGACGGCAACCTAAGCCCAGACAATCCCAGCATAAACCTACCTGCACAGAGATTGCACCAAATCCAAGCATCTTGGCCATAGTTTGCAGCCAGCTGGGTTTCTTCCTGCTCTGATTGAAGTCAACAGCTCAATTTTTTTTACCTGCTGGCAATGCAGAGTACAGCAACTGCATCAATCCCCAGGAATAGCAGCCCCGTATGAAACCGCAGCGTAGAATCTGACATGCATGAAAAAAATATCTGTGCTAGAGATCTGGCCAGTGTGAAAAGGGAACGGTCAAGAGGCCTCAGCAGCTGGACCGGCAGGGTAGGCCAGTCCATCTCCAAAAAGAAATGCTGAAGACCAAATGCTGAAATCCATACAAGTGCTGTGCCTGTTTTGTAATGTAACAGAATCACAGAATTGCAGGGATTTAAGGGACCTCTAGAGATCATTCAGTCCAGCTCCCTTGCCAAAGCAGGCTCTCTAGACTGCACAGGTAGGCACCCATGCAGGTCTTGAATATCTCCAGAGAAGGAGACTCCACCACCTGAGTAGCCTGTTCCAGTGCTCACAATGAGCTGCCGAGGCAGAGCTTAGTACAGCTTAGAGCGAGAGTTACCAGGAATTTTGTTTTTCAGAACTGTATAATCAAAGAATATTAGGCTGTTATAATCACAAAATAAACAAGAGAGTTAGGCAAAGCAGACTATGATAACAAAAGAGAATAAATGGAAGGCTTATCCCTATCCCGGGCTCACTCACAAAACACCAGCAGAGGTGATTTCCAGAAGAGATCCTTCCCCTCTGGTAGCCAGCTCTTAAATAGGTCTAGGAGAGGTGGAACCAGGCTCCACCCCTTCCAGCAGCACAGGTGAATTGCCTTCACCTGTGCTCCTGTGGCTGACTCATGGCTCTCCTCAGGTGATCAATCAGAGGTTCAGGCCGTGACTCAGCAGTTCCCATACACAGAACATTCTGAGCAGGTGGGTAGAAACCAATACTAGCCCTGGTGAATAGCAGGATAGAGAGAGCCTAGTATACACTGTCCTCCTGTCCCCCTTTGAAAAATGAAAAGCAACAGGTGAGTGATAAACCATATATAAAGTGTACTTTAGCAAGCATGCCAAGTCAATTGTGAGCCTGAGCACTCTGAGCGACAGGAGAGATCTTGTATGTCGAAGAAAGGGTATCATATGGCATGGATTTCACTGATTAAGCATGCAATTTCTCCCTTGCCATGAGGGAGATGCACACCCACTACTGCAGTAATGAAAATTGCCACTTCACGAAGATCTTTGCCTGATTGGAAACAATCGATTTTGAGTGTTTCTTACAAAAGCACAGAGTCTCATTTGGAGCACGTGGCAAAGGGGAGGGATGCATTCATCTCACCCCGTGTCTTGAAGAAACTCAGATGTTAATCGAGAAAATGAGTAATGCAAAACATTTGGCTTTCAGCAGACTTGGAAATACATACAGCAGGTTCCAGCACAGGTTTGTAAAAAATTAATTAGCAGTGAGTGGGAAAGGGACTGATGGGTGTTATTCTCTGTGCAGCAGTTTTGTTTAACTTACTAACAGTGATTAAACTATAAAATCCCAGTGAAACACCTCCTAAAATTAAGTGTTCCTCCAGAAATGGAAACAGTCACTTCACAGCAGTAACGATCAGGTATTCTGAACTCAAATGTAGGTGGGCTCCTAACTTCACAATCAGGTGTCTGGCACAATGGTCAGTCTCCCCTAAACGTTTAGTTTGCTTTATTATCATTTAAAATTCAATGGGATTTAGGAGTTTTATTCAGCTGAGTTCTGCTCTGCTTCTTTAAAGCACCTAAAACATAAAAATCTGTCATAAAACAATTTTTTTTTCCAAATTTTTATAAAACTTAATGATAAAGAAAACAAAACTCACAGTTTTTCCAGCAAGCCCTTTGAGAAAACTGTGAAGCAATGCAAAAGCTGCAGAAGTAGTGGGCCTGGTAACATCGGTAAGAACTGCTACATAACTATCTTTGCTCTCTTAAGAGTGTCTTTTAAAGCCTGAGACTTCATTCAAGAACAGAATATTTATAATAATAATTGCAGCTTTAATGACTGATAACTTTAAAGATTAAAATAGGGGGGTTGGAACTAGATGATTGCTAGGGACCGCTCTAAGCTAAGCTGTTCTATGATTACCTGTCCAAAGAGAAATCAGGAACTCTGATTTCCTGAATGACCACTTCAAAGGACTCCCACATGCTGAGCAGAGGGGCCTGAACTGCAGCCCCACATGACAGCAGCATCCTCACACCAAAGCTTCAGTAGTCCAGTCTCCTTCATAAATTTGTTTTCCTTGGGATTCACTCCTGGCTTCCATAAGCACAAAGCAAAGCAGAATTAGACTTGCCAAATCCATAGGGATGCATCACACTCACAGCTCTGTAAATTTCCCAGATGTCAATGATGAAAAAGAACTGCTGGAAATGAGTCCTTCAAGTCACCTCTTAATGTCATCTGGTAAGTGACAGAGTCATCACAATCCAAGCTGGGAAACCAGTGTTAGGCCAGTTTTCACTGCAGCCAGTGGTAATTTTGCCAACTAAAACCAGAGCGAAAAAGTTCTGGGTATAAGCAGCAGCAGATTGTGTTAGAAGGAGTAAGTCTTCACTGCAGACAGCTAGTGCCAGCTGATCCTTAACTGGACAGAAAGCACTCCCATGGTTCAAAAAAAAAAAAAAGAACTTTTTTTTACTTCATCCAGGAACACACTAAGAAATTAATCTCAAGGTCTTTTGCAGTGTCAATAAAGATAACAGGTTGCACTAAGGCATCAAAGATTGGCTTCCTCTCTGTAAAAGCTCCAGGCTCATATTTCATGACAGCAGAAATCAGCAGAGGCTACTGGGCAGGGAGAGCCATGCTACAGAATCAACCAAACAAACCACAGTCTTAGGCATGCTGAGATGTGATCTCTGCTTTTCTTAGGTTCTCTGCATCTCACAGCAGGCAAACACCAGGGCACCAGGCATCAACTCCACAGTTTCTTTATGAACATGATTCTATGAACACATCTGCAGACTTCCTGCTCAAGCAGCTATTTCAGGTTGTTCTTAAAACAGCTCACATATATCAGCAGAAAACCCATTCTGCTTAGCTAGTACATCCGAGGCATTAGAAACATCACTAAGGTGATAATGCTTTGCTTTCTCTTTTTTCCCCTCCTGTAAAAAAAATAACCTGTTCAGAAGCTGTAGTTCCTTTGATTCACGTATGCATGTTTTTTCTGTTGAAGAAACTCACCCATGCTGTAATAATAACCTGTGGGATCATATGTCTGTTGGTAGGCACACCAACTTTCAGCTACCATCTTGGAGACAAAAGCTGTACAGTATCAGTCAGGTACAGAACAAAATTTTAATTTACTTCCTTAAGTCTGGGGCATACCATGCTGAGCTTGTTCAATTGTCTGGTATATTCAACAGCGCATGGACATACTTCTATGCCTATGCAGGGGCTGAATTTGGACTGCAGATGCTTTTTAGTTGGTGCTACCCTGCAGAAACCAGGTGGGCAAGATCTGCTCCTTATGAACCCTCTTCCATTGAATGTGGGCTGTCAAAGGTGGCACTAAGAGCGACAGTATCTTTCCAAGAAAGTCACTGATGACATAAACAATCCAGCATTTTGATCACTTCTCATGCAGCACATCAGGGCTACATTCTATCTGTGCTTGTTTGAAGAGGAATTGCAGGACGTCATCTGATAGCCCAGGTGTTCTCTTTCTGTCCTCTACCATGACTTCTCCCTCAGCAGGCTTGGAAAAACATGCAGTAGTGGGATGGTTTGGAAAGATCTCACATCCGTCTCTGTTCAAGACCAGCTGGGCCATCTGCAGGCAACGCAATGCATATTTGGTACCATCCCGGTCTGCTAGCTCTGAAATCTTCTTCAAAAGACGTTGTGATGCAGCCTCATAGGTGGGATCCATGCTGTCTGGCTGTTTCTTGCAGTATGTTTTGTAAAAGCTATCGAGAGATTTCCTGATGCTTGCATCTTCCATACTATTGTGTTCATGCATACTTGAGAGAGCAGCATCATTAGGTTCAGTGTGCTCACACATCCTGGCTTCTGGATAACATCTCACATTTGCTTTCTCAGAGCCTCCAGCAGAAAAGTCTGCAGGAACTGTAGAGGGTAGATTGCTGTCTCCTGCAAGAACAAGATCAATGAAACTCATTAGTCACCAGGTCACCCCTGTGGCAAAATCTTTTTTTTTCTCCTCCCTCAACGCAGTCTGGCAAACAGGCTCTGTACTGGAGCGAGCAAAGTACATGGCTGCATGCTAGAAGGGCTTGCTGCATAGACTGCTAATTATGAATCTTGTCTTGGGGAATCTCATAAATGTCCCAGTTTCATCTCTCTGCAGTCACTGGATGGTACGCGCCTCTACGTTCCTCTCACTCAAAGAGGTTGAAATTGGGACCTGCTGCTGTTAAAGACAACTATTGGCCTACATGACAGTCAAGTTTGCAGGTGGAATACTTTTGTCTTTCTTTTTTTTCTTTCTTCTGTTCTCTTTTTAATCCCTTCCTTTTCATAGTTCTTTGCTCCATTTTTGAGCAAGACCTACAGCCTCCAAGCCAACATCATAATGGTGACCACACAGAGTTTGGGAAGGAGATCAATAAAGGAAGACCTTGTGTTTTCCCCTGAAATTTCACATTCATAGCCCAGCTACACTAGTCACTCTTCCCACATTCTGAAGTTCTCCCAGTAAAAGCCAAGGACTCACTCTTGTTTAGCTCTTCTCCTCTTCCTTTGCTGACCCACATTTCTAAATGTCAGAGCTCTGGTTCTCTTTTGCCCCAGTGCAATGCAGGGGGAGATACCAATCATAATTAATACACCAGCAGCACAAAGACACTTGGCAGTGGCATGACCAGGATGATCAGAAGCCACATTCAGCTTCTAGTGTAACAGGCCCCCCTAAAGGGATATGGATTTCAGCTCTGCTACCTAGGCAGTCTCTCTAACCACAACCTCATCCTCGAGCCTGCCTCACCAGCCTGTTTGCCAAGCACTTGAGTCACCAACAGGAAAATTTTACAGAGGTTGCATATCCATCATCTGCAGGTTTCATAAGCAAGATGCTGAGGATCAACACACTGCTTGATCTTCCCTAACTGTGAAACACGAAGCAGAGTGCAGCCCTTCATTTCATTAAGAGACGCTAGTCAAAGGAAATCTCAGTGTTATGGAAGAAGGCTGCTCCTTACCTCACATATCATCTTGTATACAAAGAGCTTCCCTTCCTTTCTGAGTGGTCAGATTAATTAAAATGAAATTAAGATGTCTGTGCAGCCATACTGTATGTTGCTGCTTTCTCCCTCCCCCTACTTTATTTGATCTTTCCTTTCACTTTGTCTGATTCTGCTGTTTTAAGAACCTCTCTTGCAATATTATCGCCAGTGCAGTACAAAGACAAGCTTAGTGGCCTCCTTTTAACATGAATATATGCCATCAGAATAGCAAATCAGAGATAATCAAAGAGAACAGGTCTATTTTGCCTCAATCTCTCAGCCTTGATTGCCTATGTTAAGTTAGGACTGAAAAATTATGCATCTCCTATAATTCAATCAAGTTTCACTTTTACTCAGGCTCCAGTTGCAATTGCAAACTACTGTGCCATGCTGTCTTCTTGCTACTTCTTATGTTCAGCTTGCTGTTATATTTTGCAAAATAGCAGTAGCTGCCTCCAGCTACATATCTCAATCCTACTGCACGATCCAGGGAAAGTGAAATCCTGTTGGCTTCATGGTATTGAGGAAGATCTTTGCAATTCTGTTCTGGCTTTCTCTGTAATTATAAATGAGCAGGAGCGATATTTAGCTACCGTCCCCTAATGAAGCACAGTCCATACAGTCATCAAAGAAGTGAGGACTATATGTTTCAGGGGTGTACTCTGGGATTTGATTAGTCAGAAAATAATGAATTATATTATTAGGAAGAAAGTTTTCTTTCATTTACTGATTCAAATCTACACAGGTATGTTTTCCCACAGTAGGCCCTATTCTCAATAAATTACACTTCCAGTGAAGTCTTCTTAAAGCAAGACATGAAAACACAGATGTAGAATCTACCAATCTAAAATTCATAAAGTTGCATCTTGCCTGAGCTCTCCTGACAATTTCCTGGTACCATCTCAAACTACGTTCAGAGACTGATCTTTATGGATATGTTGCACATTTCCCCCACCTAGAAGAGATTGGTCAGGGAAGAGTCCCTCCTCAACACACCTTGAAGAGCTGACGCTGCTGTTCCAACACACAAATGTCCTGAAATATTTATGAACCATGGGGCACAATACCAGTAGCTGGATGCCTGCTAGGTCCAGACAGAGCTTCTCAGCTAGGACACACATACAGCACACAAGAGTGCCCCACTGCCCAAGACAAAGGCAGCATTCTACTGATCAATCCTCCATACTTCTGCATCCACTAAGAAAGCTGGGATTTTCTGATGACATTCAGCAGCATTGCTGCAAAGCTTATACCTCTCTGCTCATCCTTCCATAGCAAACTTAACACATCTTTGTGTTGGCTTGGCCCAATATCTGCAAGTAGTCAACAGTTTCATCGCTAGAGAATATGCCTCAAATAATTAACAATTTTTAATCACTGGTAGTATCAAAAAGGTGTTAAAAGGAGATGGAGAAGTAAATAAACAAACAGGTCATTACTCATGTCTTGATTTCATTTTCACATGATGGATAATCATCAGGAAGAATGTATATTATTTCATTTGTGCCCCCACTCCACACGAATTGAAGATCAGCACTTGCAGCTTATTAGCATGAGGCCCGGGGGCTGATAAAAGGATATTCTTTGTGTTTATAGACCTGCTGATGAAAATTTAAAGTCTCCATCTGGTACAAGCACATAACCTTACCGCCAGAAGCACACAACCAAATCCTGCTTTGGACTTGGACCATTTCCAAGGATACAACAGCTCTGCAATATTATTATTTGCACTTCCACAAAAACGGCTCATGCAGCTGTTTGTCTGTGTTCTAGCACATTTATAAAATAAGACGTCCCTTAAACAGCAGAGCTCCCACACTGCTGGCTTCATAGTGGAGATTTCCCCACTGAGGTGGGCAGCAATCCCTGCAGGCGCTTGGGGCTTCTCAGAGCTGGTGCTGCCATGATGCCTGCCTCGGTCCCTTTCAGGGCCTTAGCTAGACAGAAGCAGCTGTTTATTCCTGAGTTATGCCTGCAGTTGGATTTGTCCATGCCTCCTGCCCAATCCCAGATTATCCACTGTGCACATGTGGGCTCCTCTCCAGCCCAGTGCACAAAGGCCCATCCTATTGTCAGGCCTGGAAGATACAAGCTGTAGATCTGAGTAGGTGAGAGCCAAACTAGAATGTTTGTCTCAGAATTTCACATAAATGCTATGAAAATGGCAATTATATCACTTGTTTTAGGGCAGGAATTGTTTATCCCATGGCTTAGGAATGACTCACTTCTGGCAGCTGTATGCAGAATGGAGCCCAAGCCCACCAAATCCAACACCAAACCCATACCCACCCTTAAAGACGCTCTGATACTCTCAGGTGTTACTGCAGGAGTCATGTTCAACAAAGACGGAAAGTCCCATCTCCAAATGCAGAGGGCTGCTATGCTACTGGGGCTGGGTTTGTGTTGTTTTTCCTCCTGCAGCTCAAGCCCTTGATCTTTTAGCAATTTGACTGGTCAAACAGAATGGATAACTTGAATCAAGGGCCATTCCTCTCCTTATTGCCTCTGTTGTACCACCCTAAATAAGTATCAAGAAAACTAGAGGATTAGGAAGTGTGAATCATTTATTTGAACAGAACTAAGCTAATGACACAAATCTCCCTTATGTTCACAAGGGTGACTGAAATTCAACTAGACATCAGTTAGGTGATGCTAGAGCACATCTCTACATTGTAAAGTCAACAATGGGACTGCAAATCACAGAGACAGGTTACTCGGGCATTCAACTATGCAAGGGTACACTGAGAAAAAGTCTGCTTCCCACTACAGCCATCCTGTGTGCTCTGAAGGCCAGAAAAGACCATGAGAATCAGCTCAATTGAGCAAATGTCCTTGAGCAACAATTACCACAGAACTGAGCAATGCGACAGTAGAAAGGAAAAACACAAAAGAGAGCTGTATAGAGATAAAATCTTTCATTGGGTGGGACTAATTCAGTAGTCATCACTACTTTGCCTGTTCTGCCTGGGAGCAAATGGGGCTGAGCATAACTGAAATACAGCTTTTTTCCAGAGTAGCTGAAAAGCAGAAGAAGGAGATGTGTCCTAGGTGGGAAGACAAATTTCAGCTGTGGACTCCCACGTCGGAGCTCAAAATGCTGCCTGGCCTGATGCATCACTATGATTTGATGCCAATTTGAAGACCTGCAAGAGACCTCAGATCCTGTCTCTCGGCTCAATGCAGAAGAAAATTAATTGACGCTCCCAAACTTTTCCTCAGAGAGGAAGACCATCCTGCCCTCCTAAGACAATCACCAAACCTGGACATACGTGCCATGTCAGAGAGCTGGTACAGCCCTCTTATCACTTCTTGCCTCTCCATCACACATGGGCATATGCATGGGAAAGCTCAGGCAGAGGCAACACAGCTTGGGCTTGAACAGAGCTCCCACATGGCAGCAAACCTGTGCCAAACCACATAGCGTGGGGGATGCAGCTATCAGCACAGGCAGCAAGAACAGTTCTCACCTTGCTGCAGAACTACCTATGAGATCATGCACCTTAAAAATATATGCAGTGAGCATTTGAGACAGCTCATGGAAAAAACACTTTTTCCCCTATCCCCCAATCCCAGTCAGGTTGATTTCCAGTGGAAGTGAGGTAATGCAATTCCTTTCTGTTCTAAGAAGAAAGAAAAAAAAAATAGGGAGAATTTAGTAGATCACATTATACCTCAGTCTCACATAGCATCTTGGCTTGCTGGTAATCACATGTGAGAGCACTTAGCTGGGCAGCTAGACTTTTTGGTACCAAATCCTATTGTCCTGACTTCTATTAACAAAATCTCTACTGATTACAACTGTTAAAAACCCACATGTGAACTGCTGATTGCATCCCTCTACGTTGAACACAATAGGCAATAGGCACAAACTGGAACACAAGAAGTTCCACATGAACATGAGGAAAAAAATCTTCACTTTGAGAGTGACAGAGCACTGGGACAGGCTGCCCAGAGAGGCCATGGAGTCTCCTTCTCTGGAAATATCCAAAACTCAGCTGGATACTTCCCTGAGCAACTTGCTGTAGGGAACCTGCTGTAGCAGGGTCTGGACTCAATGGTCTCTAGAGGTCCCTCCCTATGATTCTGTGATGCTATGAACTGGAATATGTTTGTATTTGCATTGTATTTCATATGATTCCCATTACTAACATTTCAGTTGGAAAAGCATCAAAAAGCTAACCTGAAGCCCTTTTTATTAGCTGCCATACAAACACCTATCACAGTTTCAGTAGCAAACAGATCCTAAAGCCTTTCGAGTACAGTACTAAAAAATTACTGCAGAGTTTACAGTTTCTCTGCACTCACCCCTGCCTTACCAAAAACAGCTGCTTTCTTCCTGTATCATTGTTTGAAAAACCTTCCAGCAATTAAAGCACAGGCAAAATTGAATTTTTCAATGACGACATTATAATTAAAAAATATATCATTTTAAGAAGAGTAAATTTGCTCCTTGTGGGTATTTAAATCATGAACTAAAAGTGAAAATAAGAATATTATAAACCTTGCTACTTTGCCATCTCCCTGATGATACAAAACCCAGCCTTCCCATGCCACACTGTGCAACAGGCTACAGCTCACAAGGCAATTATCTTTGAGGTTCTGCTTTACACGTGACACAATCAGCTATTCTGTCCATTCACCAGCCCAGGAGACAGGCACATGTTGCTGTGTCTGATGCTAAGGAGCTGAACAGATGCTGGCTGCTCTGCCAGGAGACCTGGATAAAGTGAGCAGCAGCAAGAATGGAAGGAAGAAGCCAGAGGAATCGGGGGTATGGAGCAGAAAGAGGAAGCAATGATGGAGGAGTAGCATTGGTCATAGCCCAGTACTGAGTCAGGCTCTGCCCTGCTCTTCTACATGCTACACGCTTGTGTAAAAAGCTAGGGGGAGAAGTGGGGGATCTTTAATTTGTGTGGGGAAAAGGCATACACAGCTATTCTGGGGAAGCATAAACCCTTCCTCTTCTAACTCCCCCAGGAATTTGAAATTCAAGAAAAAGCCTGGCAAATGGTAAAGCGCTTCTGAAATGCAATAAGCAGGCATAGCTCATCCCCCTAGACACTCTTCCAAATGTCACACTTGGTATTAAGCTCTATCCTGCTCTGAGAGCTCACAGTTGATGCCTGCTGCACCGTGCTTTGAAGACAGCTGGAAACCTCAGCTAAACAAAAAGGTAAACAAAATCTTTCAGAGGAAGCACTAGTTAGACACTCTGGATTTAATAAACCACTGAGCTAGTCAGCTACAGTATGAATTGATTAACACCCCTTATTTTCTGAAAGCCAAGACATCGGCACAGCTGTCATCTCACAAATCTGTTCCTAAGCAACCAAACACCATGGTCCAGGGCAGTAAGGATGGGCAGAAGCAGCAGCAACGCCATAAATACCTTCACATACAGCTGTGCCCCAGAAAGAGCCTTGTGCGGATTTATCCTCAGCAGTGGGCATTGGATGCAACTGCCTGTGAACAGGTTGCTCTAAGTTCTAAAATTAGAAATAGCAAAGTTGGAAAGGGCTTCTCATTTAAGTTATTTAGAGTGGTTCTGCAGCCAGTAAAAAATCCAAGAATATCCCAGATGCGTCAAGTTGTGATTAAACACAGCTCCTTAAGATCTAAGGTTAAAGATTCTACTACCAACAATACTGGAGCAGAAATAGGCAGTTGAAAACTTCTGAAGTTGTTATCCTGCAGATGAGGGGATCGAGGGCTTTATTAAAACTGCAGCCATCTGCTGCTTTCCTACTACATATGTAGTCTTGAGAAATGACAACAAAACTCACCTTGTATATGTAATACCAAAGGCACCAATTTCCAAGAAGAAACTCTGACAAGGCTTCTTAAACTAATTGCTCAGATTCCAATTAGGCATTAGCAGAGCATGTTCACAGGCACAGATACAGCAATGCTGTGCTAGATCAGTCTCTCCTTAGCCATAGCAAAATACCCCAGTGGGTTTTCAATCTTTGACAGCCAAGATGCAACAGGAACATCCTTAAACCAAGCCTCCACCTCCTCCCAAAGTGAAAGAAAGAAGCATGCTCTCTTGTGAAGTCTCATCCTCACTGTGAAAACACCAATGCTGCCCATGGGGAGGATTTGCACCATTTGAGACTGGAGCCCAGTTTGACCCCTTTCTTCCTGCGACCTGGGAGGAACCTCTTATTAAAAAGATCATACTTTCCTCTCTGGTGAGAAACAATTCTGTTTGCACTATTTTTATTTCATAACTCCAACAAGAATTTCATGAAGGAAAACTAGGATCTGCATGTTATGGTGCCTTTCTCACTTACGCTGCACAGCTAAAGCAAATGGAGCTGTTTCTCCTTGTATTTTCTTCCTGCCTAGAGATTATGAAACTGCAGTCTTGCCCATTCTCTGTTTCCAGCTGACTCTACGACCCCTTCACAAATTGTTAAGCTTTCTGACATAACAAGAATTTTTCAAAGAATCTCAACTGAGATCTAAGGAATTCTTATTCAGCCCGTGGGTCTGGTTACTAGCTAGTTAACTCCAGAACTGGGAGGAAGGCTTGCTATGCCCTCCTCTTTGTCTGGGAGGTGAGCAACTCACTGGGGAACCTGAGTCATCCGAGGCGATCTCTTGCAGAGACAAAAAGAACTTCTTTACAGATCTAAGGTAAAAGATGAGCAGGAAAAAAACTTCCAGTTTCTGGCAAGATGCATAATGAGGGAAAAATTCTGCACTTGCTGATGTTGCCATGCAGAACTGATGAAGTCATGAGCTTAAATTAAAAGAAAACTTGAACATCTACCTGGATGACAATTAGCGATCATACACAAGTCTGACAAAAAAAATCTAAAAGTTACTAAATCCCATTCTTTAACAAATCCTCTGCTAGAGACAAGAATGGGTCTCAACAGATAGCACACTGTATGCTGCAGGCACCCATTCTGGAGGATGGGGATGAAATGAAGAATGGAAAAGTGCCTCTCATTCCAATAATGACCACACGCAATGACAGGAAGCAACTCTACAGCACAAGTCTTACCAGGCAATACAGTACCATTATAGTTCCCAGAATTAAAAACAAAACCCAAAGCAATATCCCTCATTGATATACGAAATACTTTCATTCAGTCACACATTTTCAGCACTCAAGAGAAACCAGCAATTTTCAGCTGATGCCTTTGGCGAGAAGACAAACAGATGGCTCTCACTGGTGATCAATAGCTCCAATTTCAACAACAGTTTTAAAAAAGAATTCTACTCTCCATATTTCATTGTAGAGTGACATGCATGACAGCTTTCCTGGAAAAAAAAAACAACAGCAAAACAAGAATACAATACTATTCATACAGATAAAGCAGAAGAAGATGAGCCTTCCAACCACATAAGCCCAGCTCTTGTCACTGCAAGCAACTTGAGAATCACAATTGTTTTTTTTATCCAGACAGCTTCTAGACCAAGAAAATATTGCAGAGCAAGATCATCTTAAGCACCTTTCTTAAACAGTGGTTAAAATTATACTGCTTGTACATACTTCTGAGAGCAAGAGACTAACATTCTATAATATTATAATATCCATCTTAAAGGGGAGCATTGCAATGAAAATGATGCCTGGGTACCACAGGACACATGTAAACCTGGTACTGCGGGGAACAGAAAGCACTTAAACAGCAGAGGTGGAAAATTCAGTCAAATATGGCAGACAAAGGTGAAGACTAAATGAAATATAACTTCCTCCCAATTCTTCAACCTCCCCAGTCATTTACATCTGTTATTTTGTTGAAATTTCTACCAACTTATTTAGGATCCCAAATCAGTGAACTGATTTGCAGCAGTTTTGAGCACACAGATGCTCTTCTCAAGTTTCACAGAAGCCAGAGAGATTTCAGCTCTTTGGAAGACAGTGAGGTCACCTTTAACAACTTGAATGCTACTAATTCCTTAGTAGCAGCTTATTGTACACACACTGTACAACAGAGAAACAAGACAGGTGTCTTTGGCTATTAGATTTGGAAGTCCTCCTTTTTTGTCTTTTTCTAAGGCCGAAAGCATCAATATGGGCATACCAAAGAGCTGCTCAGAGATTGGACTTATTCTCTGTAATGTCAAAGAAATAGATGAACACGTGCAGTCTGTCTTTCTTCAGATCAAAGTTTTCTACCTCCAGTCAGGACCAACTTTCACAAGAACAACAGAGGGACATTGGCAAAGATCTAGGCTTTCTGAAATTGCTTGCAGTAAGATGACTGTAAAGCTGTGCCTCTTGTCTGCATCATGCTCCTGAAAATATGCTGTATGTCACAGAAGCATAGCAAGGCTCGCATTTACTATAAACATAAATGTAGAAGAAAAGCAAACAAAGAAAACCCTTAAAAAGCACAGGCAAACAGCACATGCAAAAGTAAAGAAATCTACTGATATTCTGACAAAGATTTGAACACAGAGTGAGGCATTTCCCAGCCTCCCCACAGGCTGGATACAGCTGTGTGCATGGAGGACGCTGTGCAGACATGCAGTCAGCCGCACAACACCTGGGCAATGAAAGAGCAGCTCTGTCCTGTCCCCAGCTCCAGTCACACAGCCTGGGGCTGCTTTTTGTGCACTGCCAGAAAATGTTTGTACATCAGATATTGATTAAAATCATTCTTATTAAAAAAAAAAAAAAAGACTCAAAAAAGTTTCTTTCCGTATGGAAGCAAGATACCGATCTCCTTCTATGAACTTTCCACAGGCTAAACAAAACATCCTCATATTGAAGAAAGCAGAGAGTCAGATCTATCAAACAGTCATCAAGAAATTTTCAAGAGGCAGAAAATGTAATTTCAACAGAGTGCAATGAAAAGCAAGTGAGATATACAAGTTTAATAACTTAGAGGTATTTGTTTGTCACTAGTCTGTGGCATTTCGGCTCACCAGTTTAAAAGCACACTGTATAAACATCTGAGCCATCGAGTCCTTTTGCAATATTGAAGTAACAAGCAAAGAGAATATTAGACTGATGGGCACATTTACAGGCCGTTCACAAATGATGGAGAATGAGAAGCACAAGGCTTTCTTTTTAATTATCTGCATGTCTTGCTGGGAATCTCTAAAAGTCTCTTCATCAGAACCACAGAAAATTGGGTTTTGAATAGAAGTGCTTTGCCATTTAATCAATCAGCTTTCTGCAGGAATTTCTGCATTGCAAGCATCCGCAAATTGAAATTGGAAATGTTTATAAGGTAAGAAGTGCATGAGGAGTGAATCTTCAGGTCCTTAATGGGCTGGCTCACCTGCCAAGCTTCACTTCTCAGATAGTGGCACGGCTGCGTGGTTCTATAAGCCTCTGAATAGACTAAAAGCCAGAAAGACATACCATAAGGGAGAAAGTCTTTAAAAGAGGAGTATGACTTGACTTTAAAAAGGAGAAAAGTGAGAAAAGTCACTCAGCAATAAAATACAACAGTCAACTTTCCTATTTTCTCACCTTGTCCTCTCAACCAGCCATGAGAACGGCTTGGTGCTCCCCTGCTGTAACAGCTTTGTCCTCTGAGGCCAAACAGTAAAAGCTTTTCCACACTTCAGGTTTGTTTGCATCCCTTTGCTGGCTCCACGGCCTATTAATCCTGCATTTTATGCTGGTTTCTTAGCCATAAGCAGATCTGTGTGCACTCAAACCTCTGATTTCAGCCTCAAACCAAAGACTTTAACTGAATTATTCATGCACACAACTGGAGGCAAACCATGAAGGTCAGTGAGAGCCCAGATCTTTTTCCAAGCCAAAGTGGAAGACCACATTCCCTATACCATATCAAGCACTGCCTAGCTAGCCAGCAACAATTCTGTGCTGGATGCTCTACTGAGAGGCTGTACAAGAGCCTGAGGCTTGGTGAGAACCGCTTACTCAGACAGTTCTTCAGTAACATCTTCAGTAACATCTTCAATGATGAACTGTGATTAGTGATAGTTACTGCAAACACAACATATTTTTCCATTACATTTGCAACACAGACATTTAAGCCACACAACAATGTTCAGAAAAGATTTTGTATTATTGTACACAGCTTGAAAATATTTATACGACTACTTGTGAACAAAAACTAATTATTTCCTGCAAAATAAGGTAAATAAAAGGACAGATAAGCCAGAGCAAGTTGTGGCAATTCAAATTTTCCTTTACCCAAGGAAACGTTTTTCACCAACCTCAGATCATGATATTGTTTAACTGAACTTAGCCGCCTCATTCAGAAATGATCACTCAACTAACAAGGCAGGGAAAAAGACAACACTTCTAAAATAGGTAGGAGTGTTAAGGCTACGTTAATCTTCATAAAAGCTGCATGGATCTACAAACACTGCAATGCATTTTTCAAAACCCATCTGATATTTGTTTGTGTAAATATCTGCAGAATTTAAAAACAGCCAAAACCAGCTGTTTTTAGAACAACCTCGACTTTTCTCCAAGCAACAAGAGAACATTTATTTGTATGACTTCCACAAGAGCAGAGTGATGAATTACAAACACATTTGCTTAGAATTTGTTCCCCAGGTATGGGTCTGGGAAAGCAGACAACCAGATATGAGGAAACAGCAGTAAACCTGTAGTCAATTGATTAGAATCTCAAAGGCATCTGGTTTGTATTTTAACTGTGAAACAACAGTTATTGTTATTGTTATTGAGGCATTCAGCAATTCCCGTTGTTCTTTTGTCATCTAACTGAAAATACAAGTCTCCACGTGCAACTGCATCCTAAAGAGCAAGTGAAGGTCGGTATGTCTGCAAATAGTGCTCTACTTATTGAAAATTTCAGCAACTGCACATTGTTAGCTCACATGAAAAAGTAATCTGAAAAGAAAACCTGTTTTGAAATCAGTCCACATTGAAATAAAAGGGAGATATATATTTAAATCAGCCCCCACCAGGATGATATTTAGTTACTTCTGGCACTCTGGGAGCCACTTACTGGTGCTCCTGGCAAACACTGATGCAAACAGTACATCATATTAATGTAGCACTTCACCAGTTGAAAGGAAAAAGCAAATATTTAAAGCAACAAATGCCTAAATATTGGACAGTGATAAAATTGAATTATGTGTGTAGGATTCTTTCGGGTTTTTGGGGTTTTGTTTTGTGGTTTTTTTTTTTGTTTGTTTGTTTGTTTTTTTTGCAAATTTTACAGTGTTTGGTTTCTTACATCCAGTCCGGAATTTTTTCTGACAGTTGAGCTCTGGTACAAGAAAGAGCATAATAATATGGGCATTGGGGATACCCTCAGTAAGTTTGCAGATGACACCAAGTAGGCTGGAAGTGCCGATGGGCCTGGGGGTAGCAAGGCCCTACAGAGGGATCTGGACAGGCTGGATCGCTGGGCTGAAGCCATTGGACTGGATGATCTTGAAGGTCTTTTCCAACCTTGGTGATTCTGCAAAGCTAAAGGTTCAGATTTGAGATAGGTTGGTGAGGTGGGATTTGACAGTATAGATAATATAGCCGGACTACACAAGTTGGAGATGTTCTTTTAGTTGTTCTGTGTTGCTTTTTTTTTTTATCCCCAGCATTTATGATCAGCTTAATAATTTTGTTTTAAATGGCCTAAAGAAAACCTAATTCAAACAGATTGGATTCTGTAATTGTAGTAAATACATCTGTTTTATTTGTAAATAAAGCAGGGAATTCTGAAGTAAAAGCTTTCAGTGAACATTTTCAGCCTATCTTGAAATTGGTCTTCAAAGTCTACTTTATGCTTATTTCAGTTCAAGCGTAGACAACATGTGGAATCCAAGGATAAAAGTAATGAATTAGTATTCTGCCACCTTGACAACCCACTTCCTTAATCTTACATTTTCTCAGCAGATTGATTTTTCTCCTAAGCCACTCTCAGAGCCTTGCTGACCTCATGAGAAACAGCACTTCTGCAGACTGAATGGACACTTCTGTCTCTTAAAGATGGTGTAGCTACAGGTACAGAAACACGCCAGAAAATGCCAATATCCAAAGATACTGGACCTGGAGCATGTCAAAGACGGGCACTGAAACTGCAAAGGGTCTGGAGCTCAAGTCTTATGAGGAGTTGCTGAGGGAGCTGGAATGGATCGGTCTGGAGAAGCAGCAGCTCAGGGGAGACCTCATTGTTCTCCACAGCTGCTTGAAAGGAAAGCTGTAGTGAGGTGCGGGTTGGCCTCTTCTCCATGCAACAGCAATAGGACAAAAGGGAATGGCCTTAAGCTGTGCCAGAAGAGGTTCAGTCTGGATATTGGAAAAACTTCTCTCCAAAAGAGCGGTGTAACAGTGGCATAGGCTGCCCATGGAGGTGGTGGAGTCAGTGTGCCTGGAGGTAATCAAAAAACACAGAGACGTGGCACTGAGGGATGTGGTCAGTGGGCAATATTGATGGTAGGAAGATGGTTGGACTAGATTATCTTAGTCATCTTTTCCAACCTTCATGATTCTATGATTCTATTATGTGATTGCAAAAATAACCTGGATATGGACAACATCATTAACTTGCAAATTAAGTGAGTAGGTTCATATTCTATTAATTTAATTAAGTCGGGACAACTCTCAGAAAATAAAATTGACATCCAAGGGATCCTCAGCTCCAAAACATTAAAACCCATCACAGCACAACAGTCCTTCATTTTGTCCACTCTACAGACAAATCCACTTTCACATTCTTCCATCTCCTTTCGGCCACTTTTACTGCTCAAGGTTAATTGTGACTTTTAAGACAAAACAGATACAATCTAAAGCTTCCTTTATCTGAAAGAATATTTTATGTGTTAAAGGGACGAAGAATGGCTGAAGCCCTTGAGTAAGGAATTGAGTCCAGATATAATAAAGGTCACCGAGAATTAAAATGAAACAAATATTTGGTATAGAGGGAGGTGTCCCTGCCTAAAGCAAGGGGGTTGGAACTAGTTGATCTTAAAGGTCACTTCAAACACAAACCATTCTATGATTCTATGATTTTATGACTTTTCTGTAAAAAGGTTCTGCTGTGCCCATAGCGCTCAAGCTTAAAGAAGGTAGGTCAAGCTTAAAGAAGGTATATTTAGGCTGGATATAAGGAAAATCTTCTACAGGGAGAGTGGTGAAGCACTGGAACAGGTTGCCCAGTTACATGGTTGATGTCCTGTCCCTGGAGAGTTTCAAGGTGATGCTGGATCAACCTTGTTCATAGCAGGGGAGTTGGACTAGCCAACCTTTAAAGGTCCCTTCCAACTCCAAGGATCCTATGGTTCTAGTGTCCCTCCATCCCACAGATACCATAATTCTTTGTAATAAAAAAAAATAAATAAATAATAACAGGTCAGTCTGCTATAGCATAGACCTGAAAACAATTCATAGATTAAAAGTACTCAAACAGAGATAGGGATAACAGGCAAACTTTATCAACAGTAGCTGCTGGCTTTCCAGCCTCCCTCTCTGTGGCACTGTTCACACTGTTTGGTCAACTGATGTTCTGCAGCATCAGAAGATGCAGGACACCAGCTGCTCCATGTCACCTATGGGTCTGCTTGTGCCTCCCCATGACTGAGAGGTCAGACTCCCAACACAAATGTCCAGAGATCACAAATAACAAGGCATCTATTTTCTCTTTACAGAACTTTCCTTCCTGTTGCAAAGCACAAATTTAAAGAAAATTTCAAATAAATGCAAAAAACCAGCAGCTCTTATGTTAGTACAGAAAGCCCTACGCTTTTAAAATGTAGTTTACATGAAAGGAGACAAAAGGATCTTCTAATCTTTAGAAAAACAAAACAAAACAAAACAAAACAGCCCAAGGCAAAAAAAGGTGATTGGAAAGAAATTACATCCTGGCTAAA
The DNA here is from genome assembly GCF_023343835.1 of Lagopus muta. Classification (NCBI taxonomy): domain Eukaryota; kingdom Metazoa; phylum Chordata; class Aves; order Galliformes; family Phasianidae; genus Lagopus; species Lagopus muta. The sequence continues at coordinate 93,451,317 of NC_064434.1, forward strand.
GGTAAATTATATTACAGACAGCTAGCTGGACAATAGGAACACTGTGGACTGTAATACATATCAAAATAAATTTAATTACCCTTAAAAATCAGAGAATCTGTAAGTTTACCTAAAATATGGGAGTTGAGCTTTTAATTGTTTTCATTGCAGACACAAACAGAAGATGTTGATTAACTTACCGGGCTCAAGAGAGGTAATTACTTTGCAGAAGATGCATCTGTAAGAGCATCTCTGTGACAGCTCCAGATTTAATCTGCCTTTGTTTTATGAAGACCATCTGCACAAATTATTTTTTTGCCTCGATTTTGGGTTTTGAGATGAACTCTGCTCAGACAACCCAAAACTCAATTACAGCCCAGTATCAGGATCTTCTGTTGCTACAGAGACGTGCTACAGAAGTTGAATGAAAGCTCCCGAGCTGAAAACAATTTCCTTAAAAAAAAAAAGTTTCCAATATTTAAAAAATATTAAAAAGATGAAAGAACAGATGAACAGATTACTGAGAAAATATGAAAGAATATTTTAAACTTTTTTTTCTTTTTACTGGAAACAAGCTAAGATGTATTAAAATAAAATACCCTCTTACAGCTAACTTGTTTGTTCATTTTGCAGTGTTACCCAAAGAGCAGAGCATCCAGGTAGCACTATTCTGTTACACTATAAAATCACAGATTTGAAAGATGGTTACAAGAGGCGCCAACACCTTTGTAGCAGCTTTTCCAACACCACTTTTCAGACTGCTGCAGGCTGTAACACCAATGTCCAGCTCTCCCTGTGCTCTGATGCAGCAGTGGAGAAGGGTGCAGTCTCACCATGCTACAAGTGTGGATCAGTGACTCCAGCATCAGCCTCGTGCCTTTAATTCCCTTGGCTTTGCTGCCACTCTGATCTTGACTTTGTCAAGGTGTTCCCCTTCTCGGGGCACTCTTAGCTCTGCATTTCCTGTAGGGCAACACTCACCAGTATCTATGATGCACAACATGAGCAGCCCAGTTTCTTGTCTGGAGTTGACACTGCTCAGACCCATGAGCAACTCAAAGCCCTTGAGGTACGGGGAGCGCTCCGGTTCCGTCAAAGGACTTGCTATACTCCTTGCACAGGACTTGACTACGAAGGAAAAAAGCCTCACTGAGCAGAATTACAATTAGTCTCCAGAAAAGCAAAGGAATCCTTCTTTGGACTGCTTCCCAACTATACTCTCAGCCAGAAATGTCCATATTTATTCTTGATATGATCTTGGAGAGATTGATTAAATCTAAGGCAAAGGACTATTAGACCTGTAGAATATCAAAAATTGCATCTCCTTTTCTCCCATGCCCAGCCAACAGCTCATCAATACAGCACCTCTCAATGAGCCTGCATAAAATGCTACTCTTCAAACCTGTTTGTCCCCACCATCTTTCTGGAGCAAAGGCCTGCGCTCAAGGCAAGGGAGGGCACACAATAGTTTCTGCAGTTTTAACAAACAAAAGCATCATCTGTGTGTGAACACCATTCTCAAATACATTATCAGCTGAAAAAGTCATCTCTCGGGCAAGGCTTGAGCTCTCCTCCCCACACCTCACCACCTGCACTTGTTCCCCACACATTTTGTGTTTGGAGCCACGGATAGGTAGGAAAAGATCAGTAGATTTCACTTATTCAAATTAATCCACTCAATAATTACCCCATCCACAGCAGGTCCTCTCTAATGTGCCCTGAGAAGCATGGTTTTGGGAGGCATTCACTGACTGACACTGTTCAAAATGAAGTGATTAGTGCTCACTTACATGCTGTCCTACAGATGCACGTATGCTGCAAGGTGGCACACATCATCCAGCTCCAAGAGCACCCTTTGAATCAATATAAAGCTGATACACAACAGATGGTTTACGGCACCTCCATTGTCTTAAGTGGGTTGTTTTTTTTTTTGCCTTTAAGCAGGATTCAACATGAACCAAGGCACATTTGGGACAGCAGTATTTTTCAAAGACCATACTGAGCCTCCGGGAGTAATTCACATGAACACTGATGAAACCAGAGATGTTCCTGCAAACATGCCCAGAGGAAAACAAAGACAGTTTTGTGAAAAGTATTATAGAAAAGAACAAGAGTAAAATCAACATAGCCATGTAGATGATGCACTAATAGATGCAGAACTGAGGACTTAACCTCTTCTTCAGGTTATTAACAGCTGTAGGAAGAGACAGAGGCAACTAAGTCTTGGTGAGTCATAACACTAGATACCATTTAACATCCAGAAATAGTTTGGCTCTGGCCTAATAACTTTTGTTCTGCAATAACATGCAGTAATGGTAGCAGTATACCTGGCAAGCCAGAGTAACACCTAGATCCATAGTTATACTCCAGCCTTCAAAAGAGAAAGCAGAGACCAGAAGGTGCTACTTGGCACACCATTTCCTTCCCCATTTTGGTACCTCTCAATATCATAGCCTTACTATCAAAGCCAAGGCTTGCTCAAACTGCCAGAAATAAAAGCAATATGCTCTCCCAAATGCAAAACTTCAGAATGACTGGACTCCAAGCAGGAAAAAGCCTTTTACTAAAGGAAAACTCCAAACACATTACTAGTTACAATAGCTTTCAAAACAGGAGTGAAACTTGCTTACTTAATCATACAACAATCAAGGGACAGAACCAGATTTCTATAGCAAGCCAACAACATGCCAGCTGAGAAGAATAAGAAAGGTCTGTTTGAGAGGTAAGGAGAAGTAAAGGGCCCTGCCAGGGCTTCAAATCTCCTGAAAGATTCAGATTACATCTGTTCACTGAGGCTTCTTCTCTCATTGTCTTAGGATTCCTCTGGTCATACTGATATCTACTCCAGAACTAAACAAGAACTGAGACGTGCAGGATCTTAAGGCACATAGAATTATGATATTTATCAGGTGGACAGCAGTTATTCACTGTAATGCCATATATTCCTTTCTACAGCTTAGCTGCATGGAGAATTTGGCTGTTGGACAGCCACTCATCTGTTTAGTATCAGCTTGGAAAGGAAAATTCTGTTCTTAGAACGCAGCTGAGAAAAGATGAACTGATAGCAGAGACTCCTTCTAGAGCCTTTCAGAGGGATTTCCTTCTGAAATGTCTTACCTGTAAGAACTGGCTACGCTGGTGTACAAGAACTGCTGAATCACAGCCTGAACCTCTGATTGATCACCTGAGGCGAGCACTGAGTCAACCCTGGGAGCACAGGTGAAGGCAATTCACCTGTGCTGCTGGAAGGGGTGGAGCCTGGTTCCACTTCTCCTAGGCCCATCTAAGAGCTGACTGGCAGTGGGGAAGGATCTCTTCTGGAGATCCACTCCGCTGGAGTTTCATAAGCGAGCCCAGGATATGGGTAAGCATCCTATCTATTCTCTTTTTGTTATTCTAACCTGCTTTGTCTAACTCTCCTGCTTATTTCATAATTATAACATCTTAATATTCATTGATTATACACCTGGTTTGCTATTTTTTTTTTTTTTTTTTTTTTTAATAGAAGGAGGCAGGAGGCACATTGCTATGGTACGAGAAAACACAGCTGGCAACACTACAATACAAACACAGACAGATATTGGCATCTGGAATCAGCATAGTGATTTTCCTCTGTGCAAAAGGGAAGACTTTCAGCAATAACAATGCAAGTTACAACTTCAAAGTATTAAAACCAGCCGCATGCATTTTTTAAAGCTGGATTATTGTCTAAAAGATACCATAAGATTTTACACAACCTCGTTTTATGACCAACTCGTAGCACGGTGTAAAGAAACAGCAGTTGACTAATCTGTGATCAAATGGGAAGGCTTGTTTAGAAATATCTCTTTGGCAGACATTGTTAATGCAAGAGAAATCGACAAGAATTGAAGTGACTGAATATATTGTGCATGTGTGTGGGAACAGTATGGACAAAAACAGCACTCAGTTTTCTGTGTGAAGAATCACATCTGCCAACAACGTATGTTCACCCTCTTTCCCCACATGATTTAACTTACTCCTGAAGTCGTGCATCTTGCAGTTGTTAATTATAGAGCACAACATTTGCATTCTCAATATAAGATCCAGCTTCCAACCTCACTTTTGCTTTCATCCTCTGCAAAGAATGTTTCCTCTTTTTTAGGAGGAAAAAAATTCACAGCTACAGTAGACTGCTGAGGGCTAATATGCAGGATTTCTTAACAGTACAAAAGTACTTTTCTTTCTGTTTCAAGGTTGCCAGGCTGAAGAACACTGAAACTTCCTCTCATTTAATCTAACGCAGGAATGAAACCCACTGGCGCAAATTCAGTGACTCAGCCACTGGAGTTAACTTCACCTCTGGAATGCTGCCACAGGCTCTGCAGATGATTCACACACGCTATTTATTAGACAAGTGCCTCATCTAAAATAATAATTAGCAGCAATAACAAACATCCTATCACAAAGCACTGGTGCAGCATGAAACGGATTTTCTCAAGTTATTGTATTTTGCATCTTCTGCTGCTTTCATTACATTTTAATTAAAACAGCATCAGGAGAAAAATTAACCTAGGAATAGCCTCATTAGACATCCAGAGAAGAAGCAATGCAGAGCAATGTTAAATTTAGCAGTGACTGCAGATGAAAGATTGTAAATCAGTTTCAGCTTCAATCCAGAATTTCAACCAAAAGTTCATCTCTTTAAGAAATTACTCCTAAATTACAAGACGCCTTGAAGCAGATCCCACTTGTGCCATGCAATAACCAGGAGTAAAGATGATATGATTAGCTGCAGTCTTCATACAAGAGAAGTACAGAGGAATAACTGCATGTGTCAGTACATCAGGCTGACCTGCTGGAGAGGAGCTCTGCAGAGGAGGACCTGGGGGCCCAGGTGGCCAACGGGTTGGCCATGAGCCAGAAGTGCGTCCTGGTGGCCAAAAAGGCCAACGGGACCCTGGGGTGCATTCAAAATGGAGTGGCCAGCAGAGCGAGGGAGGTGATTTTCCCCTTCAACTCTGCCCTGGTGAGGCCACATCTGGAGTGCTGCATCCAATACTGGGCTCACCAGTTCAAAAGACAGGGATCTCCTAGAGGGGCCAGCAGAGGGCTACAGAGATTATGAGGGCCTGGAGCATCTCCTGAGTGAGGAAAGTCTGAGAGACCTGGGGTTATCCAGCCTGGAGAAGACTGAGAGGGGATTTCATCAATGTTTATAAACATCTAAAGACTGGGAGCCAAGTGGATGAAGCCAGGCTCTTTTCAGTGCTCTGCAGCAACAAAAGAAAGGGCAACAGGCACAAACTGAAACGCAAGATGATCCACATGAACAAGAGGAAAAGCTTCTTTACTGTGATAGGACTGGAACAGGCTGCCCAGGGTGGTTGTGGGGTCTCCTCCAGTGATATTCAAAACCTGCCTGGACACTTCCTTGTGCAACCTAGAGAACTTGTTTTAGAAGGAGGTTGGACCAGATGATCTCTAGAGGTCCCTTCCAATCCTTGAGTTGTGACTGTGAACATTTTTTTTTATTTTTAAACATGGAACATTAACTAACGTCCAACCCCTATACTCAGTTCCCCTCTTGCTTCTGTTTTTGAGCAGGTTATCCAAGAAAGTACTTCAGAAGTGCAGACTACTGACGGCAAGAGTTGTGCCCACTAAAACATTGACAATAGCTGTCACCATCTGCACAACAGAAATCTTGCCCTTTCTAAAGGGAAGATGTTTCCAGGCAGTATCAGATCACAAGTGTTCCAAGTCCATTACATCCCTTCCACACGTGGTCTGTTCTACGTGGCAAACAGGGAGATGTGCATGGGACCCAACACTTCCAACTAGGCAGTGATTAGTACAAGCTGTATACACCATCCTATATATTTAACGTCTCTGCAATGTGTCAGCAAGAACTACTTGACATAGGTTATTCTTATTATCCAAGCCAGTGTATAATCCTTTTTTTAATGTTGCTAAGATCTCAACCTCAATTTCCTGTAGCAGTGAGTTTTGTAATCTTCCTACTTGCTATGTAAAAAAGTGCTTAATATTGATTTTACTGCCCTTCCTTTTCCTCATCTCCTAAACCGTGCAGAAACAACATTCAGATTCCTTCCTAGATCATTAGTATTTTCTGGACTTACCTTTTCCTCTATACAAAATGGTCTGTATAAAATATACCCCTATGACAGCGCTGGAATCAAAATGCAGATGTTATGCTGTACTTATCTGTTCTCCTATATTAAATTTTCTCTGGTTCTTTTTTATTTGTCTTTCGAGATTTAATTTTTTTTTTTTCCCCGCAAGGCATCAATAGCCTATGAACAGCCTGCAGTACAAAACAGGCTTTAGTACTACCACACAACATACAATTAGAGTGGTATAAAATAGTCTGTGGACAATTACGGATAGTAGAAATACAAAGGATTTATTTTCTTGACAAACTCAACTAACTTTTGGAATAAGACTATCTGTAGACCACAGGGAGTGCTTTCTTCATAAAACACAGTCAATCTGGAAAAAGCTCAAACTACCACTTACCTCCATCCACAAATGAACATAAGCAGAGCACAGCCAGAAAACCTTCAACATGCTGAAAAGAACTGCAAGCAGCACAAAATGCTGCCATTTGCTTGCCAGTGCTTATTATAGCAGTGAATAACCAGCTGCCTGCTACCCTTTGCATATAGACTTAGAGGAGAGGCTCATTGTAAACACAGAAATACTGCACAGGCTGACAGCTTTCCATCTGTTTGTGGAGATTTTATTGAAATATATACATGTGCCTGTATGAGCTAGCAAAGGGATTTAGCTACTGTGAAATCTGTAGTATGCAATACTGGGAAGGCAGCCATTAAACTTAGGAAATGAAGGGAGAAATTAGAGGCAAGGCGGCTCCAGGATAAAACTTCATGCACTATAACCCACATTGATGCTGAGTCACAGGGCTACATTGTTTTGTTTAAAAAAATAGTGTGGATGATGAAAGTGTGCTGTATTTTATACTCACAGTCTGCTCCTAAAGGGTTATGAGTCACTGTTTTATGTGCTTTTATGCTGCAGCCTTGTCAGCTGCACATCAACGAGCTCAGTTAAGTACAACACAGAAACAGGAAAAAAAAAAATGAGGCCTAGAGTAAGGCAGACACAACTAGTTTAAATCCAGGGCCAGACTGCCCCCACTTACGTAATTTATTTTTGTGATAGGTGCCTGTGCTGTGAGGCTCTAGGAATATTTCATCTGGACCTGACCCACATGGCACAAGCCAGATGCTATACAGCAGAAGCAAAAGGGACATCAAGAACCGTGTGTGAATTCAAAAGCAGGGACTGAAAAAGTACACAGAAAAAGCGGGGACCAACTCCACAGTGATCCCCGCAATCCTGGGACTGATTCAGACACATCACTACAGAGAGCAGAGACATTTCAGAAGCTGGTATGGCTGAGCAGGTAGCACCGCTATGCCCTACCTTCTCACACAGTCAAGAGCATCACCTGCAATGCTCCAGATTCTGAATCTGCTGGAAGCTCTGCTCACATGCAGGGAACAGAGGCATCCCTGCCTGCAGCCTTCTGCTTGGCTCTTACTCCAAATTTCCTGTGGCAGAATTAGTTTGGAACAAGTTGCATCCTCTCATAGTCTGGCCTCCCTGCTAAGTAGAGTCTAGGGAGCACAGCAAGGATGACAGCTCCTCATTTCAGCAGCGCCAGCAGCCCTTTTTCCTCCTCCTCCCTGCTGCCAGCCACTGAGGATTCCCTGAGATGCATTTCTCTATTGCCAATTCAGAGCAGCATCTAAAAAAGCTTCAAAGTCACAGAATGAATTCAGAAGCAATATGAGACCATGACAATCAGGGCAGATGTATCATCTTTTCTCTTGCTGGGCATCAATTACAATTTTCAGGTCTGACAAACGATCATTTTTCTAGCACACAGCCGTGCTCTACGTCTGAGAAGGGGTTTCAAGGATAGAGGTATGTGCAGGGAATGCCTTCCAGTGAAAAAGAGAAAGGAGAAATTCGGGCTGTGCATAAATGGTTGTTTAAACAGATACCTAGAAAAGGCTGAACTTCATAGAAACAATTAAGGCCTCTGAGAGATCTCCAAGATGTTTTGTGTAACAGGATACATGGCAGATAATTTACACGGCAAGACTCTCTAGTTTTAGATTCAAATCACACAAAAAAAAAAAACAACAATAAAACACCTTGCTAACAGAGTAATGAGGAGAGAGAGAGCTTTCATTACTGAACAAGTTCACTGCTTAGGCTGTGCAAGTACTCATACAGGCTCATGTACCACCTTATCTCAGCAACACTCAGACAAGTTCAAGAGATATCAGTATTTCAGCTCTGGCACATGTTACTTACATAAGCCATCCTTGCAAATTGGTAATAAAAGAACATCTCTGATTATTTATTTATGCAGCTCCAGGAGGCTGTTTGCTATCTCAGCAGTAGCTATGATGGATTACATAAAAGCACTGTCAGAGTGGGAGGAACACTCATACAGAAACACGCTCAAATGCGTGCTTCAGTGCAAACCACTGTCTTTCCATGGAGTGGAGCAGAAGGCAAAGCTTTGCAGTGTGAGTGGCAAGGCTGTGATGTGTACAGTCAGGTATATCAGAAATGAAAGTCACTGCCAGCAAGCCAGCAACTTTAAGAGAAGAAAGATGGACAACAATTTTTGAAGAGATTTGAGGAGTCATATTTTCTTACCTAAGCTTTACACTACCAGAACATCAAATCTCCCCCTAAACAACAGATGTTACTCAAAACTTTGGGGTGATACACCCTGAAGTGAATGAACAAATGTGTGCTACATGAAGCTCAGAGAAAACTGAGTGCTGTGCAGCACCATTACTGGGATCTCTGCCTTGGGCACAGCTGGATTTCAGGCTGATGCAGCTTCACTGCACCTCAAATTCTCAAACTAAGCTGGGTGACACAGTGCTGTGCTATGAGAAAAATGTGCTGGCTAGCTGGCACATGGCTTTCCAAACCAATTTGCTCTGCCTCATCATTCTGCCCTAACTAGACATACTCCTTGATTTAAATTGGGATTTTTAAGCCTTTTTTTACAGAACGCTACCACCCACATCTAAGCAAATGCAGCCTGACAAGCAGGAAGACCAAAGCACAATCTGCAGACAGCATGGAACGGTAATGTCATTTTTACATAATGAGGTTATCACATTCATTTTGCCATTTGCTGGCTGCTAAATGCACGTATGTGTCTTGAGTCATTTTTGCAGTATCTGCACTGCAACAAGACCATAATGCCAAGTTGTGAAGAGCAGCTTTTCTATATGAGAAAGGAACTAAGATCTTGGGAGCCGCACAAAAATAACCAACAGATGTCAAGAACACACAAACAGGTGTGAGCATAATGGGGACAGTCACACTTCCATACAACTTTGCCAGTTATTTCACTGGCCTAAGTATCCAGGGCGTGTATTTTCATTTTTCTTCAACTTAAAAATAGTATTTAGTAGAAAAGTTTCAGCTGCACAGCAATTCTTGCACTCCAAAGCAACTGGGAGCTTCCATGTGTACACCAGCTTGTTTCACAGTTGCTGTCATTGTACCATTGAAGTGCTTTATTATCAAACATGTACCCTAGCTTACAAGCCTCATGACAGCTTTGTGTCTACTCTTTCCCAGCTGTTCAGGAAAATTGGAGTTTCACTCAAATTGTTTCCTGCAAAGCATGCTTGTCCTGGTTTTATCAGTACTCCAGGACACAGCATCACGCAGCAAGCTGTTTAGTGCTGGAAACCTGCATTTCCACAGCCAGCTCCAAACATTCTTTGCCACTTGCATTTCCTGAGCCTTACCTACAGGCAGTATCAGCTATTCTTACCATGAGTTCTGGCTCTCCAAGAAAAAGCTAAACTGAGAAAAGGCAGACTACAGTTCCCAGGAGTCTCCAATACACCCTGTGCAATTCCAAGTGATAGGTGTGAACTGGTCTCTTTGCTTCCAGGCAGCATGGTAGCAGCACTGTCACTAAATCCTTCTCTCTCATTTGTTTATTCCCCATAGCTCACTTTTTATGTCATTATCTTATATCCTTTTACTATTTGTAGTAAATTTGTTATCTCTCCTTATCTTAATTGGGTTGTTTTTTTGTCTTTCTTCCCCGTGAAATGGGGTTGGAGGCTGAAAGCAGCAGCCTTCTCCCACTCACAGTGAACATGAAACTGTGCCAATGCTTCTCTTAAAATACTTCGCCTCTGCAGAAGAAAAAGTAAACTCTTTTCTTTGCCACTCAGTTTTTCAAACACAGAGCACCCACTGCTCACACATACAATGAGATCTGGCTCCTATTATTCCTGTTTAGATAGCATGAAAAACCCAACCCAAGTTTTACTGAGACAGATATCCCCAGACGAGAGGCAGGGCATTTGCTGGATCTAAGCAATATGAAAACACTGATCAGCAGTGACTTCTCACTGTTAAAAAGTACAGCTATTGAAGGCTGTCCAGGAACTCAGCACACAAAAAAGTAACTTCAGTGGAAAAGAAGAAATGAACTGTAATTAAAATGGTATCCCAAGGAGAAAGCTAAAGAGGAAAGGCTGTCCAGCACCCACACATATTCCAATATTCCCTCCATCGGTACCATTGCAATAGGTCTTCCCACGTTCTTCCAGCCCCACAATAACACTGGTGATAGTTCCTAGAGCTCCTCTGCTTCAAAACAGTGTCAAAACAAAACCTCAGAAACAGATCAAACAACAAAACCTGTTTTCCACAGGATCTTCCCCTTCTCCTAACTTCACAGATGCTTTAATTTCCTGTTTCCCTTTCCTGAATTCTTCACTTTGTTTCAACTCATATCCTTTCTACTGACACTTAGCATCCCTGCACAGCATCGCAACACTGCAGAAGAGAAAGGAGTCAGCTGGGATTCAGACAAGGCTCTTCTCTGCAGGAATAGTCTGTGCCTTCCACCCTAACCACATGAAGCAAACAGCACTCCTTGTCTGCTCAAAGCCAGCACCTAGGTGGGGAACAAGGAGTAAAAACAGTCGCTAGACTAAGCAGGTGAGGCATAGTAAAAGATTTCTTTCACACAAAATCCACTGGAAATTGAAGCAATTATATCACAGTTTTGCAGTGCAAACGGATGCCATAGGAGAAATGAGAATCTCCAGCCACATCCCCCCGGAGTGCAAGCCAGAGGCTCAGTGACCTGTAACAGGCAAGAAAAACCAAACTCATTTCAGATGGGGGCTCAGTGCAGTGAGGGCACTCCAAGCAGGCCTTACTCTACAGGTGATGTTAGCTTCAGTACACACTCTGCTCCCTTCACATCAGTTCACTGCCAATATTTGGCAGCCACTTGCTCCAGGACAGATCCACCTCCACTGATGACTCAGAAGAACAGCACTAATGTTTTTGACAAAGCTGAATAAGACTGAAAAACAAAACAAAACAAAACTCCTCCTCCAGACTCAGAAGAAGCTTTGTGCTAGATACTCAGTAAAAACCTACAGAACAAGGAAGCATCCATTAAGGAGGAACCCATACAAAGAGTAGCTTTCTGGCCATTCTGTACAGTATTTTGCAGCTCTGCACAACTAGCAGCATCTGACTACCCAGCCACCTGGCCCCATCCTGATCCAGTAATGTCAGTCTATCTCACTCAGTAAGAATGCTTGAGGTCTTCTTCCACTGTCTTAGAAATTCTTATATGGCCTGATAATATTTAATAACAGCACGATGGTTACAAATGACAACTGAAAGGCACAGGCTTTATATAGCCTGAACTGGTCTATCATTCTCCTGTGAAACACACAGTTTTGTGGTTTCTGTTCCCAATCTACAATTTTCCACATCAAAGAAGTCCACATTTGCACTTCAGAGGATAGAAAATGATTCATAAAGAACAGAACAAAGTCTTGTTCTCTGTCTTTTATTTACAGGATTTAATTCCCTCTTATTTAAACAGCTCAGACTACTAACTGGCCTGGTAAGATAAAATAGTGTTGGCATAAATATGTACAAAATTGCCTTGCAGCCACCTTCAGAACAATTGCCATAATGAAATTACTGCAGTTTGAATTAGATTAGGTCACAGCAGCAGACAAACACAGATAGCTATAACGAGAGGAATAAAAGCCCTGGACTGCAATGACAGCTTAGTTAAAGATAAGGCAGAAATGGCCCACAGGGACTGTTATACTGCAGCCACAGAGCAAGGGAAGATTAAATGATTCCAGTCCCACCAGAGGGCAGGCACAGCATATGTACCTGTCACAGGCCATGCCACCTGGTACCAACAGCAAGCCTGTTACAGCCAGTAAGCGAACCAGGTCCTCTCTCTCACCAGACAACTGGTAAAAGACTAATGAGATCTTATATTATCTTCATATATACCATGTGTGCCCTCTTCAGAGCTTCACTATTCTACTGTTAACAACCAGATTGCTGGTGTTGGTGTAAGGTAAAGCATCCACAGTCTCTCATCTCCAGCAGATGGAGCTTTAAGAAAACCTACAAATGTATGTTATGCTCATGGAATTAGCTATACTGCAGCCTGAATGCCTGCAGAATCTTCTGTGCAGCCTCCTTTTTGAAGTGAGCACCAACAATATTTCTCTTACCCTGACATTTCATACAGATACACAAATTCAAATTTCCTTCACTTAAGATTCCATAAATACCTGTAATTGCTACTGAACCCAACTCTAAAGCCTGTAGATCTTTTTAAAATCACTAACACTGTCTTCACATTTTAGTTTTGCCATTTCAAAGCCAAAGCCGAACCCTACAGCATTATAACCAGGAAGGACTGGAAGAGCACCTCGGAAAACACAAGGACTAAAACTGAGCAAATATCAACAGCAGGTGCAGAGCAAATAACCAGCAAAACAACATACACAGAACTAAAAGCAAGGACTATGGCACCTCGACAGGCTGCTCTGAGCCACGTCACAGACACTGCACAGTACTTATCCCTGTATCCCTAGAAGATCACTGAATAGCTTGCAAGGGACACACAAAAGGACAGAACAAAGATGGCCAATGTCACATAATGGCTGTTCTATGAGATATATATCAATCAAACATACTAGGCTTCTTTAGCCTGGAAAAAATACTACAGAGGGAGAATGCGTACAGTGCCTGTAAGACCACATAGTTTAGAGAAGGAAATGGCAAGGATTGTTCACTTTTTCTCAACCTATAGGAACTCAGGAGATTTAGGAAGTCAAAGAAAGTCAAAAGCCAGTGTTCTCCCACAGCCCAACTCCCACATTCATGGTGGTGAGGTGTCCAAAAGCACAAATCCCTCAAAGGACCATTCGTCAGGAGCTAGGGACACAGTGGCACACTATCTGAGGCACTGAGATCAGAAGTCCTGGAAAGCTGATGGCTTACAGGGACAGGCTTGCACTTCTGCTCACACTGGTATTTCTTTAAACATCATTAATTCCTGCTGCTGAAGATGACACCGCTCAATCTCCACTCCGACCACTTGTACTCACATGCCCAGTATTTTCTGATTTGGAGATGCTGTCTGTTGCACTGTGCACCAGCTGTAACTAACAGATATGCATAAATTCCAAGTTTGCTTGTGGGAGGCTGTAACAAAATGGAAAGCACAGCAATGCTTTATATAATATATGCCTGAAAAAAAAGATTTACCAAAGAGGTAGAGCTCTTCAGCAACTGAGCAGTGCTGAGTTCTTTATTTTTATGATGTGCATTTCTCTGTATTGCTTTTATGCACACTGGCATGAATTCCATTTTGCTGCTTCATTCAATATTCAGCACAGCTGAGCCACAAAGAGACACTGGGAATTTTAACGCTGTCAAAGCCACAGAGCTATCCCACATGGGGGACTGGCCATCACTCCTGTGGAGCTGGACAAATTCCCTTCATTTGAGTACATGCCCTACTGGATCACCATTCTTAGGATTTGAGATATTTCATCTTTTCTTTCCCCACTGGAAAACATTGGGGAAAAAAAACCTCTAATGTTTTGATGACATTTGAGAGTACTTTGTTAGAAATCATTCATGAAACATGCATACTGTCTCTTGAAAATAGGTGCTCCTTTGCTTTTGATAAGCTAAACTGATCATCTGCCTTGACAAATAAATGAGTGCTTATACCAGCAGGGGTAAAAGAAGAGAAAGTTGATAAAAACAGAACTTTTGGGGAGGCTAGGAGATGACAGCTGCACCTCAAAAAGCAAAATAACCAATGTTTAAAGATGCTTCATTCTCATAACACAATGAGATCTTGGTATGGTTGTAATTGTAACAGAAGATACAGAATGGCCATTCCCAGACAAAAACAAGTATGTCCTCCACAAACTGGCAATATAAGCTTCCTTATGCCAAGATACACGCTCTGAATGGTGAGCAGCCAACATTCCCACATCAGCCTTGGAGGCTGTGTAGCATCATTTCTCAGTGGCAGTAAACTAACAGGACTGAGCTCAGTAGAGAGGCACACATCTGCGCCAGCTGAAGGGAAGTGACCAACCCTCTGAGATTGGTAGCAAGGGAAATGAGTAACATCACTCACTAGAGGGCAGCCGAAACAAGCCAAAACTCCAGTAATTCTCCAAACAGCCACGACCCTCAGCATGTCAAAAGTAGTTAAGCACAGGCCATTTATCTAGAAAGACACAGTTATTTCTAAAGGTGCTCCCGATCACAGATCAAACCAAAATGCGTTTAACAAGTGGGAGAATGCTATCATCCTGCAGTCCAAGGTCCTTCATACCAGAACCAAGCACTTTTCTACTCTACCTTTGCCTTCATCTTCACATCAAATCAATAGTAAGATACTTTTTGGGCAGCCTATATCTTTTTGCTAAAGACATTTCTATAACTTTTGCAGTCAGAAATGCAAGTTAAAGGGTTGAGGGGTTTTTTGTTTTTGTTTGTTTTTTGTTTGTTTGTTTAAGTCCAGCTGTGGCTCATTCTCAAAATGATTTAAAATATCATGTGTGTTTTGCATTTACAAAGCTAACGCAGGCCTCTTAAACGAGACCTTACATAAGACCTTTATTCTTCTGTTTGTGTCCAGATGTCCAGGCAAAATGATATTTTGGAAACTTTGCTACTTTTGGTAGCAGTGGCAGCCCAAACAGCCACCTGTAATTTCTGTGCCACATAATGAATGAATGTGCTGAGCTCAGGACTGAACTGGAGCTCCAAGCACCCAACAAGTGCCAGCCCTGAAAGGTTGCTGCTGACATGAGAAGTACAGCCTGCTCCTTTCATTTCCAGCTTCTACATCAGCACTTGTGTGCAACTCCCTTACAAAAAAAAGCACAAGCCATGCCAGATTTCAGTAAACACAACCCGATTCTGCAAGAGATTAAGCAACTCTTGACAGGCAAGAGGACATGGTAAACAGGAGAGAGCTTTTAAGGACAAATCACATGCAGACATCAACGTGACTCCACAGACACAGACAAGCCACTGCAAAAGGAAGCATGTAAACTCAGTAGGTATGTGTAGCATTTTTTTCAGAGAAATCATAATTACCTGTAGAATTGAGAGGTGCATTAACAGGTTGGGAATTTCTGCTTTGATTAACACAGGCTGCTTGGAAAAAGAAAAAAAAAAAAAAAAGCAATCCAAACAATCCAAAAATCATGACAGCTTTTAGGTTTAAACCAGAACTATCTTGTGGTCAGGCCTCCTCTTGATTTTAGCTGCAGCAGCAGCACCGTAGGCAACTCACCACTTCACCCAAGCCTCTCTGGCTCTGGGCCACACAGAACTGCTCTTTGGTTCTGCTCAGCTTCTCCCAGGCCCTCACTAGCAGTTACAAACAGCATGCTTCTAAAGGAACAACACCATCGATCAAAAGGAACCTAAAGCTTGGCTGCCCACAAGGAAAAAGCGATTATGTTCTAACATTACTTTTTCCAGAAGCCACAGTTCTGGAAAAATTGTAACTCTGTAAGACAGATAGGACACGTTGCAGACCTCTGTATCTTCACACAAACCTCTGTTGCTGCCAGCAAGCGTAGCTGTCCTCACATCAGAATACCCACCTGAGTACCAGTGCCAGCACTAAGGATAGAGCAGGAATAAGAACTAGGGCCAGCTTGGAACACTTGTTGTATTGAAGGGGTCACAGCAGTTCATGGACAATAACCAAGTAACTTTGTGCTCAAACACAAAGCAAATTGCAAGAATGAAGTAGTGACTCCAGAGAGGTTGAAAGCCTCTATTTCCCAAACTGGTGCTTTTCTAAAAGCTAGCATTTAGACATACATGAATCTCTCCAAACACACAGTGAATTATTTTTGTTTTCCCGCTCCACCCAGCCACTCCATCATCATCTTTCTTCTTCTACGGTCATCTTCCTCTAGTTTGTGTTCCGTGATGCAACATTTTCCATACCTCTTCCCCTTTCACTGGATGATCCTGTCTACCTACCCATCCTCTTAAGGACAGATCTTCCTAACTGCTCATGACAAAGAAAAAGAGACTGACAGAAGCTACACAATGTACATGGAGGCTCAATCTTTCCCAAGATTGAGAGCTCTCTAAAAAGCCATGCAGGCAGACAGGGCTGAGCTCTGACCACATGTCAGACAGGGACAATCCCCCAAGCACACTCCCATGTCTGCAGGCTGTTCTCTAACCCTTTTTTAGGTTGTGAACTTTTCAGGCAAAGACTGTTTCTACTATCCTCATTACACTCCGGTTCTGACCAGACAAGAAAAAGGAACATCACCAGTGACTTACTCCATTATAAACAGCTGTCCTTTAAATATTAAACCAAATAATTGGAGACCTTTCTCTCACCCTGGTCACTGTCAAATAAGAAGTTTTGCTGATGCTCTTCTCAGTTTAAAGGAAGTAGTAAGGTATTGCTGTAGTATTGTAGTCACTGATGCAGATTAGAAACACCACAGACAGTGAATGTCAGCTTTGATCATTTTTTTTAAATTATTTTCCAGTTAAGAGGGACAATATAAGAAAAAAGCATAGCAAAAAGTTCACTGACCCAATTTATTTATTTTTTTCAATCTACTGCTGCATAAATATTTGAACTCACAATAACAATACACAAAAAAGTACACACCTGTTACAAGAGCACAGCCCTCACTTCCACACAAATCCTAAAAGCATTAATCTACACATAACTTACACAGCACTATTTCTGCAGGACTACTCTTCCCTTGCTTAGGGATGCCTACAATATCACAAGGTCCAGTTTTCACAGCTAATGGGGACTATCTACTGCTATTTCAGATGACATAGCCTCTCTAGACTAATAAGCCCTATTACCAATGACTCAGGCACCAGGAACACCACATATTCATTTCCGAATCCTGAGGTTGGGATGGCACAGTATTTTAGTCAGACTCAAGTCCAGCTCATATGACAAATGTCAGATTAGATAGACTGCAATGTCAGTCTGCTTCTTTGCTAAGGAAACCGTCACATTCCCAGAGACTCAAAGGCCCTTGGGAAATGATTTTGAATCAGAGGAATGCCACCCCTAACAAAATTCTTTCTGATTTAATGGGAAGACTCACCATCACACTGCTCAAGCCCATTGAGGGGTGCAGGCTATAGCCACCCCCAGGCTGTGTGACAGCAGCAGTACACAACATCTTATGAAAAACAAGTAAAGGAGCTTCCTTTTCCAAGCTATGGCTGACAGAATTTGTGTGCCAAAGAAAATCTGACAAAGGCATGCTGCTTTTAGAACACTCCTTCCGCTTTTTCTGCTACACTGACCAAACTCCATGGGTTACTGAGAGTTGAAGTGTCATCAAAAAAAAAAAACAACAACAAAAGAGAGTTTAAGTGAGTAAGCACATCAGTTTGATACTATTATAACGAGAAAAGAAGGAAGATGTTCAGAGCATGAAACGGGTTAGTTGTGATACTCAGTTACTTCACTACTGAACACTCCTTCTTACAGTGAGCATCCCATTCTTACCGTAAAGTGGTTTTAGGCTGTGAGGGACTCAAAAAAAAGGAGGAAGGAGAGGGCTTATGGGTCTGTTCTACCCTTTTCAGAATACCTGGAATCCCTCAAAGCAGCAGAGAGCGCAGAGACAACAAGGAGGCAGGACTCAGCATCACAGCATACCTTGGTGCCATGATTTAGCAATCTATTCTACTTGTGCATTGCAAACAAATCACCCAGTGTTATCATTTGGGCTTAGGGCTGCATATCTTCATTTCCACATATGACACTGCTGCTATCCCTCAGATCAGTCTGAGGAGTGGTCACAAATTTCTTCTGTGCTCCCCATTCATCAGTGCAATCAAGTCTTCATGCCCCAAGACATACTGAATTGTGTTTGAGCAATTAAGCCACCTATACACATTACAGGAACTGTCTCAGAGCTACCAGAATTTCTTCATATCTGCAACATTGGGCTTCTGAAATATGAGTAGACAAAAGCCTTCCAGTCTGTCCCATCAAGGGAACTTCCCCATCCTCCTTTCACAGAAGAACAGAAAAAGGCTTATGCAGGACATTCTTTGCAGAGGTGGTCACCACCCTTTTTCACAAAAACGAATGCAAAACCTCAAAGCAGACATTGTTTCTCCAACAAGATAAGGATCGTGGTTTAATAGAGCATCCAGAAGGAGACCTGTGTCATTAGAAGTCTAAAATGAGTGACTTCCTGGCCTGTGTAGGAAAGCCAAACAAGGTTTGATATCTACTATTTGCATATTTCATTACAGGTTCTGGATGACTTGCAATTAGAGGTGAGGACAACAGCACAGGCAAGCCATGAACATCAACTGAGCAAGATTAGCTTGGTAGATCCCACTGCCTACCTATTTAGCATGAAAAATAGCAATATCCTCACTCATATATCTAATTCCAAGCAATTCTTTATTCTACAAGGCCAAAATATGCCACCCAGCACCAGAAGAAAAGGAGCTAGACTATACTTTTACACTACTTCAGATTCCAAAGCAATCAGGAGTATCATCACCCTGTGGAATTGCCTTGAAAAAACTATCTCCTCATGTTATTTGTGATCAAAGTTTTTTCTCACCACTACATTACATATAATTACTACAATCCTCCATCCAGCCAGTATCAGTGTATGGCAGGAAGCATCACTGGGCCACTACATTTTGATTTAACGCCTCTTGCCATATATTCACATTGGTTGGGCTGAAAGGTATAACAATCAGAACATATCATTTCCTCTCATCAGAAATGCTAATACTCCTACAAATCAGAAGAGGACAGTCTAAAACACTATTTCTGCAAGAATCAGCTCTCCCTCAAGGAAAATGAGGAAAGTGCTATTCCCCAGGAGCCAAAAGGAAACAGCTCTTACCATGCACAAGCAAATATTCACTCTTGTAATACTCAAGTAACAGATTACAGAGGCCACATCCTGAGTTTTTTGGTAAAAGATGCACGATACAAAGAGCACATAAAGAGCTTAACAGAAGAGATTAAAAAAAAAATTCTTACTGACAATAGTAATTTGGGACAGTATTTCCTCCTGATGCCTGGAGGATCGTGCTATGGGTTTGTTCAAGCAATTCTCTTCCTCCAGGATCACACAAAACACGAAGAGATGGTGCTTTTAAAAACTGAGGGCATCCTTTGAACTCCTCTCATATATTTCCTCTACCTACAGTACACATTACACCTACCAAGCTGGAATAATAAATGTGTTTTGAGACAAGGCATATGCACCACAATCAGACCACTGACTCATCCAAATGACACACTGACTAAAGAGATAATGCACTGGCTAAAGGAAGGCCACGTAAAAAGACAGAAGCTGTTACCTGTGAGTGGAGAGGGAAAAGTATCCACAAAATTAAAAAGTTCCTCACTGTTCTCAGTGCTGTGTGGAGACAGAAAGCCCTCTGCTAGGTCACAGACAGAGGGGAGATCCAATATGCTGCTCTCTTCTGAGTGATGACTTGGTGATGTCTCCTCTCCGTCCATGGTCCCACTGTAGACATAAAAACCTAACTCAGTCAAATGTTTAGCATAAAAATCTGAGCAGAAATCAACCCAGACAATCTTTGTTCAACTGCACAGCTCACTTTGTGATAGAGACTGTTTCAATATATTGGTACTGAAGTAGAGAGTAAGATATTAAAAAACAAATACAAAAAAAAAAAAAAAAAAAAAAAAAAAAACCCACACACACAACACCACAGCAATACCAAAAACCATAGACAATAACCCTCAGTCCTGAATTGGATAACCAAGAACCCACAGTCAATCAGATTTTCCTAGAGGGTTCTTAGAAGTACAGAATCGGGCCCCAGCACTAGAACAGTACTGAATATACTCTGCTGTGAATTTACTATGTGCACAATTTTGAAAGGAAATATGTTCTTTGGGATCTCATCTCCCTCACTAATCATGCTTCTAGATACGACAAGTTAAAAGCATTCCTCCTGGCTCTGTTCATAAAGTTCATCACTCTCAATAGCAAAAGAAACAAATATCCCTGCAATTTCATCCTGCAGGCATGGCAAGGATTTTCTGGTGTGAGGGAAGTTGAACTGTATATTCCACACACAGTACTTTGGAAAGCTGTAGCTGAAGCACCCCCACATCCCTACACCCTTCTTTAGAGCTCCTTGAACCAGTTCACCAGGGCAGAAATACAGCACTGAGTGGAGAGCAGAGCTGGTACTGCCCAGCTTCACAGTCAGCATCACACAGAGTAGGAAACAATTCTGGAGAGAACGGAACTAAAACATTCCCATCAAGCATCTCCAAACACAGCTCTAAAACATTCCCATCAAGCATCTCCAAACACAGCTGCACAACACCCTCAGTTTCATTTTAATATCTCAGTCACAAGCCTTAGCCACCAGGAGCTCACACAACCACTCTCTGCTTCTTTCTCAATACACAAATACTTTACAGAACATTCTAATTCAGTTCTTGGTCTGAAAAACAAAACAATTCAACCACAGGCAAGTGGAAGGTTATAGTAAGAGGAGATGCTGGCACGGTAGCAGAACAGTCTGAGGGCAATACTGACATAGGTGGGCTGCTGCAATCCTGGGCCTCTTTGTAGCAGTCTGTGTTGGCCTCTTCCCCGTGTTACCACAACAGAGCTAACAACATTTGCAGCCATGCGATTATAAGAACCAGACAGCTGTTCCTAATGGAAACTAATGACTACTTTTTCTCTTTTTTCTTCCTCCTGAAGTATCCCCCTCAGATCAACTCTGTCAATTGCTCCAACGCTTCACAGCATTTTGACCACATAGGGACATTTAAATCAAGGCTATAGTGGTCCTACTGGTAGAACTGGTGGGGAGATGTGTTTGTGAGGACAAACAAGACCTCAGCTCAGCCTTGGCCCTTCAGGCATGTGGAAGGGACATGCTGTTAGCTCTGTGCCATACCTAGGAACAGAACTGGTATGGGAGCAGTCCTCTGGGACAGGTGCCAGATGCAAAGAGCTTGTCGTTGCTTCAGGATCCTCTCCTTCCTTCACGGTTGGTCAATCTCAGCTCACTGGAATGAAACAAACAGGCCTGTTACATGCTTTGCATCAGCTGAGTGGGCCCGGACAGCGTGACCTTTCAAAACACATATGCCACCTGAAGTCAACAGCCAGTCATCACATACATTGCTGTTTGTCAAGGCTGGCACAGCTGAAGATTTTTTCTAGGAATCAGAAATAGTACATCTAGTAATGCCCTTGAATCATCTGACAGTGACGGAGATCTCCTGGAAAGGACTCAGAACACACTAGAAATCAAGCCCGCACCTTCTTTACAAGCTGTTGCTGTTTACTCAAAACCCGTGAAGCAGAGGAGCAGGTCACAACCGATAACCTTTCTTCCTACGAGCAGTGGGAGCAACGGCTACAAGCTTTCCCCCTCTCGCTACGGAGGAGAAAATCGGGCTGAAGCAAAACGCTGATTAAGGGGCGATAAAATGAAGTGTCCCGGCCCGCTCCCTTACCGCCCCTCAGGCCCCGCGCCCCGCAAGCAGCAGGGAGGCGAGCGCGCCCACCATCAGAGCACCGCAGGCATAAGAGGCGGGCGGCGCCATTTTGGTTCGGGGCACGCGCGCTGCCGGAGGGCGGCTCCTCCGTGTGGGGGGGGCGGGGAGAAGAATACGGAGGGGAAAGACGTGCTGAGAAGAGCTGGGGGTGAGGAACTGCGTGGTTTAAATGGTTTGGGGTGAGGTTTGTTGAAAGGCTGGGGGGTACGTGACGACGTGGGAGTGAAGTCCCCGCCACCAGCAAAGCTCCGGCAGCGGGATGCTCGGAAGGTACCGCTGGCTCCTGAAGCAGCACGCAACTGCAGCAAGCAGGTGTGGCAGGGAAGCTGTAATGCTCGTAAGCAGCCTTTTCCAGCTCACCAGTTCCTATCTGTGGCATTAGGCGGATATCTTTGGACTTCCCCTTGTTTTCTTCACAAGAAGGGAGGGAACCCGTGCCCTGCTGCTAGAGAAGCACACTCCCCTGCTATCTCTGTCTTGGTCATCTCCAGCCTTCACCTTCACTTCTCACATGCATTACCAGCGCAGAGATTCCACCTGCCTGCTGTATGTGAGGAAGTCTCTCAATGTGCACTATATTCCTTTGTATTGGTGCATTCACGTTAGCACACATCAAAACTGTGCCAGCTGCCACATCTGAAGTTGGTTAGAGCAAGGCCAAGAAATGAGCCAAGAAATGCAGAATGAAGCCTCATGCTTGGTAATTTGCAAAGATCAACTGAAGCACGCATGGGAAAAAGGAAATGCTTTCTGACTATTGCAGCTCTGTCGCAAAGGGAGTTTTCAGAGTGTTGATAGTTTCAAGACCAGTTTTAAGCTATACAGTTTCATGTCACTGAAGCTAATGTGTATCTACTGACTTACTGCCTTAAAGAGTAATTGAGATGAAAAAAAGATCTTGTAAACAGCAGGCCTAGGAACTTCATGTATTTCATTCCTTTCCCACTGTCACACCACAGAGGAGGAGCAACTCTTTTGACAAGACTTCCTCCTTTCACAGTAGCTAGACATGAATTTAGAGCATGAAAACGGAACAATAGCTGAACAGCTTCAGCTCAGCAGGAAGTGCCCAGGGCAGGAGGGATGCAGAGGGGGGTTTGAACACGGCTGATTTTTTCCCCATTGAATCGTATAGAGTTTGTTCTGTTACTCTCACAACTGAAAGCATGAAAAGATAGCAGTATTTAAATCCATTTTATGCATGCACTCTGCTACCCAGCTCTAGAGTTCACTATTAAAATTGATGGAGGATCTGACTGTGCTGGGTTTCCACTGAGAAGCCCTCTCGAGCTCTCCAGGCAGCACTTGATATGCTTTTGCTCTATACAAACCTCTTGCAGTTATGCCAGTAAGGAGCAAAGGAAGGTCAGAAGACACCTGTCATTCTTTAGTGATATTTTTTCACAGTCATCATCTCTTCACCTTTAGCTGTGTTCTTTGCTTTGCACCATACCCTAAAACTGACTGATTTATCCAGCTGAGTTAGCTCATCAGATAAAGTATATTAACAGTATCCAGGACCACAAAGAAACGTGTGTTTCATGTTTTGGCACATCAAAGCAATCACTTAAACCAGAAAGCCTCCCTCTAGGCTATCAGTTCCACTTAAACTGAAATATTCCTCCTTGTTATCACTGACTCCAAACAATGATAACTGAAGGGCTAATGGGGTTTGGTGTGACATGCCCTATCACAGCCTAATGCATTACCCTAACCCCATAAACTATACTCCAGTACTTCTCTTTGGGATGGGTTAGGGTTGCTAACAGCAAGCAATCCTCTGTATTGCAAAAAATGGTTCAGCCAAGCATCTGAAAAACAGCCTGTGCTGGCCTTCTTTGCCTGTAAGATAAATAATTGTTTTTGCTTCCTGTTTCAGTAATGAGAAGTTTAAGCCTTTTACTTGCTGTAATCAACACCTTAAGGTACAGGAAATTTCAAAGACCTAATGATATTTCTGCTGTATCACATGCCAGTAAATTGACTTCTTTTTTATTTTTTTCCCTCCTGGGAATATGTTCCTATGGAACTGCAAGTAATATCTGACTTTTTAAGGTGCCACTACAAAACCAAGCTTGAAATCATGGTGGTAGACACCTCATGTTTTCCCCATGCCTTAACTCTGTCTTTTGGAATTTTATGATTTTGGGAGAAACTTGCTCTCTCTTCAAAAAATAGTTTTCAGTGGCAAAGCTTGAAAAACCGAATGTTGAGGATATTTAAGTACAATCAAGAGCAGAAAGGAAACCTCTAGAATATTTAGGATTGTCAGTGTTAGCCTCATCAAGTCAGCTCAGAGCCTGAAGAGCTTTTATGTATATGAATCCTCTTCTGATTCATTCCTGACATCCTCTTCCACTCTATGCACAGGAGGAAACTATACAAAATTTAAGAACTAGAGTTCACAGTGTATGGCTGCCTCACATCCTTTCTGTTCTCCTGTTACAGCACCTGGAAGATCTCTGCTCTTCTTTCCCAACACTTCTGCTTGCCTTGATAATTCATCACCCCTCCTCATTCACCTCACTCTGCACAGAAACATCCTTTTCACTGCTCCTCTCAGCCTTTTTGCCCTTTGAGGCCCCTCACCACACTTAGATAAGGCAATTTACTCTCAGTTCTCCTCTTTGCCAATACCAGTTGTGACCTCTGAACCAGTGCTTCCTTTGGTATTTCATCCAAATGACCCTTACCAAAGCTCTCAATTGCTAAGACAAGGTGCCAAATAAAAGCCACACTCCGGTCTGTCAGCTGCTCTGCTCTGTTCTTGAACCTTTGCTCTCCCTTCATTTCTATGATCATCTTTATTGTACTCTGCTTTCTCCCTTGAAGTTTCCATTGGTGCATCCTTGTTGAGAATGTCTTAATCCTGCCACCAGAAGCCTCTCACTGAGGGAGACTGGTACAAGCACATTCAGTTCCATCCTCTACCAACAGATTCATGTAAAGAATAGACATCAGTATCAGGTTCAGAAACCACGGAGTGAAACCTATCTCTTACAACCCCCTGCCAAATCCCGTCCCCCACTTTTCCTGGATTGAGTGCAGGAAGCATGACTCCTGGCCCCTCTGACTGATATGTCCTCTTTTCTCTTGTGCTACCCACTTTGCCTCTGCTGCATCTTGAAGCAACTTTGAAGGAAAGCTTCTTATGATGCTAATACTGTTCTTGTTCTGCTTAAACTTTTTGTACAGTAGATGCAGATGTTGGGTTCTGTGGGGCCTCTTTCCCTCCCAACAAAGGAGCCTTTCTGCATCTTGCAGCCATGAAACAAAAGCATCATGTGAAGGGAGGTTATACACAAAGCACGCTGTAGCTACGCTCTCATTTTGTACCCAAACACAACTTGGGGCTGTGTTAACTAGCATTTATTTGCTTCTTCCAGGTTCCCCCTCCAGAAATGTATTTCTATATTAGTCTCAGCACCCACACTCTTCCCTTGCATTCCTGTTTCCAGGGCTTTTGTACATCCTAATTACTCTTTGGTGCCTGTGGTGCAGCTGCTGTCTGATGGCAATCCTGCACTTCACAGCTGTGATAGAGGAACATGGAAGAGCAGATACACTTGGAGTAACAGATCTTACAGCTCATCTTTTGTTCTCCATTTGGGGCAAAATAACCCTTTAAGCATCAGTGATCTGATGTTTATCCCATTACACTCTGATTTTAACTCTATGAACCTAGCGAATTCCAGTCTCAGATTCTCTAAACCTTACAATACACAGCAGTCAGCAACAGGACTGCGATTACACTGGCATAAGTGTGTGTCTGAATTTCCAGATCCAGAATTTCCATAGAGCTCCCTGGACTCTGGAGAGAAGCTGTTACAAATGGGCCTACATATGTCTATTCACACATACATATCCCCCAAAGATTTGTCATGTTCTCATGCCTTCAGATCTCCAGGGAATTTCCAAAAGATACTTCCAGCCTGACTTGAAGTAAATAGTCCCACAGGAAATAAGGGTTGGCTCCATGCCTGGATTTTCCAGTGCCTGATGTATTAGGGAGGTCCAACCAGAAGTGTCAACAGCAGCGTTCACAGCACTTTGCTCTGGGTCTTCTTATGCTCAGGAGCTGAGCCATTTTCACTGGACATGTACATTTGTAAGGTCTCTCCTCTGTCTAGTAACGGAGTTTTGTTACAGCATGCACATTAGCTCCAAGACCATTACCTGTTTATCAGGTTAGATCAGAGTTCAAAAGTAACTTGAGATCATCATGAATGCATTGGCTTTCTTTCCCTTGGAAGCTAGGCTAAAAGTAAATAAAAAAGTCATGTCTTTTCTCTACATGGCTGCTGGAAGAAATTGCCCTGTACTTACGCACTGCATTGTCTGCCCTGGCAGTTCTCTCCAGTGTATTGCTCTGGGGAATTTCTAACTAGGTTCTGCAGCTGTCTGCATACTGTTTTATTTTAATTAACTGAGGGTCACATTCATAAGACATAAGATTGACAAGGGCTTTTGTATTAATTATATCCATCTATTCTTGAAGAGCATCTTTATGATGCTCTTTATGATGGAGTTTCCAGACTAATCTGGTTCAATTCATTTTGATTTGAGACAAGTCCTATTACCTGTCATCTCAACTGTTTGGGTGATGGCTCTTTGGGAGTAGTTACATTGTCATTTTCCTGTGATTTTTATGAGGTTATGGTTGCCAAGCTCTTCTCTAAGGTCCATTCAAGATGTGTTCACTTCTAGCATTTGAAGTCCAGCTTCAAGTGCTTAGTCCCAGCTAAAGGACTGAAGCCAGGTACAAATCAGTTCCGCTGCATGAAAGGGGCACTGAAGAGCTGGAGATGTGCTGCTGGTAGATAGTACCACAGAAATGTTCCAAGCACTGTTAGCTCTTCACTACTCCATCTGGTCAGGGCAGGGCTCTTTCCTTGTTATTCAGAGCCGGAGCTGTGAAACGCTCCCAGAGTCCTGAGTTATCTGGGAGGCCTAGCAGTTATCATTAAAGGAAAGACTTTTATTCATTGCTACCTTTTTGCCTTAGGCTATTCAGCAGTAAATAGTTTTGTGCCTTCCTCTTTGAAGCTGCTAGCAGAACATCATGGAAGCACAATGGAAATTCTCTTCCAGCCTGGAGACAGAGAGGAAAGCCAAGCTAAACCTGGCAGCAACACATTCATGCATAAACTGATCTTCCCCTCAGTCTGTAGCACCTTTGTACTTGCTTGCAAGTGTTCACCTGAGCTACCCTGATCTTGTGTCACCAACTCTGAGCTATGTTATCATGCAATAAATCTACATGACCACCTCAGAAGGAGCACAAAGCTATCATGCCCACATGCTGCTTCAACACGCACAGCTCCTAAAGGCCCCACTAGTACCAAAAGATTTGAGCCAAAAATGTTTTTTTCTTTATAGAAAAAGAGATTGGATCCTTGTTGCTGGCTTTAGGCTAGTATTTCTGATATCCACCTAGTAGCAATTATTCTTGACCTCCAGTTAATACTGAGAGGCCACCATGTAAGTATTTGGAGGCACATCAACAGGAAGAGCTGTGCAATTTCCACAGCTGGCACATACCCACTGCTGCTTAGTGCAGACCCAGTCTCCATTTGCACTCCCATCTTGTCTGTGCCCCACCCCGTGTATCCCTTGAAACACAGAGTTTTGCCTACTTTTCCACTCCCAGTGTTGAGAAAGTTCAGAAGAAGAAAGAAGAAAGAATTGGGCTCAGCCTGATGCAGGAGAGCCCTGCAAGACTTTTCTCTGTCCTACTGGAGCAGTTTTCCACACCCTGTTCCTGAGTCAGCTGGAGAAGGCCTTGAATTCTTCACATCCAGCAAAGCATCAAATTCCTGGGTCAGCATGAAACTAAGACTGCCTTAGGCTTGGTGGATAGCAGAGAAGAGGCCCTGCTCTCTGGCCTTATTTATGACCTAAAAGCAAAGAGCAGACAGACCCCTGTTCTTTGTCCTTAGTTTCCAGACATAAGCTCCTTAACTGCTTTGAGGCAGAGCTCCCTCCCTAATCTCTGTTATTTTTAGATTAGCTGTTTTTAAGAGATTGCTTGATGCCCACTGTATACCTACTCTGAGGTTTTTGATGCTCTTATTTCTTAGTAGTGAACAGTGCTGTATCTCTGGTCATATTGTTCCAGTTCATATTCTACTTATCTGGATCACAGTCAGGGTTAGACCTGGGCAGACATGGTAACAAATACTTCAAATAAAATAAAATAAAACAAAATAAAATAAAATAAAATAAAAGGATTAATAAAAATCAAAGCTGCAGTGACTCAGTCACCAGCTCTCTCTCTGAGAACAAGTGATGCAATGCAGAATCTTGGCCTCTCAGCACTTTTTAAACCAGGCCTGCAGTAGGTGAAATTTGGCTTGTACCTCAGGGCTATGTTATGCTGACATACAGGCAGATATTCCTCTTGTACTTTCAACTGAAGTCTACCCTGAAAAAGCAGGGGAATGAGCAACAGGGAAAACCCTGCTCACAAAACTCCATCAGGATCTCAATAGAGATTTATCCTCCTCGCAGAGAAAAACCCTCTGAAATGCCACGTGCTCAGTTTCACACAAACCTCCCTTCATAGGGAGCAGCAGCCATCTGCCTCTTCCAGACCAAACTCCTGCCTATGAATACCAAAGAGTCCAAACCACACTGCCAGTCATTGTGGCTTTGCGCTGCAAGGCTTTAAGACCCCACCCAGGGCATCAAAGCCAAATGTTTCCAACTCTGAGGATGACTGAACTGAAAAGAAATGCTGAAGTTTTAGAAGGCAAACATTTAAAAGGAATGTCTGCAGTTTTTCAAGTGGCTATTAGAGTAGATGAACTTCTGCATATAGAATTCATGTGTATGAGGTATATATGTCCAACCTGAGAAAGGTATGCTTAGCAGCTTTTTGATAATCTGCTCAAGTGTGAAAAACAGTATACAAAGGTCTCCTAATGCATGATTACAGCATTAATAATGAATCCCTCTAAAAAAACTACTGAAAAGTAAAAATAAAACCTTGGTTATAGTGCAGAAGCCCCAGCAAGTCTTGTTCTTTTGGCCCAAGTTACCCAGGGCTCAGCATAAAAAGGGGAGACACTGCCCATCACAGTTGTTGCCACAACTCTGAAAACTTTAAGCCAAGAGCTCATCCTAAAACGGCAGCACCAGCACTGGCAAGTAAGCCAAGATACCTGCAACGCACTTTTGAAGACCAACAAGGAACTAATCAGTAACTTAACAGACTGACCTAACTTCACTTGGGCCTCCAGATGACTGCTGAAACTTGTTTTTAAACAAAGTTTAGATTCATCACATTTTTAATGAAGAAAGCAAATGCTTAAATGGTTTCCATGCAGTAACCATTTTTACTCATGCTGTGGTTTCTTATTACTAGAGCCAATGTACCTTTCTTTTTCCATTTATCTACAATGACAAGTGCTCATTAACTTCTCAAGGTGGAGTTCTGATACACACACATCAATACAAGTCACTTGAAGCTGGGAAAGCTCAGCCAGTTCCACTTTGCCCACATGAAAGTCTGTGATTTTCTTTTCTAGTGTCACAATATCTTTCACAAAGCAAGCCAGTATGATGCTACAGCAGGTTAAGCGGCAGAACTGTTACAGCCAGGACATATAGCTGTAACTTACAAGGATTAGGGGGGTATTTTCCAAGTTTCCTGTTACATCAGTAATTGATACAATGTTATACTTAACATTTTTGTGGGATCTGTCACTGGGACTAAGAAATAGCTGCTTCCTTGGACAGCCCCTCCTCCCATCATTACTGTGTTGCCTCACATCAGGCCCTGCAGCTCCCCAGCAATGCTCAGCAGGGGTGTGCCACGCACAGACATGGAGGCTAGGCACCAGACCTGGATCTCCACAGGGCTGCAGTTGCCATGACTCACATCATTTTAATAGCAGTGCACCATCAGGACAGCCTGGAGCTACAAAATAAGAGCCATTTCCCATCGCTAGGAAATTAAGCTTGTCATTTTAGAGCACAGCGTGTTTCACTTTACAGAAATTAAGACAGTTACGTGATTCTTGCAAGTTGCACTGGCAGTGCTTCCTTCCTTCACTTGCTCGGCTACTTTCCAGGCCCCATCCACCAATTTTTCATGAAGAGGACAGCATTTGCAAAGCAAGCGTTGTGTCCCATGATATCCTCATTGTTCCCTTAGAAAACCTCCTTGTTTCTTGGATAAATTAGGGCAATTGTTTAGATATTTATGGGAACAAAAGTACAAAGGGAGATAAACCTGAGAAAGATTTGGAGGGAAAATTTTACATAATGAAAGTGTTGACACAGGGTTTTGGTTTTATGTGAAAGGAATTCCACCTTCCACTTTTCTCATAAACATCATGGCTCATGATGCTTCCCTCCCACTCTTAAACTCCGCATTGGCATTTGTTTAGCAGTCCCCTGGCAGTACTACAAGTTCCCATAGCAAACAATGTTAAATGAGAATCTAATCATAAACTCAAACTACTGAGCACTGAAAGGCAACTAAAACAGACAAAGAGCAGCAGAAAAATGCAAAACATCTGTGGAATATCCCTACTGAAAATTTCCTATTAGTACAGGGAGACAGTGGGAAAAATATTCCCTTTAGAAGTCCTGCTTAAGTAGAGCATCCAAAAGTCTGTGAACCACAGTTAAAACTGCCAGATTAGGTTCAAAATCTGAGATTGACTGGATCAGAGTAGACATTAGGAACAGAAGCCCTATCCACATAAATACCAAATCCATCTAAAATGTTGTGAAAACTGGTGATAATGGGATAACACTTAAAAATCTATGGGACTTCTCTGCAGAGCTGTAAGTGGAACACTAATGCCTCTGGCCATCAGCACTCGAGCTGGCATCAGCTGGCATGATTCACGGGCTACAGTATAAAGAAGGCTTCAGAAATGAATGAAAGCTCTATTGACGACTTCCAATGCCCCTTAAAAGGCCTTCTGTATAGGAGACCACCACCTATGTTAGTGGGAGCATATCACTCAAAGCAAAGTTTAATCCTAATG
Source organism: Lagopus muta (assembly GCF_023343835.1). Taxonomy (NCBI): domain Eukaryota; kingdom Metazoa; phylum Chordata; class Aves; order Galliformes; family Phasianidae; genus Lagopus; species Lagopus muta. Next base: position 93,482,223 of record NC_064434.1, read on the forward strand.
GAAGCAGAACGAAGACAGTCACTCTATAGGTAGCAAACGGTCATGTCTCCCTGTGTACCTAAATAATTTCAATCAAAACTGGGGGGGGCAGCAAAAACCTGACTTTCAAGTTGTTTTAAAAGTAGGAGGTCTAATATTTAGGGGGTGAGATCCCCCATCACTGAGAGCTCCTGTGAAATACATGGAGGTGTGTGTACTTCTCATCCACTCACAGGTATTGCGATACCAGGATTGGTGCTGGTCTGAGCCATCTTTACTTGGCACAGAAAGAAAACTTGAGTCACAGAGTCAAAAGGAAGAAGAGACCTGATGGACTGATCCAGTGAACCAGCCACTCCAGTTTTAAACAAGGGTCGGGTTAACACAAGGTGCTGGAAGAGGGCTGTATCCTCACGTTTGTCTCCAGCAGCTCCAGCAATATGTCCAAGACCAGCATTACTTGGGATCACTGTGTTCAAGGCTGCACGTCAGCCTTGCATTCAACCACAACAGCCAAGCCTTTTGGATTGAACTGTCACTGGAAGGCAAACTCTTCAGCAGGGAGCAGAGCACAGCCACGTGTGCCTTTTGTGCTCGGCCAAAATGGCCAATACTGAACGCCAAATAGACTAACCATCTGTAATGACATTGCATTACAGCTGTTTTCAATAAATGCATTTCAATAGAACTTGTGGACAAAATTAAGCCAAGAATAGGCCCTGCATAACATGTTGTGTACCTCCAGAAATGCAATACCATCCCGATAAATAATACAACCTTTGAACAATTGCAGTCATTAGCATTAACTAGTAAGAGAGATTAATACGTTACATGTTAGTAATTTAGCCTTTAAGCCAGTACATATGCATAGATATTGGACAGGCTTGGCTAAGATATGGACAAGAAGGGTAAAAGTCATATGGTTGGTTTTAATCAATGTTTGAACTTGTGCATTAATTTTTACTGATACAGAAAGTCAGGTTCACCAGCCATTACATTCTACAGTTCTTTTCCTCCTCTGCATCTCCTCTATTCATGACAGGGGCCAAATGTCTCATTTGTCTGCTCTTAGCATTAGCGCATCCCAGGCTACAAGGGGTGTTCTCAGAGCTTAGACCCATTCTTGCAGCTGACCCGTGCCCAGAGAAAAGCCAGAGAGGTTGCTGGCTGCTGAAACAGCAAGCAAGTCCTCCAGGAGCAACTGGTACCTGTTACTGTCAGGGTTCTTTCTTCCTCCACTCCCTCCCATTGCACAGGCTTGTCAGACTTGGTATTTGGAAATCCAGAGGCTCTATACTACATTTTCCTGCAGAACACACCAACAAGCAAGATTTATCTTCTAAAGTGCTGTAATCAGATGAGTATTTGGTTGGAAAGGACCTCTGGAAGGGATCTCCAAACTCCTGCTCAGAGGAGAGTGATTGCCAGTGCCAAATCAGATCAGCTACAGTTCTGTCTAGCAAATTCTTCAAATGCCTCCAGAGATGGACTCCCTGCTCCAGGGCTGCAATTCCTCCCCAGGAGGAAGTTTTTTCCCCAGTATCCAAACTGGGCTTCAGCGTGTGGCTTTTACATCTTGTTACACCATCTACCACCACTGAAAAGAATTTGTCTCTGAGAAGAGCTTGGCTCTGTCATCTTTTCAAGTGCCTTCCAAGAGGATGAAATCTACTATTATGTGGTTCTTTTATCTCCTGGTCGTGCTAGGGCTTTGCTGCTGGCACCAAGGATGGGACATTCTTCACTAAGAAGGTCATCAACAACATCCCCCTGGATTCTTGAGGACACCTGGCACCTTTCAGTTGTAGTCACTGTATTTGCTAACAAGCCACTTAGTATCCATGCAAGTGAGTATGTACAGACAGAGCCAAGAGGCTAGGTGCCTTGGGTTAGGGAGCCAAGTGCAAGATCCTCTCCCAGGAATCTCTTAAAAGCTGCTTACTCAGTTCTCCCACATCCTTCACAAATGGGGCAGGTGGGAGGTAGCTTTTATTTACATTGATCATCACTTAGTAAACAAAAAATAGAAAGTATGTTATAAAGGTAAGAAGCATCACTGAGGAACATCTCTGCCCAGATCCAGCTCAGCTCATCCGTATTCACAGAAATCTGGTGGAAGGCATGTCAAAGGAGACCCCTAAAGAGCTCAGCACCGACCAGCACGATGGAGTAAAAACCCAGAGTTTGGTAAGCATTTGTGGAAGAGGCGAGGAGAGTATTGCTCCCCAGTGGCTGTGGATGTCATCTGTCAGTGCTTCCTGGCTTTAGAGACAGAGCTCATGGGATGCCCTTCTTGAGAGAGCAGGAGTAATGTGCAAGGTATGCAGGCAAGAGGAAATATGAGGTATGCAAAGAAGGGCATCAGCAGCCCTATGGAGAAGACATCTCAGCTGCATTCTTGTCTACCTGGCAGGTGAGGTGTGTCTTGCTGTGAGCTTGGTTGCAACAGCAAGATCTTCTCTGAAAAGAAAATGTGCCCAGCAAGACCGTGCCTTGGCAGATACATCACCTCCACTGAGGGCAGCTGCCAGCTATCAGAACAACTAGAAATGAATTTTAGAAATGCCACCAAGTCATTCCCAAGTCATGTACTACAGGCAGGGCCACAACTTATTGTTGCTTTTCAGTCTTCTTTTGGTTTGAATGCCAAAGACAATAAGCCTTATTAAAAAAACATTATGCATGTAAGTGAAAAAGGAGAAAAAAGACATTAAGTGTACTCACAACACAAGGAGTTTAATAGGCTTCAGAGAGATATTAAGGTATATTTCCAGTCTGGGACTGCTGTATAGCCTTAGAAAAGGCTGTGAGGCTCCACTAGCATAATGTATAAGACACTGCTTAGCTATGGAGTGATCTAAGCAAGGATGTGATTCTTAGCTGCCTGATAACATTTTGCTTCGGTCATTAAAACAGAGCTGCTTGGTCAGTGAGTCAATGTTCACAAACCTTGAGTTCAAGATCTGATTCCCAATCACCTTGATTAAGTTGTTTATGAAAAGGAAAAGATTATTCTAAGACTGTAGTTAACTAGGTACACTAATTTTGCAATTATATCTGTTGGTCACCTTCCAACTATGCTTTGCCAGCCTTCCCTTCAGCTGTGAGAAAGACAATGTGGTGCTGAGGAATGGGCAAAGGATGGGACTACTTGGCTCTGACTTTGATGAAGTAATTTAATGTCCTCATGCTTCAGATCCCTGCCTGTAAAATCAGAATGAGCTAAAATTTCCTTTCTCCTACAGTGTATTTATTCATACGTCTTTAATGTCCTGCATTCATTGACATTGCTTTGCAAAAGTTATTTGGCAGTTATAAATAGCTGTGCACCCAAGGTGGGAGCCACAGGGGGTTGTGGTTTTTGGAGATGAGGAGAAATCTTCTTTCATATGAAGAATTTATGAATGATCAGTAAGACAAATAAGCTTCCATTTTCCAAATAGGAAAAGATTAAATAAATTCCTGTACTGTCTTATATTTAGTAATGAAAAAGTAAATCAGCATGAAAGTTATTTATCTGAGGTATGTACAATTAAAACAGGTCTGGGAATAACAAAAAGAAGAAACCCAAAGAGAGTTACAGAGATAATGAATTATCATCAGGATGCTTCTGTGAACTCAGCTCCTTTTCCACAACATATAAGATGCTGTCCTGCATGAGTGCAGGTTTCACAAGTAGCACTGAGCTAAGGATCAGAGCACTGCAGTCTGACGCAGTGCAGATCTGCCTCCTGGGCAGGCAGCAGGACCTGTGCCAGCCAGCACCTACCCCAAGATCAGCACAGACATAAACCTGGTGCTCAGCTTGAACAAGAAGGGCTTATTCCTATTCTAACTCTGATGTGTTCATGAAGAAGGAATTGTGTTTGCCTTAGAAATTACTTCCTTATTTCTTGTGTGTTGATTCACTTCTTCTAGGATGCTAATTTTAGTGCTGGTGGATCACATGGGAGGACTTTGCTCTTAAGGACCGCCTCATGAACTGACCGGTAAAACAGATTACCAGAGCTAAAAGATCCACAACTGGTTCGTGCCAACTTCCCCCCAGTTTTCACTTCAGCAACACTTTAAACTAGGTCAGAGCATTAATTAACTTCTGCATCAATTCTCTCATCAGCACATCCTGCTTCCCATTGGATAGTTAATTAAAATCAGCACCAATATTAGGCTCCTACTTTGCAGCAAAGATAAAAAGTAAAAAATAATTGCTTGCAATTATTCTTCAGGGGAATAAATTATTTATGGATTATTATGTCTTCAGGCTCACCTGCTCTGCTACAGCTGGAAGCAAAGATCCTTTCTGTTCTGCCAGGTTTCCTGAAGGTAAACAAGTCATAGGAACATAGGCCCTGGTTTCACCCCTGGATGCGCTTCTGCTTCAAATCTTTAGTGAAAATAATCTCCTTAAAACAGAGACTGGTTTCTTTCAGCCTTCCTGCTGAAAACTGCCTCCCTGAGTGCTTTGCATGGCCATAGGTGACCTTGGAGAAGTTTGAATTCAATTTTAGCTTGGGAGTTTTGTGTAAGAGAGGGCCTTTCTCTGTTCTCACAAGTTCTCAACTCATGTTGAACTGTTCTCTGTTCTCAAACTCATACAGCAGTGCAATTAGTTAGGATTTGGGTTCACAGAGTAATGGAGGAGACTATGCCAGCTGCACAGGCTTTTGCAACAAATCTGAGCAGATATTCAATCAGTAGAAGGAAACAAGTGCTTCTGCTGTTTATTACATCCTAAAGGAAACATCTAAATATCTCAGGATAACCTGAAGAAGGGAAGATAAAGGAGATGCCTGGCTATAGATGGCTGCTATGTGCAGTGGATCAAATCTCACCCCTCAGAGCATCCTTTTTTCTTCTGGGAAAGATAATGCTTGTGCTCTGTGCTGTCTCTGGGGTAAAAGTGGTGCTCCTGGTGGCATCACTGCCAGCTTGAGGCTCTTTTGCCTGTGAGGTATAAAATAACTACATGGCTTCAGAAAACTGTAGCTGATATTCTTGGTCAAGAAAAAAGTCACAGCTCCCTTAATATGTGGATAGTACATGTATATCCAGTGGCTTGAACAGCACTGACCTGGGTCTGTGTTCCAATTCCTCTCCTGACGTTGCCAACCAGGCTGTCATTCCTCCCTTGCTCTGCAAGGATGATGTGAAAATAGCTGGCAGCTGTTTCTCAGGGACAGAGATTTCATACTTTACAAAATCACCCACAGCAAAATCTGTCAATCTAGCTACTTTTGTTACGTATGGTGGAAACACAACAAAGTGGTTCCTGAGTTTGTCAGTGGGCTTAGACTGAGCACCTGAACCCCATCCACAGATTCAAAATACCTAAGAAAATAAGAGATCACAATTTTAGATCTGGAGCTGGATTCTGAAGAAGTGTAGACAGGCAGCAAAAGCAAACTAAGGGTTTGGGATTTTTGTTAATTTATTTTGCTCCTCTTGTATAAACGTTGGCCTCTTCAGCCTTAGTCTTCATCTGTGCCCTTCCTCATTTTGTACAATTGACTGCAAGACCACGTCCTGTAATTACCTCTACCATAAACAAATGAAATGAATTGTTTTCTGGAATAAGATCTTTGCTGTAGGGACTGTTTCTTTCACTTTGGAAACTGTATAGGCCGCCCTGGGAGATTTATCAGAAAGCAGTACTTCCTGCAAGATAGCCCCATGGCAAAGCCTGTATAAAGCACCAACATTTTTGACACTGGTTCTGGTCCATGTTAGAAGCTGCAGGATTTTTTGCCAGTTCAACGGGAATAGGGCTAAGGTTTTGATGGAAAACAAAGAGAACCATTTCATTCATCATGAGGTGTTGCACATTCCTCAGATGAAGTGGTCTGTCCCAGGTTTGCAGTCTTTCACCTGCTCCCTAGCTCGGGGCAGTAATAAGAGCATACAAAGGGTTTTAAGATATACAGTCATTTTTGTTATCTGGCAAACATATCAAAACTTTCATGGTCGGCTTCCAGGAACCCAGGGCATGGTTTCTCATGAAGATTGCTGGTCATCCAAAGCAGGCCACTGCAGGCGTGCCCAGATTTTTATCGCTCACAGTTGATATCACACTAAGTTAATGCCTGCCAGACATTGACAATGTTGACAGAGCAATTTCTATTGAGCAGCACTTAGGCAGGAATCTGCTTCCTGTTTTGAGATGGGTCTCTGTCATTCAAATGGTCCCCCAAAAATCCATGATGTTGATTTGCTCATTACAAGCGAGTTGATTATATCCTGGGTGGGGTTTGTAAAAAATGACTTTTTCATGGTTGGGATATATGAAGAAGAACTATAAAATCAATCAAAGTAACTGCCATGGTAGGTAAACTTAGAAACACTACGGGAAGTAGATGAAATGGAGATTAAAGTATACGTGTTTAGATTTGCCTTTGGTTGGCCGTCAACACCACTTCCCTGCAATTGAAGGAACTTGGCTGTGTGTCACCAGATTGCTCTTGACCTTTGAATGCAAGCTTTTTGTGCTGATAGTACACTTGAGTTCTGGAATCAAGTACTATTCTCTTAATTCTTCACGTGTATCTGTAAGAAGCACTATTCACAGGTATATGAAGCATTTATGAAGCAGTGTTTGAGGTCTGGGATTGATGACCGCAGTTGGAGTCTAAAACCTGCCAGAGTTGCCAAGTCAGCTTTCCTTTTGCCTTTTAATGTTTGCTTCTTTGAGAGGTTGTTATACTTATCTACATCCTTGCTCTGGATGGACAGGGGCAGCCAAGAGGTAAAACAGGCTTGACCACAGGATGAAAAGAGTAAAACTGTGATGAAAAGAATGCAGCTAGCAGAGCAGTTCTTAACAGCATGCTCTTTTATGGTGCAGTCATGGCAAACAATGTACATATTTTATGTTGAAAGGTGGGGCATGACTTGCGCTTCTGCTCATCCTTAAATTGGTACAGAATATATGAGCTGTGACACAGCTCTCGGATTTAGAATGATCTCATCTTGCCCCAGGATGAAAGGTAGAAGATATTACCCTCGAGAATCTGACTTAATTTTTCAATTCTTAATCTACCAAACAAAAATATAACACGTAATCTGAAACACGTGATTTCTTTTTCCAGAGATTTTCCCCAAGTTATCCTTTGTACATTACAAAGTCAGAATTAACTGCTGTTCAACACATCGACAAATGAGGAAAATGCTCATGCACCATGGGAGGAAAGATCAATTTTATGACCTTTTCTTAAACTTGCCCAGAAAAACTGCTTCTTCTGTTGGAAGAACATTCTATCAGTGTTCTCTGGACTTCCCTTAATACCCCATGCTTCCTTTGCTATCCTTGTCCAAGATACTGTTATAGTGTTAGATAACTTAATAATTCAAAATATGCTGTGGCATTTTGCCTGAGAAAACAATACAGCCACATCTATTCACTGCAATACAAATACGACTAAAGACAACAATAGATCCTTCCAGCTTCTCATCAAACTCTCAGCTCTACCAGAGTTATTTTCTAGCTTTAAGATTTTGTCTGACTATGTGCTGGACTTCATCACACCATGAGAAACAGAAGGCACTAAGATTGGACATTTCACAAGGAAAATACAGCTACAAAACACTGATTATCCTAGGACATGTTCTCTTAACACAACAGCTGCAAGGCAATGGCTGATGTAAACAATGATAATTACTTCCTCTTGTCTTTTGAACAGTCAGTTGCAATGGAATTGATGCTGTATTGTTCATGAACCAGCTTATCTGTATGCAAGCTGAGGCATCAAGCACGCAAATGCAGAAAATAGTTGAGATCTAAAAAAAAATACATTGTTTCCATTTTCTATATTGATCGTCAATAATGTGGCTTATGCCAGTGTTAAATCTAGGAACAGCTATCTTTTATACCCTTGCGTTCTGTGAAAGTGGGGTCATTTGGCTCTCCCTGCTTTTCCACATGCAATCCATCCTTGTGGTGTTTGAACCCTGTTCTGAAGTTTATTTCTATTTCTGCCTATTGTCTCCAGGATTGGTACCACCTCCTCAAGTAACTGCATAGAAGGTGGGAGCTCGTGTAGTGGAGCTACTCCATCTTTCCCATGTGTTCTCATTTTCTAAACACATTCCCTGCCGGCACAGATGGAAAAAAACCCGCCATGTATCTGGCTTGATGAAACAGCTGAAAGTTTTTCTCTGTAAAGGGAAATCTCCACTGGGCATCTCAGAGATGGGAGAATCACAGAAGTGCAGTATGGCTGAGGTAGGAGCGACCTCAGAAGCTCATGCGGTACAACCTCCCTGCTCAAACAAGGCAACTGAGAGCTGCCTGCCAGGATTGTGTCCAGCTATTGCCTAGGACTGATGAAGAATTGATGCTTTAACCCATATAAACATTGGAGAGAGCCCGGGGTTCTGAATAATCTGACGAGATTCACTTCATTTTGCTCTCCCTTCCTTTCTATGTCTTCCTTGTCAAGCAGCTCTCAATCTTGAATGGGTCTGGCACCAGGTGAAATGTGGCACAGCTGTCTCCCTGCAGGAAAGAGAAGAAAGAAATGGGTCAGCACAATATGGAAGTGACAGGACTGAAGGCTTTGCCCCCAGTGTACACAGCTTATCAATGCAAGGCACACAGGGCTTTCTCTTTGGTAGGCTCAGAGCAGGTTGTGCTCAGTTTCTGCTGAGCAAGGCCAGAGAAGGAGTCAGGTTTTGTCCAAAGCCAGTGATGGGAAAGCTCTGTGGTCACCAGTATTCATTTTGCAAACCGCGGTACTAAAGAAATATATTCACCTGAAGCTTCTGCACACCAATGATGCTAGACCTGGTTAGCAGACCTTTGAACTGATGGCCACTGCCTCTACAGGACAGCAAAGTACCATTGGAACCAGCTGGCCACAAGCCTCCCTAGTACTGAACAAATGATTCGAAGGGCTGTGATTTCACCCCTTAAATTGCTTTTCTGGGGGTGGCAGCACTGCCCTGGAGGAGGACTGCGGGACTCACCCTAGCACTCCCCCACAGAAAACATGGGGAAAACAGAAAAATGGCCCCAAATTTTGATATCCCCTGTGTGAGTTCTCTTCCCCCATCCAGCACAGCACCAGTTCTGATTGAGGTATTGATGATGAGTGCAGATGAACAACAATTTTGAGAGAGAACAAGGGCCACAGGCAGTTCATGTGAGCCCTCTGAAGATTGCCACCACCTAGAATAAAGGTCATGGATGCAGTAAAACACTAAGAACACAAGAAATCTGTAGTGCATAAGCACTCATATTGTCCTCGTAGGCTTTGTGAGCTGGGAGGAGCAGGAGGCCATTTCTCCCCATGTGGGTTGTGCCTCTACAAATTTCCCAACCCTTGATGGTGGCATTCAATATGAGAGTCATTACCAGGTCTCAGAGGACAACAAAACATAGTACAAAAGCCCAAACTAAAGCATATTGAAGCCAACAAATATCCATCAATAGCCACTGATGATGGATCAGGCCTCTAGCAAATAACTACTTATTTCTGCAGTCAGGAATAGCTGAGTAGGCTACTTGTGGGGACTTGTACATGATTTCCAGTTAATAATTTATTTACACAAATAATCCTCCTTCTTGCAATCAATCTTATTGAAAACAAGGATTACAACACGATTAAGGGCTGAAGGATGAAGTTCTGAGATAAGATACAGAGTAAACAAAGTAAGATATTGCAGCCAATAATTAATGTTTGGAAACAGATAATGAAGTCAGGATGACTGTAAGTCACAGTGTTTCACTGCTCCCTGAGCTTATGAGCAAGTCTCCTCAATGCAAACCCATTTTTTTCATTTTAAATATAGCTGCTGTCAGAAAAGTTACAGCTGAGACTCACATTTGTGAGTGGGCAAATAAAATTATGACATAACTGAAGCCCCAGGGCATAAAGCTGTTGAAGGAGCCTGGTGTTGTTCTGTGGAAGTCATTCTGCCTGCTATCTTCTTAGTGCCAAATTTGTTTTTCTGTTTTTAACATGCTATTTTTGTTTTCATCCAGCTTCTGAAGAAAATGGAGGTCAACACGGCTAGGCTGTGTGTTTGTATTTATTATCTGCTTCCTCCTGCTTCCCAAAACATGCTGAATCCACCCACCAGTTTTGGAAAATATGATCCCAGGGGGTGAGAATCTTTAGGAGCTGTGCAGACATTGTATGTGGGGAGCTGGCAACCACCATTTCGATTATGTTGTATTGTAACAGCTACTTTATTACCTCCTTTTGCTGGATGGTTTTTGCTGAGATTTGGGAGGAGCCCTGCACTCTGCCTCTCACCCCTCCCAGTGCAGAACAGGATCTTGATGTCCTAGGACATAAGGTGTGCAGCCAAGACAGGAGAGACAGCAACATGTGTCAGCGCTGAAAGGAGGAGATGCTGACAGCCAGGCTCCTTGTCTGTAACATTTCTTTGTAACATACTTCTTCAAAAATTGTGCCTTAACTCAGAGATTAAAAACAACAACAACAACAAAACCCAAAACCAATTCTGAGCAGTGCAGGCATTGCAGGCATCTTGTGTAATCTCACGTCTCGAAAAAACAGGATATCTTTGCTTACTTTCTGTAATATCTTCCAAACTGCTGAGGTTAATGAAATGAAAGGCATTTTCTGAATGCGCATTTCTGCTAGAACATCTGCTTTGTGTAAAATTATTTGACAAAACAAACCATAGCCCTTTATTTAGATTAGAAAATATTCAATGTCTGGAGCTTGCTGCAGAATTAAACAGGAAATAAGCAGCTGAGTAGCTTCAGTATACCAAGGTCAGTTGCTCATTGCTTTACATTGTATCCTTTGCCACTGTTTATTTTTTTCCTTTTGTCTGTTCCTTTTCCTGTCCGCTTTCACTGAGTCATTCATCCCCTTCTATCCTTTAGAGAGTTTGAAGAAATACACTTTTATCTCAGCTGGGCAGCTGGAGGTGGTGATCCCAGTGCACAAGTCACAAACTGAGTAAGGATATGCCGAACTGTGGTTCCTTTACCATATTTTCAGTGAGTTCGATTTCGTTCAGCTTGACCCTTGGCTTGGTTTAGAATCATGTGCAGAAGATCTGTGAGATAAAGGAGTTAGAAAGCAAACGTAACAGCTCATCAAGCAAGCAAAGGCAAGGCAGTTCCCTTTCCTTAGAAGCAGCCTACCCTGTTCACAACCTTTCCAGCAGTTCAGTCCCAGGGTAGAAACAATGAGGTTTTGGAGGTGTCTTTCAACACCCACACCCTAAAAAGGATCCATTCCTCATTTCAACCAAAGCATGAGAACCTTAGCAGATTTTGGCCATGTGCACACACTGTGGTCCCCAGCCCCCAAAGTGGAACCCACTGAAAGATCACACTTGCTTTAGTTGCCTGATTCTCAGCTTTCTTTAATCTAAATGATTCTACTCAACAAAGGTGAATGTTTAGACTCCAGGAAGTCTTTTGAGTGTTATACAATCCCGTAATACAGTTCATCTTCCCAGTTCCCAGGACTCTCGAGCACCATTTTGCCCTAATAATATTAAAAACTGGTTTGATTTTCAGCGGGCATAATTTTTTGTGGAACAATACTTTGACAGGAAACAGTGGAGACAATTACAGCTGCTTCTTATCCTGGAAGAGAGCAGGTAAAGAATACAGGGTCACCACTGACACTAAAATAGATCAAATGTGTGAGCAGAAACTCACTTCACTCCTTACGGTAACACATTTATTTGTGCTTTAAAAGGTGAAGGTTCGTACCACAATACATAGCTGACAGCAATTCAGCATTAGCAGATGTTCAAGGCGAATATACTTCTACTCTGGAGGTAGGTGGCTGCTGTTTAGAGCAGCATGACTTTCCATAACACAGCTTCAGCCCAGTGTCATCACTAACAAAAGCAGTGGGTTCTCCTCTCAAAGCAGCAGGATTTCCTGCAGCCCTGAGAATGAGCAACGCCGTATTTCCACAATGAATATATGAAAATACATTTTGGTCTGAATTATTTTCTAGAGTAATTCAAGCAGCTTAAGTCAAGTGACTGATGGTTGCGTCTCAAAACAGTGCCCAGGACTGATGTCCTGTACTCTGGTGATGACCAGCCAGATTGTGTTTTGACCAAAAGTGCTTTGTGCATTTTGCAGAGCGCTGGCCTGGGTTTGGGATGGCCAAATTCAGCCTTGGACTGCAGCACAGCTCTTCCTCTCTGGAAGCCTTCCCCGTGGTCACCTTTAGCCATTATCCTCCTTACTTGCTCCCCATAGGTCAGGTCCTGAGAGGAAGGGCTGAGACAGTACACAGGGTTGTTCCTTCAGCAGCTGCACAAACAAGCAGCTTCCCTGGCATGTGAACAGCAGCTGAGCTTTAAGACTGCAATACAGAGATAAAGCAGAGGCTCACACATCGAAGTCAATTGCTCCTCAGTCTGCCTGTAGTCAGTCAGACAAAGCTCCATCCATGCTGCCTTTGTGCACAGGCATGGGATTGGGCCAGTCCTCTGGCAACCTGGTCCCCTTTTGGTCTTATGGTTGACAGCAGACAGAAAGATTTCCGGTCCTTGTCTGGGATTCCTCAAAAAAAGGTGCTCACATCCAGCCAACAAGCTCAGTCTTGAGATCTCACTACCTCATAACAGCTACAGCCTAGACTTCATAGCTTTTGCTTTGCTGCCATTAGACATGGTACTCTTTTGTTTGGTGAGAAGACCAGCCCATATATCAACAGATCTTTGCACCTTTGTTGTTTGGTTGTTTGTTTGTTTTGTACTTTTTCGTCCTCTGCATGCCTGTTAACCTGATAAACCAATTTCTGCTGCTGTCACACAAAGGCTGTGCATTGTTCAGCTGTGCATGTCATTTTAATCACCAGTCTTGCATGTTGATAGTTGTTGCTCTTAATCTTTAGAGCTTTCACTAAAATGTGAACTTCAAATTTGTGAAGTTCCATGTGAGCACGTGGAAGAGAACTGTCAGACATCAAGAACAACGGCCTGCTGCAAGTAAATCTGCATTTACAAAACAAGGGATGTTGTCATCTTTAAAGTTATGTATGTCTATATATATTCTGCAGAAGTAGGAGGTAGGAATTCTTACTTCCTCCCAGCAATAATAACGAGAGTGAGAATTGCTCCAAAAGCTTTCTTACATTTGCATCTTGTTGGCCTTCAAGATCTTAGTTTGGAACATTTTTAATGCTGAGGGTAGAATGGGCATGCTCAGCTTACAAGAGTCATGTACCAAGTATGGCACAGACAGACGAGTAAAGAACACATGTAAAGTAACTGATGTGTTCCACATTTTTCTTTCAGAAGTCCTCTCAGGTTGCTTACCAATGCTTGTTTCTGTTCCAAACCTCAGATGATTTCATCTGTCTCTGGACTGTTTTTGCTACAACTCCACTGTCTCAGCGTGCAACTTCCCAGCAACTAAAGCTGATCAAACTTCTGTCTGCTGCTGTTCCCCCTCATGGTAAGTCAGCTCTAAAATTCACCCAGACTGGCTTTGAGTTTTTTCAGCCCATCAGCCCAACACAGAACTAACCTAAATATATATAAAAAGGTGAAAACTTTCTGGCAGAGAGATGGTATAACTAAGGGAAAGGTTAATGTAGGGCCAGAAGAAGTATAATAACAGGGATAGTAAAGCCAAATTGTTGCCACCAGTTGCTAGACTGGCATAGGCCAGGCAGAGTTTTAGCTTCTCCACATGCTGATCTTTGGTCATAGGAAAAAAACCTGCATCTCTAGAGTATGGCTGCATTCCCAGGAGCTACAGTGCAGTAAACCCTAGGGTCTGCAAGAGAATCTGGCACATATTTAATGAATATAAACACGATCAATCACAGGCGGGAGTCCGTGCTTTGAAAGAGTTTGATGTCAATAACTCAAACTTACTCTAAGCACCTACATCTTTCATCATTGGTACAAGCAGCACATGGATGGGGAACAAAAGTGGTAGAGTGGGAAAAGCTAACTTTCGCCTCTTCTGAATGTGCGGTCCTCCACTTACTTTCTGCACATAAGTACATTCTTGGAAGGCATTATTTCAAGAAAGATTGAGTCTGGAAATAGGCAGCTCCAATGGACAATATGAAGTGGCAAATTTCTGCCCCTGTTGGACGTGTGGATATTCACACAGGTACTGGTCACAGCAGTATTATTTAATCCCCAGAAGCACAGAGCACTGGCAGATGGTACCCAGCATTATCGCTACCTCTGACTCACAGAGTCCAAAGGAATCGCTTGCATCACTACTATTGTTATCTGGCAAAGCATAAAATTCAGGCACACATTTCACTTAGAGCACAAACACGACCTTTGAAAGCGGATTTTGAACCACAGCAGTCATACTGTTGTCACAGGAAACCAGTCTCTACTTGTATTAAGGCAGGTGTTCCTCCTGTTCTTGAGATAAAACCAAACCAAACAAACCCACTATCTTAATCTCTGTTATATCCACAACTGCCATTGCTCTACATTTGTTGGGCACCCTTGTTTCTGACGCAGTGAAACAGGTGCTGCTGGTAAAATGAGCACAGCAGCTCCGAGGCAGAATTTCAAAGTCAACCAGATGGAGACTGTAAGAGCACAGGAAGTTTTACAGAAATGGCTCAAGAATAGTTTGCAGTTGGCATGCAGACAGAGCTTGGGGTTTACAGAATACTACACATACACGAAATAAAACTTAAAATGTTGAAAGCTTCACAATAAAACTAATACATCTTTCATTCCAGAAACCATCAAATTGCTTAGATTAAGAAGCAAATCATGCTGGGACAAGATCCCAGTATGTCTTATTTCCAATCCAAACCTCATTTCTGTGGTACTTTATTAGCAAGTGGGGTTTCGGGAGATAATTTTCTGTGGTATAATCTCAAATCAGTTGTAGACAATGTTACATGAAAATTAACATCATTTCCAAATGACTGAGTCTTCTAAAGGAGAAAGTTGGGTATCTCTAACTATTTTCTACCATCACATAAATTTGATATTTTTAACAGTAACCACTTAAGGGTATCATTTTAAATTTAGTCATATAATATTTCTATCATTTGATATTTAGGGATGCTCTCCTCCACACTTGTGATACACTGCCATGTTTCTCACCAGCACATCTAGGTAACAATAACCTCCCCCAGCCAGAGAGAAATCTGAGCTATTGCAAATCTGCAATAGCATTCCTACACTCCCTCTACACCTCTTGCTTAACTTCTAGCTTTTCCCATTGCAAGCATCTGAAAGTTTTTAAAACACCCTTCTTTTCTTATTACTCACTAATCTGATGTGCTTCTGTGCTCCCTAACTGCTAACTTGTCCACAGGCAAAGTATATTACACATTATTATAGTACACATTACAGAGAAAATTGCCATTGCAAGAACAGAACCATTTTCTGTGAGAATGAGAGGATTTTGCCATGCTAATCTTGTAGTTTTCTTTCTTGCTTAATACCTCCCAGGCCCTTAGCATCACTTTTCCTCAGTGTGTGTAAATTGTCCAGATTTCACACTACACAATGACACAGCAATATTCTCAGTACCAGGAAAAAGGTCACAAGGGAATTTTCAAGAATAAGGATAAAAAAAATAGCATTACTCCAAACTGGATACTGCATGCCTAATGCTATGCATCCATTTGCATAATATTACAAGCTATTTTTATTCACAGCACCCCTGGAAGACTGCAGTAAAATAAGGACTGCAGTTCATCGAGACGTACACAGCTTTCATCAACCACAAGCACTGGTGGCAGTAGATCTACTTCACTGGAATTTATAACACAGACTGTAATTGAAGGAGGGAGCACATAGGATTTGGCGTTCGAAATCTTTCTAAGTGCTCACATTATGAAAGAATCTTGATTTGTATGTTGAATCTTAAGTTCTGGTAGCAGGAGAAAATACTGCTTAGGCCACAGAAATGGCTGGAAAAGAAGTACATAAAACCTCAGAGGCATTTCCCTACTGCCCAGTCAGAATAGATTTGCTAGTGTATTCTATACATGAGACCTTACTTCCTGCACTTGGGCTTTTGTCAATATTTGCAAAAAAAGTCTGCGTAAGTGCCCTTGGACTTCTGAATCAGCACAGCCTCAAGGCTGCACTGATATTCTGCCTGCGGCTCAGCCCTAGTCCCACTTCATGCCCTGTGTCATGCCTTGGGGCAAGGAGCAGTTTTTAGTATAAGTTTCACATTGCTGAGGGAGAAAGCTTGCAGGACATCCTTCTGCTCATTCTCTCTTGCTCATAGAAGTGTTCACCAAAGCACCATCACAGGAACAAACTGACTTGCCACACACTGCTGGTTGAGTAACTTCTTAAACTACTAGAGTAAAAAGGGGAAAATGGGTTTTTCAGCATGCACATGTGAATAGACAGCTTGTGTTTGCACATGTCAAATGAATTTTGTACCCTTGTCTTTCTGAATCTCCTTGGGATTTCTTGCAAACACCAACTTGATTCAGTTCAGGCTTTCTGATATTACCAAGATTTATGAATAGCTAAAGGGCAAGTGTCCAGAGGATAGGGCCAGTCTCTTCTCAGTAGTGCCCAGCAATGGAAAAAGGGGCAACGGGCACAAACTGGAAGACAGGAAGTTCCATAGGCACATGAGAAAGAGCTTCTTTGTTTTGAGAGTGACAGAGCACTGGGACAGGCTGCCCTGAGAGGTTGTGGAGTCTCCTCTGGACGTATTCGAGATCCACCTGGACACTTTCCCACACACCCTGCTGTACAGAACCTTCTTTAGCAGCAGGTTGGACTTGATGATCCCCAGATTTTCCCACAAACCCCTACAATTCTGTGATATGAAACCCTGCTTCCTTTGCTTTCATTCTGTTGCTAGGTGAGAAAAGCAGAGTACCAATCCTAACTTTTTGAATAGGTCCTTAAGAAAAGTTCTAACTCTTTGTGCTCTTACATTTTTATACGATCATAAGGAGTGGCTGAGACTTCTTTGCCAAAACACAGCAAAGTACAACCTTATCTGTCCCAACCATATTGCAGCAGCTCCTTAGGAGGGTGAGGAAGTATAGAAATAATGTTGATTTTTTTCTGCATTTAGTCTGGACATAACAACATTTCCTATTCCACCCCTTCCCTCTTTGCCCTATTTTACACTGACTACAAGCTTAATCATCGTTCTTAATTAGCTGGTTTTGTTTTATTCAATAAGGCCAAGAAGTACTACAGTGGAATTATTTACAGGAATATGTTATTGAAAATTATATTTCAGTGAAAAGCTTCAGAGCAAGGTAAGATAGGGATCTTGCAGGTTGAGAAAAAGAGAGTACATGACTTGCCTCAAACCTACTGATGCAATCGTGGTAACATTAATTGTTCAGAGAAATTAATCATCAAGTTAAACAAAATTTCTTCCTTTGAAAAGCCTTATTAATTACAGAATGAAGAACATCATCTTAGATTTTGACAGCTGAGTCGTCTTCAGAAAGAAAATTAGTCTTTCAAAGTTGCCATGACAAATTAGGCTGTTTGGAATCAGCTGTCGCTCTTAATGCAGCACAACAATTGCTACTGCATTTGTTCATTTGGAAAGAATGCTAAACCAGTGAAGATATCTGAAGAACTAAAACATGGCTTGTTTGAAAGAATGTCAGCTTTCGGCTGCAATCAACCACTTCAATTTACAAGGAAGAAAACAAATCCTCAAACCATTTCAACTCTGCTGAATTATATTAGGAGGAAGATATAGACTTTAATGAAATTAATACATTAGTGCTTCCTGAATCCAATTGGAGTTTAACTTGCAATTTTTGGCCATACTGAATTGTTGTAGGAAATGCAGTAATAGCTTTGACAGGATAGGGATATTTTTGGAACAAATGTTGGAGCTGGAAGAGCCTGAGCGCCACACTTGTAGCTGTTAACAGCAGCTCAGTGATGCAGTTTCATAGCATGATGCTGGCACCACATCACAAAGCCTACTTTTAAAAAGTTTAACACAACAAAGCACACTTCAAACTGTTCAGTTCTCCACCAGCTCAACAGCAAATGGCTTGGATGAACCTTGAAAATGAGCAAAAAGAAAACCAAGGAGGTAATGATTTTTTAAGTAGTATTTTCACTCCCCTTAGTCTCCCTCTTTCTTCAGCTCGCTGTTGATTGTAGCTGCAGAAGTGATGGCTCTTAGCATTTACTGGTTACACAGGGTTTGTTACTGCAGCAGTCCACACTCACCCTCACTTTGCAATAAACCTTCACCAACCCTCCTACCTCCTTACCCAGAGGAATTAACTCTTCATCACCCTTCAGCTTTGGCACAAAGTGCTCTCAGCTGTAGTTGCTTTTGTGCGATAATTCAGCTGCAGTTTTGAGCTGTAATTTTCTTTAATACTTATCTCTCCCTGTTTTGCTTTTTGTTAGTTTGTTTCAGCAAGGCACTCTGATTCTGCAGTACTCACATGAGCACTTGAGCAACTCAAAAATAAGTAACAGTAGGCAAATTCTGACATTACGATTCATTTACAATACTCATTTTCCTTACAACATGTAGGTCTTCCACCAGAAATTGCTTACAAACACGCTGGAGGGGATGAATGAGTGCAACATATTTATGTACGTTTAGGGAACAGGCAGGACAGCGCAGAGTGCCGATTACAGCGCTAGCCCTCCTAGCACTGCATAGAGGACGAGCGGTTTCTCAGCCGGCTCCCACCACAGCTCATCACCGACCGACACCAGCAGCACCGAGCTCCATCAATTCTCTCAGCGAACGATTTATGCGTCCTATTGGCCCCGCCCCCCGGATCCCAAGCAGCTTCTCATTGGCTGCGGCAGGGAGAGGGCCGAATGCGGGCGTCGGTGCGGTGACGTCACAGGGTAGTTCCGCTCGACCCCGCGTTCCGCTGCGGCGGAGGGCAGCTGGAAGCGGTTGGCGGCCGCGCCGCCGCCCCCCCAACCCCTCCCCCGCGCCCCGCGCTGTCAGGCGGTCCTGGGCAGCGGCGGTGGCAGGAGGAGGGGCAGGGAGCGCGGGCGGCGAACGTACAAAGAGGGCGGAGAGTACAGAGCCACGCCTGGGTCAGGTCAGTCCGTGTCGGCTGGGTCGGAGAGGGGGGACGCTAGGAGCAGGGAGAGAGCTGGCCGGAGGGCAGCGTGGCAGCGTGACTATGGCAGCGTGACTGCACCGTACCTCCGCTCCTCGCGGCTACAGGGAGGGGAGTCAGGGCTGCCGGCGCCTCGCCGTGCGGAGGTCGGGCGCGGTGCCCCCTGCCCCTCGCGCGCGGCCCCCGGGGGCTTTCGAGGAAAGGGCGCGGCTTCCTCTACCCTTCATGCCGGCTTCTCATTGGCTGCGTCTAGCAGGGGGGTGGGGCCGAGGCGGCCGCGGCGTCACGTGGGGCCGCCCCGCCTAGCACCGCGCTTCCTCTGCCCGCTGCGGCCGGGGGCAGCTGGAACCGGTTGGCGGTGCGAGGTGAGGGCGCGCGTGCGGGGGGCGGCCGTTGGAGCTGAGGAGAAGAGCGGCCGTGCGCGCGCCGAGCGGGCTGGGGCGTGTGTCGGCGGCGCTCTTTTGTTTGCCCTGTTTAGTGGGCGGCTCATCCCGTCAGGGCGCTGGAGTGGCGCCTCTGTACGATTACTCGTACAGAACGTTCTTACGTCTCCGCGCGGTGACGCTTCGCGGAGAGCACAAGCTGCTCACGCGAGGGGGCTCGTCGGCTTCGGGCTGCTGGAGGAGGCGTGCCTTTGTGGCGCTGCGTGCGCTTTGCCCGCGGCCGAGCGGGGGGGGGCTGGCGGTGCCAGCGGGCGCCTCCCGGAGCGCATTGCTGGCCGCGGGCACGACAGCGAGAAACGGAGCGGGCGGCGTGTTGCTGAAATGGTGCCGTTCCTCGTGTTTTTTTTTAAAGATCACGGTCTAAAGAAGCACTGTGGCGTGGGGAAATTCCTGCCTTTGAGCCAGCGCGGTGTGTCTGCATCGCCCCTGCGAGTTTGTTTTCTGCCCGCTGCTCGTACTGCAGTGCAGCAGGGCGCTGCTGGCTCTGCGGCCGTCCTGCGTAGCGCGCTGTGGGGCTGGCAGAACCCGCTGGCTGTGCGGGAGGGCACGAAGGGGTTGGTGCTGTAATACAGCTTGTGAAATTCTCGCCCAGTTGACGTCTTCATAAGCACGCCCTCTCACCTTCTGAAATTCTGGTGCTAAGTATAATAAAACTAAGTAGCGATAATTGGGTACTTTAAATGTATTCTGTAATATTCTGATGCTAACAGCAAGCTGCGAAGTCTGTTCTCCGTGTTAAGTTTTAATTGTGTGTGAATAGATGCCGTGCAAATCTGGGCTGCAGTGCCCTGTGCTAACCCTGCTCAGGCCAACGTGCGTCCTGCTGTCAGACGGCTTGGCTGCGATTGCGGCACCTTTCCCCTGACCTGAGCTGGACCTCTCTTGGCGTTGATAAGTCTCACCAGTGTGCGCTTTTAAGGTGGAGAGTGTCTGCTTAAAGCAAGGGACGTACAAAGCACAGCCCTGTGGATCTTGCTCTTTTGCTCTGTGTATGCAAAGCAGCACCAATATTTTGAAATGATTTGAGTATATGCTTGCTTTTTGCATTAACTTGCATTGGTTGGTTTGGTGAGGGAATGTGTGCTATTCGTGTGAAGGAGCCTCTTTGTACACAGGTTGACTGCCGTTCTACAGACAACTAAGCAAATTCAGTGATACGGTGGTTAAAATATTCTTACTTTAAGGACTAGATCACTCGAGGTATTAAAGTACATTATAGGATTATTGTGGTACCTGGGTTTCTAATTTAAATGTTTTCTGTCCAAGCACCTTTGAAAAATCCTGTTAAGTACATATGTAAAAATTTAGATGCCTGGAGAGATATATATATATATATATATATATATATTTTTTTTTAATCATTAAAAAGCGGCTTTGGTTGTATTTTATCCTTGTGGTGGGGGAAAAAAGTATGTTCTATGTTATCCACTCGTCTTTAAATGTAATGTTATTCAGGAGTTTCAGGACGACAGTTTTATGGCAGACCCTTCTATCAGTAGCATCATTTACTGGATAGGGTCTGCAAGGAGAGGTGCAAAGAGGTATCGTGCTGTATTTCAAGATAAGGTTGCTTTGCTTTGGCTTTCTCCTTGTTATCTTGCCGAATACAAATTATCCTCAGTGGATAAAGTCATGGTAAAGGGTCAGTGTATCATTTGATCTAGGTCATCTAGCATCTAGAAACTTAAGTCGGTTTAGTTCACGGTTCATCAGATGCGTGAAAGGGAGTGTAGTTTACAAAGCTGGATTCTCCCCTTGCACTGGCAGAACAGCATTTTGCTTCTTTTATCTTAAAGGTTTTTTTTCGAAGTTCTTATTTTCAACAGAAGACCTTCGTTTGTACCTCGCCCCTCCCTTTAGAAAGCTAATGTCGGTTTCTCCAGAGAGTTAGTCTTTTTCTTCTCTCTTTCCCTATTAGAATCGTAAAATGGTTTGGGCTGGGAGGGACCTTAAAGCCCACAGTGCAATTCCAACCCCCAGCTGCAGGCAGGGCTGCTCCCTCCTCCCCAAGCTCAGCTGCTCAGGGCCCCATCTGACCTGGCCTGGAGCAGCTCCAGGGATGGGGCACCACAGCTCTGGGCAGCTGTGCCAGGGCCCAACTGCCCTCTGAGTAAGGAATTTCTTCCTAACGTCTACCCCAAATTTCCCCTCTTTGTTTAAAACCATTCCTCCCTGTTCTCTCACTGTCAGCCCCTGTATAAAGTCAGTCTCCCTTGTGTACTGTAGTGCTGCAGTGAGGTCTCTCCAGACCCTTCTCTTCTCCAGACTGAACAAGCCCGTCTCCCTCAGCCCATAGGACAGGTGCTCCAGCCCTCTGGTCACCTTTGGTGACCTCCTCTGGACTCACTCCAACGCATCTTTCCTGAGCTGAGGGCCCAAGGCCTGGAGGCAGTTCTCCAGATGGGGCCTCGTGAAGGCAAAGCAGAGGAGGACAATCCTTTCCCTCTCCCTGCTGCCACCCCTCTGTTATACAGCCCAGGGTCCTGTCGGCCTTGTGGTCTCTAAGCACATGCTGCTGGCCCGTATCCAGCTTTTGTCCCCAAGTCCTTCCCTGCAGGGCTGCCTGCAGTGAGTTCTCCCTGTGTCTGTACTGGAGTCTGGGATTGCCCCGTCTTGAGATTTCGGTATGTTATTTTCCTGCTACTGCTCACTGTACCCAACCATTCTGCAGCCCATACAGACATCTCGTGGTTGATAAAGTCAATGTTTTATTCATTCTTTGTTAATGCAGTTGCCTAAAATGGTTCCTGTCTAATACGTGGGCAGGAAAAAAACGTAACTTAGAGACTTAGGAGCCTGGAGGCCTCTATGGGAGTGGAAGGGGGTGGAGGAGGAGGAAGATCACGTAATCTTTCAAGCCCGTCATCTTGTCCTGCAGGTATTGAAGTCAGAGCCTCAATCCCATTGGAGATGTTATTACAAATCTTACTTCAGAGAACGTGTCATTTGGCTTCATGAAAGCTGTGAATTTTGATGAGTCTAAAGTTTGTTCAGTGTTTTGTAAGCTAGGATATTATGTTTCAGGATTGTCCCAGATTATATGTTCATATAAGCCTGAAATACTGACTGCAAGATATGGGATGGCAAACAGCCGATATCTTTTGGAGTACTTGACTAAGGTGTGCAGCTCTGAATTCACTGGAAAGCTTAAGGAAGTAGTAAGTGGTGGGGGGGTGTGATGGCAAGGTGCGTCTGCTACTGCTGCAGTCATGAGGGGCTTGATGTACTCCAGAAGCATAAGCCAGAAGGCTCAAATAAACTTCAGACTGGGAATTATTGAACTCCGTGTTCTGGTATGTTTTGACAGCGACTGAAAATTGTCTTGGTTTTCTCCATCCGTGATGACATCCCTAACCTTTGCTACCTCATTTGTAGAGAAAAGCTGTATTTTGTGATCCATTATCAGTTGATTGTATTATACTGAAGGGAAGTGCTAAATGTTATGTTTCTCTTCTTCCAAGTACCTTTAGTGGCTGCTTTTTTTGTCACTTCCCAAAGTGATCCTTCTAGAATGAGGAGAGCTTGCAGACTGTATTTCAGGATGTCCATTACCTGCTGCCACTCTTACGTTCCTTCAGGTGTCCTTGAGGAACATGGAGATGTTTACAGGCTATGTTAGAGCAAAGAGTACAGTTTTTCTTTTCCATTTAGTGTGCACATTACTGTGCCTGAGGCCTTTGTTGCCTTTCCTGTGGGTGCATGAGGGAAGGTAAGCAATTCTCTGAAACTGCAAGATTCCTGGTTTCAAGAGGAAAACTTTATCTCCTAGCAAGGGAACCAAGGTTGCACATAACCATCAGGCTATTGATCTTGTCCTTGCCCTGGAAAACTTGCAGATAGCTTGTTTTATTGTGGGGTTGGCTGATGGGCAGGGTTTTTTGAGTCAGAGTTTGGAAGGCAGGTCAGTTGGGCTTAGGACTCAGAGTACCGCTGCTGTGCAGTCACCATCTGCTCGGGGAGCCTCCAGAAGCTGTGGAAGGTAAGGTGCTGCTTTGCAAAGAGAGGGTGATTAGAGAATAGAGCTGTGATATGGTGGTAAAAAGAACTTGTTTCTGTTGTGAAAGCAAGAATCTCGAGCTGAAGAAACACGTTTTTGATGTGAAGTGCTGGTAGGGTTGAGTGAATGTCTACTGGGTAGGGCTTGTGTATCCCGTGAGTAAATGGCTGAGCTTCACGCGAGTGTCCATCGCTCCCCTGCACAGGGGTTAGCTGCATGCCCTTACATCCAGCTGCAGGCAGGGGATGGCTCACAGGACGGAGGCAGTTGTTTGTGCCCCAAGCTGGTGTTGAGTCGTGTGTGGTTACAGCAGATGTGAATTCAGCTTTAGTGGTGTTGAACCCAGAGGTTGTTTATAAATGGTGGTTGTGCACGATCACAAGTCTATATGGCTGAATTGGTTAACACTTGCTAATTAGGAAATATATAACTTTTTTTTTCTTATTACAAAGCTGTTCCAACTTATTACATGACTTCTCTCCAGCAGTCCCTCTGTACACGAGCAGAGGATTTTGCTGTTCCTCCCCACCTTTAGCAAGGTGGTATTGAAGGCTTGAAAACACGTAGGGTTTAGAACATGGGCATCATCTCACCTACTGGTCACAGAATCTGAGTATTTAATCTAGGGTTTCTTGTCACTTCCCTCTAGGGATAGAACTCTGTCTTCTCAGAAGTGGTCATAGCTGGACAGTGGGACCTTTGGTGCTTTATGAAATTAAAGTGTTTTTTGAATCATGTTAAAGTACAGAACGATTTGTAGGTGCAAGATGATATGCAACAGTTTTGATTTATGATCTACAAGCAAATTTCTGCTGAAATACAGTTGCTGGGTGAACATATGTCATCTTCACTGTGCTGGCATTCAGTGCTCTGCTGGAGTAGATATTTATTTAAAATGAGAGGCAGTGCTGGAGGTGTGAACTCATGCTTGAGTCTGGTGGTGTGAACTGTAAAAAGGACAGAAAGGACTGAGTTTTCTTGTCCTGCTGTGCATGCCTTGGGCAGGTTGGGAAGGCCTTGAAGATAAAAGGCCTTTCAAGGAGAATTGTGAATTCTTTATGAAGTGAGTTTGTTAAAATTCCTTACAGTTAGTTACTGTTGCACAGAGAAGTAACATTGTTTTGTTAGTCATTTTGTAAAGCTCACAAATATATTTTAAGTAGATACACAGAATTTTTACAGCACCGAGTAAAATGCTTTATAGATTTGATAACAGAGGTTCAGATTTTCCATGAGTGGGTGGATGGTTAGTTTGGAGCAGAACAGACGTGCTGGTTTTGGGCTTTGTTTTTGTCAGGCTGAATTTTGAGTCATGTTGCGTGAGCGGTGGAAATAGGTTTTATACATGCTGAAAGCCTGTTCTTGCTTTGGGGAGCTGGGTTCAGGCCTCAGCTGACAGCTGCCTGTTCTGTAGCCTTTGCCAAATCACTTTTGCCTGCCTCATTTCCCTTTTGGCTCTTTGCAATTGAAGGGTGTCCAAGCAAGGACAGTGTGTGAACCCATCCAAGGCCGCGAGCCTGTCAGGGTCTTTATAATAAACACACGACTGGCTCGTATGTTCTGCTTCAAAGTGAAGCTTTTCTGTCACACAGCACCAGTTTTGAAACCGCAGCTTTATTTTTGGCACTGAAATGCTGCATTTTAACCTTCTCCTGTCTATAAATAGCTGCCAAAAATAAGTTCTAGAGCGTGTTGCTGTTAATATACAGACCACCCAAAGCAGGCACGTCCAACCCGCTGCCAGCACAGCTCCTATTGCCCTGCGCAGCCATGGCGGTGGCTCTGCCCCACCAAGTGGCCCGGCGTGGCTGCGCGCCCATCGCTCACAGCAGCCACACGGCTGCGTGCTGTTGGTGCCGGCTGGGCTGAAACGGGCTGCAGGAGGGTGCAGGGCAGTGCTGGCAGTTTTGGTAAGCGATTGTGAGCAGTGTGATGCTTTAGCTGAACACAGGCCTGAACGGCAACAAATACGCAGCTGTGCTTTCTGTTTTGATGAAAGAATGTGAGAATAGATTTCAAGATTGCTGAAAAAATCATCAAGTTTTTGGTGTGTTCATTTGAGAGCATCTGTTTTCAAGGATGAAGTATAGGAAAAGCAAAATTTCATCAGAAATCTGACAAGAACTCACTCAGAATTGCAACCCTTTCCATTGAACAGGGCTGTTGCATTAGGTCACAAAAATAAGATCAAATATCCCACTAGTTTTATGTTGTTGTTACCCTCTTTTTGTATTTTAAAAAATATTAAGAACCAAAAGGTTTTGTTACTACTATATCTGAATTATAAAACACATATTTTAAATGTGGCCCAAGACAATTACTTTTCACTCAGTGCAGCCCAGACAAGCCAAAAGGTTGGAGACACATGGCCTAATGATGCAGGCATGACCAAATTCACAGAAGGCATCTGCTCCTTATGCAGCTTCTGAAGTGTGCTTATTTCTAGCATTAGTACTTTGCATTGTTTGTTTACAGCCATGTTACTTGTGAAGCTTAAGTGCAGAATGTGTGGCCTGTTTAGGAGCAAAGTTAGTTATATATACATATAAAACCAAATCCCAAGACTCACATATGTTGCATGATACTGATAACTTGCATATGCTGTTGGTTTCAATGGTCTTTTTGTGTGTGTTTCCTCTCTCATAGAACAAGCAAAAGATGTAGTATGCTGTTCCTGAAATGTTGTATTTTTTTCTCTCTCACTATAGGAGATTTCAGCTTTCCTAAGACAAAAATTCTGCAAGTATGACCTCATCTCAAGTGACTTTTGAAGTGAGAGGACCATCAGTACCAGGTAATGCAATCATGCCTACCACAAGCTTTCCTTTTGCTATTGTAGAACTGGAAGAAAACTGATTAGAAGACCATTCAAAGGCTCTTTTTGTTTTCTTCAGGACTAAAGGAACATGGCAGTTCTAGTGTTAATTTACTGTAAAATGCCTTAAGAAATAATTTCGCACAGAAATACAAACAATTTCACGCAACAATTTTGTTGCTCACTCCAATAGCTATGGTACTTTAGAATTAGCATTCTGTCTCTAGCAGCTTCTTACTCAGGAGTATTTACATTCTGGGCTGTGATAATTAAGCATACGTTGATGTGTTTATTCTATATTTTTTTTATTGCTCACTGTCCCTGTTGAAAGCTCTGTGTAATGAGGTGTGACCTCTGCTAGGCGCTAAGGGCAGAAAGACGCTGCAGCTGAATTCCACCTTACGTATTTCAGAAGAAACAGCTGACAGTCCATCAGGTGATAACAACAGAGCCACTTGTTCCTAATTTAGATTTGTATTAATTTTCTCCTCTAGGATGCCTCCCATCCTGAAGGGTTTGGCTGATGTCGTATTTCTGCCTAATGTTACAACAGATAGTTTTGTTTGTAGAAAAGCACCTTAGAAATAAATTGATAAGATCCATGTCTCAGTAGGATTTGGTAACAGAAAGTTCTGGTAGGTTCAAGTCCCCATTTAATTCACAGAGTAGCAATTGATAATAACTTTCTGTTTTCAGCAAAATTTCCTGGCTTTTGGAACAGAACAGTGTTTGGTTTTTTTATTTACTATTGGCCTTGTAAATGTCTCTAAGCTCTGCTGCAGTTCTTACTGAGAACCAGTCTGAGCTTAAAAGTGTTTGCAGTTCCTTGCAGTATAGAAGTATTTCTGTAGCAGTTTTAGATTTTCTGTGGGGTCCCTCCTGTTTCAGCTGTGTTCTTAGAAATGGGAATCAGAGCTAGACTAACCCAGAGCCTATGCTTGACTTGGATAGGGGAATTAAAATGTTTCATGTTTTATTACAAGTATTTGTTAAATACATAGAACTTTTTGTCACACTTTGCTTTGTTATAATGAGGAAAACATATTTTTTTGTGTAATATAACTTCACTTTCTGCTGAGATGTGCAAATGGTTCCATTCTTCCTCCTGTGTTACTACCTTGCGTTTATCAATCCCACATGAGATCCTGAATCTCCTTCCTACCCACGTTTGTTACATTGTCATGATGTAAAAATCAGCTGTATGGAACTATTGCTATCTGGACATTAAAAATCGTAGCAAAATTGAAAACCTTTGTTTTCAATTCCCCAAACCATTCATCAAACACTGGGTTCTTCCTTTTTCTTTTATTAAAGTGGGTAGAAGCAGGAAGTTCTTGAAAGGATAAGTGACTTCATTAAATGTTTCAGTTGAAGGTGTTTGGTCATAACCATCTGGAGGGTAGTGCAGCAGTGATGCAGGTGTCCTGTAAGGGTTAAGAGCTGGTGCATGCTGTAGCCCCTGTGTTATTGAGAACGCTTTTGAAGTGGATGTAAGGTTAAATTGTGGTAATGTCATCTTGGCTCTCCAGGGCAGATGTGTCCACTCAGTGGCTCCCTTGTATACCTCCCTTTTTACCCCTATATCTGTAGTGATTAACTAGTTGATGTTGACACTGAAATCCAGCATCACATTATTTCATGTGTTGCTGGAGTGCTGAAATGCTGTGTCCGCGTCACTCAGTTTTCCTGCTGATATCACTGGTTCCTGCTAAAGGGTAAAAGGGCATCCCCAGCCTAGGAATAGTGCCTTATCTCACTCTAGTCAGACCACTTCTGGAGCCAACCCTGCTGATGAAGCATACACACTGGCATAAGCACATGGCATCAAGTGCTTCAGTTTTACTTCATCGGAGTGGGAGGAAAACTGTCACTGAGGTGACTCGTACTGTAGGTCTTGGGGCTGTCCCTTAGCAGTCAGGTGATCAAAGATCAGCTCACGTAAAGAAACAACAAACCCAAACTCGCAGGGTTTAGAATTGCCTTTGAAAAGACAATTCCACTTTCTGTATTTCTCTTGTGCCTTTCTTTGAATAATTTGATCAGAATTGTACTAATCTTGATGCAGCCATTCAGTGTAATTGTAAAGTGAGTGAAGGTGTGCCTGTATCTTGTTTCAGTGTTGTCTTTTGTGTGTTGTACGGTGCTGTGAGCATTCAACACATGTTCAGGTTGCTGCGGGCTTTTGTTTTTAGAGAAGGCTGAAAAGCTACTGTGGCTGGATGTTACAAAGGGGAATGTAACTCAGATTGTGCTTGAGATTGGCTGATATTTGCACAGAGGTGTACTGAATGCTGCTGTTTTAAAGGAATATTAAAAGAAAAAAAGTAACTGTTTCACATTTCCAGTCAGAAACTGTAAACTGTGTGGCATTCAAATGGCCTTCCCTTCTTCCTTCATCTCCCTCTTGTAGTTAAAAAAGAAAAAGACACTATACTGTGCCATAGAAGAGTGAAAAAGGTGAAAAACTTTGTGTGCAATAATGTACATTATAAGTACACCATCAAATCTTGTCTGTATTTGTATACTTGGACCAAGCATGCAAAAGGCTGACTTTTTTTAAGTGAATTGGAACAGAAAATTTTTATTTAGAAAACAAAAAACTGTAGTTAATGATGATCTCAAATTATTTCATTGAGCAATTTTTAAGATGAAATCCTTTCCATTTGTCACTTGTGTCTACAGTAGCCTTGTTCATAAATGAACCTCTTTTTAAATTAGATTAACCTGAACAGCTGGAACAAATAAACTTCATGTTAGAGGTCTGAGTAAACCCTCAGAGCTCTTATTTCAGGCCTGAAGTTCCAGCTGTGATATTTGGCTTAATAGAAGGCAGCATGTCTTTGTTGCATACACCCTGAACTTCACGTCTTCAGATTATTGCAGCTCCAGTGTCAGAATTACTGCTTTCCTAGAGTGAGGACGTGAAATCGCAATCAGAGACACTTTCATCTCACTTCAGTTAACATTGCTACTTGTTTCTCTGAGGCTGCTCGCTTACACATCTGTTCCTTGCTTTTCCTATTGGTGAAGCATGCAAGCTCTTGATACTCTCCTCTTTTTCTCAAATCCTAGGTTAGGCCGTAACTTCAGCTGAATGTCTTCATCTGCTTTTCACATTTAGATGACATTTAGATACTGAAGTACTTTTTTTTTTTCATTACATTTTAATATATAAGTGGTTCCAGTGCTTTGGTGGTTCTTACATTGCAGAGGAAGACTAAAAGGTTCAGCAGATGGTGAATAAGTGTAACAACTTCACATTTCCTCCTCACGTCAGACTGTTCTTGCGTGTAATAATGCTGTTGAAACCCAGTGAAAAGCAAAATACTACTTTGTCCTTTCCAGTTGTATTTATCCTTGTTCTTACAGTTCTGCATGTTGGTTTTCTATTTAAAAAAACAAACAAACAAACAAAAAAAAAAAACAGGATAAATTGCAATGTTAACTTTTATCCCTTGGATTCCCTAGAATTGAGCATTCTTGCACTATTATAGTCTTTTATTCTTTCACTGCCTGTGTAATAGAAATTGAAGCGTGATGATTTAATACTTCTTGCAAGGAAACCTCACTTTTATATCCAATAAAAACTTTAAAGCATGGCAATTTTATTTCACACAGGAATTATGCTGTATTTTTGTCTTGGGAATGATGCTCTTAACCTCTTGTTTTATCTGCTTCTGAATTAATTCATATGAATTTTAGAAAATTACTGTTTTTTGATGTGTTAGTACATGTGTGTGCTTGCACATCTGTGATTATATGCATATTCACACGTGTATGTGTGTATATGTGACCATTTCATTTTTACAAAAGACACTTCCCAGTGAAAACCAAAGACTTATTTTAACAGCAGTAATGTAAGAAAATGTGGGTGCCAACCATCTTAGGAGTTTTGGTTGTTCGTAGTGCCTCTCAGTGGCATCTTTGTGACAGAAGTGAAAACACTGTTGTGATTCTCAGTGGGAAGGGATAAGACTCTTTGGAACCAAAAAGAAGTTTGGATGGGTGGGCTTCTGTACACATGACAATTATTCAAATGTTTAACCATGTAGACCATAGGTAGTAATTCCATGTAGGCTGGAGTTGCAATAACCATGTTTTTACTTTGGTCTGTTCATTTTCAGGGGAGGTGTTTGCAATATGTGGGAGCTGCAGTGCTTTAGGAAGTTGGAAGCCACAAGCTGCAGTGGTTCTCCAGACTGATGACTGGTAGGCTGTTTTTTCTTTAGAAATCTAGAGCAACAAATTGACTCTGGTTCTGAGTTTGTCAACTGTCAGGCTACATAGGAATGTGTTTAAGAGAAGGTTTGACTTTGGTATGCTTTGCTAGTTACAAATGATGCTTGTACCATTGTGGCTGACACGTTTCAGAAGTACAATTGTAGACACTTCTAATAAGAGGTTGCTAAGGATTACTCTCAGTCTTGTAGTGGTGTGTTGATGCACACACCAAATTGTGGAAGATGTTTACTTTCTTCTTAACTGTACAAGTACTTACTGTGCTGTAGGGAGGTGGGAAGAAGAAGATAGTTTTAATGCTAAAACTTCTGTGTGATCTGTGCTCATATGAAAATGAGCTTATATGAAGACAGTCTAGCACTTCAGAGGAGTTCAGTATTTCCTTAAAATGGTACCCTTACCTGCTGTTATTTGTCCACGTGATGCAGGAAATAGGGTTGTGAGATACAATTCTGTCAGTGACTTCATATGCGATGTTGGATGAATTCCTGAATGATATCATCATGTTTTCGATGTCTGTTAAATGAGCGTGAGAGTTCTTGCTCCTGTTCAGCTCTTCAGATCTGAGATCCAACAGTGCACTTTCTGCTCTAAGTATGCCTTCTGAAAAACTTTCTTGTAGCAGTAGGCACTGTTTGATTTAGAACGGAGAATGACTGAACTAAAGAAGTAATAATGAATCAGAGTACGAAGTAACCTGTACAGAGCACTAAGCCTCACCAACTGTTTTGAATACCATGGTGCAAAGTCAGTTTTCTCATCAAAGTTGCAAAAATACCTGTGTATTTGCATGAGTGTTACTTCCATGCTATTTCTAGGATAGATTATTGTCCTAATTTAAAACAACAAAAAAACACCTGAGAAGCTACAAGTGTACTTGGTAAGGAAAGCTATATTTCAAACAAATGTTTTGTCTTTATTAATAAACCTTTTTTTTTTTTTTTTTTTTTTAAGATGACAGTAGAGCTTTTAAGCTAAAACAGTGCTTAGAATGTTGGATCAAACATCAGAGAACTGAAGAGAATAAGTGTTTTGAATTTATTATTTTCACAGTGAATTATGGAAAGCTACCATAGAGCTTCCCAGAGGAGTTCCTGTTAAGTATCGATATTTTAAAGGGTACTTCTTAGAACCTAAGGTATGTACAACCTTTTCTGATTTAAGTTGGCTCATTTTTCTGTGGAAAAATTTCTTCATTTGGAAAAAACAAAAAAAAGGATTTTCTGAGTTAAATCTCAGATTATAGAAAGAACTGTTAAATTGCAACACATGAAACATCAAAATACTTATGGAAATGCAAGCAATCACTTAAGGAAGTATCAAACTGCTTTTGGTTAACTCTGTTTTAGTGAGAACATCTTTTGTCTTTACCTGCTCTTAGTGCTTTTTGAAAATACCGAGGGTAGTGAAATGCCTGGGACTGTTGTAATAGCTGAAGCAGTGCGAGGAAGTTTTGCTGGGTGTAGTAGGGCTGTAACAACTTTTACATAGCATGAAAACACACAGTAGCAGGAGAAAGTGTGAGCAGGTTTTACCTTACTACAGCTTCAAAATTTAACTGCAGATTGTTTTGGTGAAATGTGAGATGGATTAGC
Organism: Lagopus muta; assembly: GCF_023343835.1. Lineage (NCBI taxonomy): Eukaryota > Metazoa > Chordata > Aves > Galliformes > Phasianidae > Lagopus > Lagopus muta. Next base: position 93,514,283 of record NC_064434.1, read on the forward strand.
TTGCTGCTGTACTGTGTAATTAACACATTTATCTCTCGGAGAAGATAGGTGGGGCATCCCAGTGTTTCCTCTAAGTTTGTATAGGTATTTGTACAGTGTTCAAGGCTAGGCTGGATGGAGCTCCAAACAGCGTGTTCTCTAGTGGAATGTCCCAGCTCATGGCAGGAGAGTTGGAACTGGATGATCTTTAAGGTCCCTTCCAACCCAAACCTTCCTTTGATTCTGCAATTTGCATGGCTTGACCAAAGAGCTACCGATGTGTTGTTATGGGTATGGATGTCCAAGTTGAGTGTGAGTTGAACGGATGGGCTTGTATACTGGTTTGTAGGTAAGGTAGCTGGATGGAGCTTTTTCATCTTCAGACTAATGAAGAGCCTGAGAAGTGTCCAGAAAAAATGTCAGAGTAATTTGGAAAAATAAGCAGCTACTCCTCAGCTGTTTTCTTTAAAATGAATAACAACTGTAATATATACATACATATATATATATATATATATATATATATATATATATATATATATATATATACACACACACATATATATATATATATGTATATGTATATAATATATGTATATATATATATATAATACATATATCTTTGCTGTCTTGCTTACTCTGTGAATGGCTCATAGGTGTTTACCTGGAACTTCAGTTTTTGTTTGAAATCAGGTTTTTGACTGCTAAGCTGAATGTGCAAAGGAGTTTGAGGTTTTGTTTTTTATATTTTAAGTTACTGTCAAGAGTGTATGAGGTCAGCTAGACTCAGTTTACTTCCACTGAAAAAGTATTTGACAGAGGCTTCATGGAAGTGCTCAGTGAAGGGTACTGATTTGAAGCGAGGCACGAGACCACTCTGCTTTTCGTTACATACACACAACAGTGTAATCTGAAAGTCATGCTTTTGTTGTTATTTTATGGGAAAAGAAGGGTCAGTAAGAGTTGTTTGTTGTGTTGTTTAATTTTCGAGGCTGAAAGTAGATTTCTTTCATGATTTACCAGCTATGATGGAACTCTTCTGTTTCTTGTAAATACCCTTAAGTTTAAAAGGTAAACAATACCACATGAAAAAAGTACACTTAGTGAGAGCAAATTTGGCAGAAAATGTGCTCATAGACAAAGTTTGCTTTAACATTTGAAAAAGTTTACAATATGTATTGGTGAGTGTGTTTCTTTAAGTAGGTGCTCTGTATCGTGCACGCTTTTTGTACCGTGTGATGCAGAGTCTGCCAAGGTAAGTATGAATTTTATGGAATAACAGCATAAAGAGCTACTGTATATAAAAAGGAAGCCAAAACACCCTGCAAAAGCCAAGTACATGAATTGCCTGGGTACATGGTTATCTATTTAGCAGTCTCTAACCTGTACCCATTAAACGTGTAGTACCACAGGACTTCATTTTGTAAGAAATAGTCTTTTGTAGCTGGTATTTCTGCCCCCCAATGTTTTCTTTCTACATGAATAGATATACATAGGTGTTTTTTTTTGTTTTTTGCAGAACTATAAAAACCAGGGTCCCTTAATTCCAGCAGGAATGCAATATACAATATATAACACAGTGCACATAAGACAGTCTGTGATTACTTCATCATTACCACCCTGATAAGGATAAGATGCTTCTAAATGAAATTATTCTGAATGTCTATTTCAGTGAATGTGTTTTATTATACACAGCACATGATTAATTTCTCAAGCTTGCTATATGTGGTCCTTCAGACCCTGTTAACATTTTGTGAGTGCAATTGTATGTCGTGGTCTGTAGTTGGATAACTTAAATATATGTCTAGTTTTAATTACATGTTGAAGTCTGAATGTGAATTTGACACTAGGTAACTGAGTAAATGATGCTGAAAGGCAGATCCAGTTCCAATTACTGTTCCCTTTGGTTCTCTAAGAGCTGTGTCTTTGAAGATGCTTGATGTGAAGAATCACACTGGCATGGGTACACGTGGGCAAAGCAAAGTGGTGCATGTTTACACAGAAGTGATCTCAGACTAGATGTGAAAATGCATATGACTTGTGTTTTGGAGTTGAAAGGAATGGGGAAAGTATTTTTCTCACCTCCCTTTAAGAAATAGTCATTGTTTAGGTATGTTCTGTCAAGTATTTTGCTTGCAGGGTAGCACAGTGCTGTGGAAAGTTTCGTTGCTTTGCACTGAAGCATTCTGATGTTAACATGATAATGGTTACAGGGTATCATTTTATACTCAATACAGAAATGTAGTCTATTTTAGGAGTCCTTATATGAATATATACACAAACAATATTTTACTGTAGAATTAATACAAGTCTTGATTCCTAAATACCAAGAGCTTTTAATGTTAAAAGCATTTTAATGATGAGTAATCCTAATATATATATATATATATATATATATATATAATATATAATATATAATATATAATATATATATATGTATATTTTTTTTTAAGTAAATAAGCGCACTGGATAAAACAAGGCAGTAATTTAAATTGTTTTGCTCACATTTTTGTCTCAAAACATAGTCCAGTACCAGTTACCCTACTGTAACAATCTTTCTATCTTATTTTATATATACTTTCTGTCTGACTGGGGAGGGGAACCACCTGCATAACTTGTTTTGAATTTAAATCTAGGGTATGTTATGCATTTTAGGATCATTTTTGATAGATATTGTTTGCAAGATTCATGTTTGAAAACCTTAGTAAAGTAAACACAAACAGTATTCTGTTCAACAGCGTTCTATTTGTTTTTCCAACAGTAAGTAATCATGCAAGTTTAGAGTTATTTCCTTGAAGGAAAGTGAGAAGTAGCTATCTGCCTGTGTAGGGGGACTTTTCAGATTGTGTTGGTGAACGTGTTCCATAATTCAGTGTTCCATAATTCCATAATTGCTTGATGGAAGATATTTCAAGTGAGACCTGCTAGCATTTCTAAAACTTAGGAAGTCAAGTCCATGTAGTGCTTGCAGTACAGTAACCAGGGTGAAAGGTAGGTCCAGGCTCAGTAATTTCTGACAGCCAAGTGCCTCAGAAGAGCCTCTTGGTGGATGATTAACCCATGGTTAACCAGTTGGTGACAAAGGAGCGCTGCTGCTGGCACTGACCTGAGGTGGAAGATTGTGTGTTAAATACTATGGCAAGTATTAGAGCTATAGGATATCTAGTTGGCGTGAGGTGTTGCGGCAGGTGATGTGAAGATGCAGTTGCCTTGTGAAGTTAGTGACAATGGCTGTAAAGCTTTGGTTGTTTGGTCTTGTGCCTAATTGTCGTGTCTTGCATAGTTGAGAAATCTGGAGATACAGCATTGGGAGGATAAGACTAATTTGCTTGTAATTTCATTTTCTTGAATTAGATTAGCATCCTTGAAATACAGTTTTTAGAAGTTTAGCCATAAATGCATCTTGTTAAATGTTCTGGTCTCCTTTGTGGCTTTATTTTGTTCTGTTCTATCATCTTGTTTTTCTTAATGTCTACTCTGTTGTGTAGTCTTGGATCAGGAATCTTAGAACTGGCCTCCTAAATTTTCATTAAATAAATGTAACTATTTTAAAAACAAAAAGGCAAATGGATTTGCTGTTTTATTTTTTAAATATGTTAATAAATGGGCCTTGCCATACATTGCTGCTCTGTGTAATGTCAGTGTACTGCCCACAGGGGTGTTTGAAGTGACACTTGGGGACATGTCATTTAAGCTACTGCTTGGACAAGCTGGCTTTTTAAATACCATCTTCATACTGTGAATACTGATGACACATCATTAACTTCTGCTGTACTGTTGTTCACATGTCACTGTATGTAATTGGAATTGCATCAGTGCTCTAACCTCACTTTAACCAGGACTTCTGTAGGGTGTAATTAAAACATCTTGGAGGCATTTCAGTGAATTGCAGTTAAGCACCAAGTCTGAGCAGGGACTGTGAGGGTGCAGTCGTGTCTGTGCCCATTCACTACCTGCTTGCTAGGCTTCTCTTAGTACGGAAAGTGTTGTGGGATTAAAAGTGTAACCATCCCATGTATCCCTTTCAGGGGTTGAAATTTAGTGATCTGCATCCAGTGCATTGTGCTTGTTCTGAAAATATTACTCAAATTATTTTCATAATTTTAGTAACTAAAAGTTAGATGTGGAATTATTCAGCTGGCATTGTGTTTTAGTGCAATATGTGGGTTGCTTCTACAAGTAGAAACCTTTGCCTGACTTCTCTGGAAACAGCCTAATGCATGTGAGGGCAAGTTTGTGTTCCCCAGCATTGCAAACTGCCAACTCTGCAGCTGTTCATGGGAGCTGCTGCTGGAGAGCAGCACACAGTGTTAGGAAACGTTAGTAGTTAGGAAATGTTGGCAAACAAAGGCTTCAGCTTTGGAAATGGAGATTGGAATGTATGAAGATGAGTCTGTGAAAAATGGGGGAAGAGACCTGTTGTAACTCCATAGGAGCATGTATTCTGGCAATGGCAGAGAAAAGGGGAATTAATACTGCCCCACAACTGGAATAAACTGAGAACAATAGTGTCATCTTATTTATATGTATGTGTATCATGTCCTTAGAGCACTTGTAAACATTTGCATTTTATTCTGATTTGATTATGAAGTATACACACTTCCAAATTTGATAGAAAATTTGGTCAGATTAAAAGCATTTGGTACAGGGCGAGAAATCCCATCAGCTGCTTAAGAATTAAGTGGGCTGTGAGATAGCAGATCTGGGTATCGGAATGCTTGTCTGGATGTGCCTCGTGAGCTGAAATCTGCTTAAGCAAGAACCTGCAGTACCAGGACAAGCTGGCATCGAAGTTGGTATGAGTGATGTGGGCAGTGGTAGCTAGTCTTTCTGGAAATGAGAGTTCCTAGGACTAGCCCACCAAAAGGACAAATGGCAGCTGTTTGACAGCACTTTTTACTGATAGCAACAATCATGCAGTGTTAGGGAAACCAAACAGCTTCCTAGGGTGACTGAGCTAGAGATCAGGATGTTCTTCCTGTCAATTGCCATTGGCTACATTGAGGTTTTAACCTGGAAAGCATTTAGAATTTCACTGAATCTACACAAGTCAACAAGAGGGTAATTTTTTTGTGTGTATAAAGTAGCCTAATTTATTGTGCTTCAAACATTGGCCTGCAGGGGGCTTCCTTGCTGGTGGATAGCACAGCATCAGTGTGTTCTTCCTCCTGAGGCAGCCGAATTCCAGTTACTTAGGCTTTAATTGGATGGCAGATAAGATAATTTGTTTTTCTGTACCTCAGCTTGAATAAGTGTTTTATGTAGACTTGGAATGAGTTGAGTAAGTCTAGGGGGAGAACTGACCCAGCAGCTTCTAACTGATGAGCTGATTGACTGTTTCAAACTGCGGAGATGCAGCTCATATGGATTCTGTTCATGAATTGTAGTCATAGAAGAAAACTCACCTGATGAGTTCACACACTGTTTTGGTTGTTGTTTCTTTTTATCCAAAGGAGACTATGGTAGTCCAGAATAGCAGTTACAAGCAGTAAAGATGCAATAGTTCTGTCTAACATCACCACTCTGTCGGACTTTTGACAGTTTTGTTGTACGTAGTGTGACCTGACTGATCAGATAGCAGCAGTAGCAGCAGCAGTTACCAGGGATAAGAGCCAAGCTGACCTATTTTTCCTTTATTTCATTCTCTCTCTCTTTCTCTTTCACTCTCCTAGTCCTTTTAAATCTGTAATTTAAGTTTGCAATCATCCCAAAGAGCTTCGTGGGTAGAAAATCAGATATAACAAAAGAAATTATTGTAGACATTTAACTTTTAAATTACAGACTATCGATGGTCCCTGCGAAGTCATAGTTCACACGTGGGAGACTCATCTACAACCACGATCAATTACCCCTTTAGGTATGGGCATAAACTGCATCTGTTTGAGGCATATGCATAAGATTGCTAATATGCTGCACATTGGTTTAGAGGGATTGGTAATTATAGATATAAAATAGTTAAGTTTATTAATGTTTTGGAGGTATAAACTTTTCTTTGCACAACATGGACCTTACTCTCAAAAAAACAACCCCATATATCTATCTGTATATATATGAATCAGTGACTTAAAAATGAAGTGGGTGTGGAATTCTTTGCTGCCATCCCTAAGATGATGTGGGCTATTTTTTTTTAACTTGAAATGTAATCCTTTTTTTTCTAAGCTCAGTTCTTTGAGACTAAGGATCCATTTTTTAAAATATTTTTTTTCCCTCCCAGAGAATGTGGGGAGGGGGAGGGCATGAATTCACTATTGGTTTTGTTTAAATACTGTATCATTAGTAGAATTTTAATGCAAACAAAAAAAAATAGGCTTCTAAGTAAAATTAATGTAATAAATTTATATGGCTAATTTATATGGCAATTTAGCAAAAAAAATGTTTTGCTGGAAGCAAGAGTGGCATGCGGACGTGCATACAAGTTCCTAATGCTTTTCTGAGGTGGGAGAATTTGGGTGTTTTGCTGGTGTTTAAGTGATAACCTTTGACTGAAATTTACATCTCTAATGCTGCTTAGAATGGCATGTTTTATGCATTGTTCCTTCTAGAATGTGAGAAATGTTATTTTCTCCCCACTTCTCCACACAGAGTATTTGTCACATATCTTCTGATTCATTGGAAAAATACATCTTTTATGAAGAAGATGATATTAAAGAAACTTAATAATGCATGATCACGCTCTTTTTTTTTAATATAATTGCTATTGAATTAATGCAGCTAAATGTTTGTATTCCTGAAACAAGTTATTTCTGTGCTTTTCAGTAATTAATTAGGGAAGCAGTCTGCCCTCTCTTAGGCTTTACGCTTTATCTCTCAATTCAGATAACTCCATTCCATGCAATCAGGATTTTTTTTCCCAAGTAATACTCAATACTTTTTGTCTCTTCAGTAAATGAATTAATGTCAAAAACATTTTCTGCAGATTTCTATGGTTAGGATGCTTAATGCTTCAATGGAACATAAAGCTAAAATAAAATTGAATCACAGAAGTTAGGTTTCCCATGTCTCCATGAAAATAGGGGCTTTCTTCCTAAGCAGTCTTTAAGAAAATGCAGCAATACCAGGATGTTAGCTCTTGGTTATTATGACCCTAAATTGTTGGTTGATAGTTAGTAAAAATGGAGGACGGAATTATGAGTCCTGCTAGGAAAAAGTCAGGGTTAATGGCTGTAGCAACAAGATTTTATTGAGTCTTGTGAGAAACTCATAGCCTGTGTATGCTACTGCAATTCTGTTAATGCTGTGCCTGAAGATTTCAGCTATTAAAACTTAGGAGAGAGGAAGGATAAAAGTAACTGTGAAATGAGTATTTTGATTATTTCATCCTAGAGTAGGTTTCTGTCACGTGGACAGAATATGCATTTTGATTGTGCCTAACTCAATAAGACTTACCTGTAAGTGTGCAGGAGAACAGCTTGCTTGTATGTTTGCAAGAAATTGGAAGGGCTTGGACGCTACCAAGAAAATCACTGTAGGTTCTAGGATGTAGATGTCAGCAAACTACTGCAGCAAACTGAAATCATGCAGCTTTCTTGATTTTTTTTTTATTTTTATTTTTTTATTTTTATTTTTTTTATTTTTTTTTTTATATTAGTTCAGGCCAAGCACAAATCTTAGGGCATTTTTTGGCTTGATGGGTTTTTCTTGCAGAATGAAATGCATGAAGTTGGAAAAAACTTGATAGAAGGTTACAATAAACGTGCTTATTTTTTCTGTTTCAATTTTTGTGCTTTTTATTAGGCCCTTTAGAAACAAAGTGGAAAAGTAGAATATAGCTTGGCAGCAATTCCTGCTGGTACTGATACTGATTAGTGTCTTCCGTTCTGTTTGTCCCCTCGTTTCAATTCTAGAAAATGAAATGACCATTGACGATGGATACTTCGGAATTCATAGTAAGTGAAATTTATTGATCTCTACCATGTTTTTATCTTTGACAAGGTAGTTGAAAAACATGGCGAAATGCTTAGTTTAGACATGAATTTTCTGCTTTGTTGAAAGAAGAGCTGAAAGACTGTCAGCATACTGGTGTTGGATAATTAATGCTCTGTCCCTTGGCACCTGTGTTGCCTTTTTATGTCTTATACGTTTTGTCTCAAAGCTTTTCTGTTTTCTTTCACATCTCTATCAGAGGTGATGTTTTGTTAGGAACTCTTCAAAACTATGGCATCTACTTTGGTGCTTGGTCTGGCAGCTTGTGCTTCCGGGCCATCCTCCTTTGTAGATTTCCTTCTCCTGATGGTGAGGTTGAGGATTCTTCTCTGTGCTTTTTCCCCATCATATCTGTTACTATATTCTGTCCTCCAGTCTTATGCTGCTTTACTGGCCTTGCTTGTGATGATATTTCTGTGCCAGTTGAAACAAGAAGTTTTGAATTGCTTTTGAACTTGCAGTTTCTGTCAGTGGTGATCCATGACTGAGAAATCCAGGACGTGAGACTGTTTTGTGTACCTCTGGACATATAGCTGTTGATATTTTAAGTACAATTAATGCCAAAGCACTCAGTGCTTTCCTTTGGACAGTTGCCATGTGAAGTTGGCATAGATCAGTGTTCCTATTGGTTTCCTTTAAAAAACAATGAACTGCTACGTATCTGTTGCCTGTTCTAGGTAGCTTGGAAAAGACAGGTGAAAGGATATTCACAGCAATTGCTTTGGAAATACTATTGAATAAAGCTGATAGAGGAGGATTGGCTGGAAGATGGTGCCAGAGGATCTGTATTTATATTTAACTGTCTAGGTTCTCCTTTAGAAGTTAAAGAAGCTTTTAAGGTGCCTTTATAATGGTTGTTGCTCAATTCTTAACAGATGGCATTGAAACAGTGGATGCCGGGTGGCTGACCTGTCAAACAGAAATACGATTGCGTCTGCATTATTCTGAGAAGTCCCCTGTAATGATATCAAAGAAGAAATTCAAAACATCGAGGTTTAGGTGAGAGCCTGATCATCTTGTTTGGCAATTTACCTCACGTTTTCCATATTCTGCCTAAAAAATAGTGTTGAATCTGCCCTGTTAGGGTTTTTGTGGCTGTCACCTCCTTTGGCAATGCTATTTTTCAAGGTTGTAGGGTATGTTTAAATACACTGTGATGTCTTATTCTGTGAGGATATTCAGAATGTCCAATCTGTGTAAAGAATTTCTGGTTGTAATTGTTTTGAGGCAAGGTAGATTTTGGTAGTGAGTTGACATCTAAATATAACCCTGTATCCTGTCTGCTTTAAAATGACATAGATGGGGATAGCTTCAGTGTGCTTCCATCACTGATATATTTGATTTTGTACATCAGTGAAATTGGATGTTATTTGGAATGTTTGTCCTATGTAGGATTAAGTTCAGCCTTGGGGAGAAGGTCATTCATCTCAGTCCATTATATTGCAGAAACTTCTTTCTGTTTACTTTCAAATGATTATTCTCAAGATGCTCACTAATTACTTCAGAGTATCCTTTTTGTGATCTGTATTCAGAGGCTAAAATTACACAAGAAAAGTGCCTAGCAGTAGCTGTCAACATTCAGTGCTGATTTTGAAGAACTTTGTGGTGGCAGAGCAGAGGAATAGGCTGCCCAGATGGGTTGTGGAGTCCCCTTCTTTGGAGATGTTCAAGACCCATCTGGACACTTACCTGTGCAACCTGCTGTAGGGAACCTGCTTTAGCCAGGGGGTCGGACTCGATGTTCTCTAGAGGTCCTTTTCAACCCCTGCAATTCTGTGATTCTGTGACTACTGCTATTTCTGGTGCTTTTGCTTAGTCTCCCAACACTTGTGGGTATCAGTCTTTGGAGAAAAGCTGTCTATTTTGGTAGCCCAAATCATTGGTTAATGTGGTAGAAGTCTGCTTTACTGACCATTACTACAGTTTTCATGTTTACTCACATTCCTGTATTAGCAGTGATTTGAGCACTGAAGTTAAACTAAAAAAAGGACTTAGAAAGCACCAATTCCAAACTTAAACTTGTCAGGGTCCACTGTATGCACTGCTTTCCTGTAGCTGGTGGTTTTGAAAATAATTCTTGTGTTCTCCTGTAGCTTCTGCTGAAGCTTCTTTTTAATTCTCTGGTATTTCTTCCTATAACAATTTGTTTTCTGTTTCTGATTGAATAGAGTGAAGTTGACTCTGGAAGGCCTGGAGAAAGATGATGATGATGAAGAGGGCCAAGAAAAAACATCTCCTACTGTTCCTCAGAAGATGGCAAACACTGTGGAGTTCTCCTTAATAAGCAACAACGAATATAAATGCCGACACTCTCAGCCAGACTGTGGTTATGCCTTGCAGTCAGATCGATGGCTAGAATACACCATACAAACCATGGAGCCTGATAACCTGGAATTAATCTTTGATTTTTTTGAGGTATGTCACTTCAGCACTTAGAAGCAACTCCGATCTTAAATTCTGGAGTTAGTGGAGTCAATTAGCATCAAGTTTCACTGTTAGGATTGAGCTGCTGGCTGACATATTTGAACTTTTGAATGTTGTTTGTGTGAACAAATTACGATGCAGTTCGCTGCTGTGCCATTTTACAGAGAGGATTAAGTCATCTCAGTGTTATTTTGCAATATATCTGCAAATTTTGTGTGTTCTGCTTGTTTAGAAGTTAGTACAAATCAGTGTATGGTATTGTGAGGTTAGCTTGTCTGGTGTCCTTTACCAGAGATGATTTCTGTTTATCCTTCAGATCTTAACAGTGTGTACATGGACTAGTTAAACTGCAGCTATTTCATCTTGCCTTTATGACACACTTCTCTGGACTAGCTAGTGCAAATTAGAACCATGCTTATGTAGAGTCTCACTATGACATCTGCAAGTTGCCTGAAATGTATTTCCTGAAATATTTTAATATTCCAAGTTCTTGCAAATGAGAGTAAATTCTGTCTTCTCATACTGCTTATGCATTAAAAAAATGTTTGGACTAAAGGTGCCCCTCTATCACTTAAAATTGTAAAGTGGTGCTATAGCTCCTTGACTTGATCAAGCACTTGTTCTGTGTGCTACTTACGTACCTCCTCCTTCCCTGCAAATGAATGCAAAGCTCTTTTAAAAATGTACATTGTACTATATATACATACATTAAGTACATATGTATAGTATTTTATACGTATTATGTACATATATATACAACATATGTAGAAAAAATTGACTTTCTTTGCTCTAAATGTAACATGGAAGTTCTAGAAGAGATCCTATTCCTTGTATCCAGTTGTGCTCTGAGAAGATTACCATACCTAAGAGTTTTTGAAAATGACCATATGTAACTTTCCACCAACAATTTCATATTTCTGATCATAACTTGCAACACTGTTACACAAAAACAATTTTGGCCTGAAGTTTGTGTTTTCTGTGACGTGTGGGAGGTTGGTGGCATCAATGGCTGTCTTGCCGAGGAAAGGTTTTAACGAAGTAAGAATTTGTTAGTATTTTCATCCCCGTGTAACAGTAAATGTTTTGGTTGGTTTGTTTTCAGGAAGATTTGAGTGAGAAAGTAGTGCAAGATGATGAGCACCCAGGTCATGTAGGTTCTGCCTGCCTCCTCTCATCCACAATTGCAGAATCTGGAAAGAGTGCTGGAATCCTTACACTTGCTATTATGGGCAGAAATCCAAGGAAGACTATTGGAAAAGTCAGAGGTACAGGCGGTACAAATGAATGTAGATAACTTCACTGGAAGTCACTTATCTACTGACACATGAAGCTCTTGTTTTTTCTTGTAGTGGACTACATAATAATTAAGCCAATCCAGGGATACATTTGTGATATGAAGGCCTCGTATGCAAAGTACTGGAAACCAAGAACAACTCTTGATGTTGGACACAGGGGAGCTGGAAACTCTACAACAACAGCTAAGTAAGTTCATTTGTCCTCTAGTCTGAGATATTATTCTTTAATGTTTGGTTTCATGGGTATCAACTGGGGAAGCAGCTAATTTCAAATTATGAGCTACAACTCATAATCGTTTTAAGTCCCTTCAATATCAAATGTGAGTGTTCTGTAAAATACTTAATTGTATTTCTGTTGCTTTGAGGGACTTTTGTGACATGCATCTAATAAAACCTTTTCCTTTGCTGTTATTTCAGACTTGCTAAGGTTCAAGAGAACACTATAGCTTCTCTGAGGAATGCTGCTAGTCATGTATGTACACGTTTGTGTAAACACAGTACTTGTGTAGCTGCCATGTTTAATTTTCATGATTCAATATGATGAGTGTTAAATGTGCTGATTTTTTTTTTTAAATTTAAAAAAAGGCATCAAATCATGGAGACACTGTGGAGAATACAAAGGAAAGTAATAGCTTAAACTCTTGTTCTTAAGTTATTAAAAAAAAAACCTTCCATCTACAGGGGCTGCTCCTATTTTGTTATGTTGGCCCATGTTGTTAGAGGTGGATGTTGGTGCTGTGGCAGTAAAAGTTGAACCTTCCCACCAATATCCCATTGCGTTTTGTTGCTGTCTGACAGGTGGCAGCAGGGGGGCAGTCTGACACAGTGGTGTCTGACATGGAAAAGTGTGTGAGGCAAAAGCGTGGTTCTGAATTCCCCTATGTGGAAAAACAATCACAGCTACTGATATTCACTGACGTTTCCTAAATGCTTCTGGAGACCAAACAGTGGGTGTGAACACAGTGAGGTGTTGAGTGGTGCATCGTGACAGTGACCTGAAAGACAAATCACTGTCTGGATGATCATGCAGATTTATACAAGCGCAGCATGCAGTCTCTTGTTCATTGCTGGTGAAAATACATAGCTAATGGTGGTGGCCAAATTGAAAAAGTGTGTTTGTGGCTGAGAATTTGCTCTGTCAAATAGTGCTGTTGTGCTCTTTGTGTCTGTCATAGTTTCCATGGAAATAAATAATGACCTATGTAACATGTTCTAATGTTGTTCTAATACAGGGAAATTTTAACTTCAACCCTGCAGAAGCGTATTTGTTCAAAATTGTTCATGATCCTTAAGAAGTTTTGGCTCTTCTGAAGTCAGTCAGCATATTCTCAGGCAGTGAAGTTACTTTTTGGAGACAGCTGAGTATTTAAATCTGGTCTCCAAAACAGGACTTATGAGCTGAGCTTCTAGAATACAACAATTCTCTGATCCTGTAGTTTTTACAATAGAGAGTTTGACTCCTGATGTAAGACTTTCAATTTGGAGATGCTAGCCTCAGGTTCTTTAATTCTGTAATAGAGGCAGTCTGTTTTTTTCTTTCAGAAATAGGTCACTGAAGTGATCTGAGGTAAGACTGAGCTAGGCAAAGAAACAGTGAGGCAGTATAGCAGAGTAGCTTGAGTCCTATGGAGGACACTCCTTGCGTAGCTCCTGTTTTCTTTGGAGATCTGCATACAGTAAGTTGTGGCTATGAGGTCACCTGCTGCTGAACTACTGGGGTTCCTTAGACTTTTCAGGTATGTCTCCACTAATGTGGTTTCTTACCAGGCATCTTCTGAAGTTCTTAAAGAGATGAGAGTAGAGTCATTATTATTATTACTCCATTTATTGAGTTCTTAACTGCTGACTCTCCAAGAGTCATAGCTGAAAGCTTTCTCTCAGGTGAGTTTTGAAGTACAATTTGAAGATATTGTCTGAAGCACGTGCTGACTGCAGTGCAAATGAAAACTGCCATTACCAAAGAATCTGTTCAAACAGTGCATTTTCATTTCTAGGAGAGTGCTGCAGGTTTACAGCTAGCTTTGAAAAGCCCACAAAAAGTGTGCTGAGGCAGAAATTGACTTTAAAATAATCATTTTTACCAGATGCTTCCTACTGTTTCCGAAAATGAAACGGCTCATAGCCACTGCTACAAAAATAATTTTCACAGAAAGGAGCATTTAGAGACAGTCAAAATCTCAAAAGAAAAGAAAAGTTTGCGGTTCTCTCTTCCTGTGGCTGCCTTCATAAAGATTATCCTTAGAGTCTTGCTTTAATCTTTGCTTTTATTTAGGGTTAAAGAAAATATTTTCTTGTTTCGTTGTTTTGTTTAACCCTTTGCTGAATATGATGTAATTGTTAATGACCAGCATTGCGTTCAACTTCTGGATTGATGTCCAGGACCTGTGAACATTTGGCAGCTTGTACTCCTGTGTGTTGTGCCACTCTGTAGGCCTTGTGCGTTAGCAGCAAAGTGTTTATTTGTTCTATTGTGGCTTTTTGCTGTTTTCTTTAGGGAGCAGCGTATGTGGAATTTGATGTACATCTTTCTAAAGATCACGTGCCCATTGTATACCACGATCTCACTTGTTGCATGGCCATGAAAAAGGTAAGGATGAGATGATGTTTATAACTTAAGTGTGACCATTCCACAAATTAAATAGTTTCTCTTAGAAATAATTCTGAATATTCAAGGAATAGAAGGGAACGGAAGTGTAGCTTTACTATATGCATAAACTTGAGCTGAGAACTTGAATTCTTCGTTTTGATAGCAACAGCATTTCAAGTGCAGTTAAATGATAACTGGAGTTATTGGACTTACTCCTTAGCTTTTGTTTATTTATTGTTTGAAAGAAAAATTTAGAGAACTTCACTGTAATCTGTAACATCTCTTGGGATCCCTTCAGTTCTGGTGAGGTTTTTTGGGTGGATTGTTTTTTTGAGAGAGGTAGTCGATGTGATTCTCAGCATGATTTCTTCCCTCTGCTGATACTTCATGGTATATTTGTCTTAAGAAGTAATGTTCTTAAAAATGTTTCATAGGTCAAACCAAAGTCTGCTTTGCATCATAATAGAGGCCAGTGGATGGAAAGCAAAACATTGGAAGAAATAAAAATCTTAATTTAGGAGGTTGCTGAACAGTTGGGTTAGCTACAAATGGCTTGTCTGCCATTAATTTTTCCTATTCTTTCTTGATTCCATTTTTTTTCTCTGCATTTTAATCTTCCTTTAGCTGTCAGATAAACAACATACCTCATATCTTGTGGGGGCTGTAAGTGAGGCTGAAGAACTGCTTTGAACTGCTTGATGGGTCAGAGGGAAAGGAGTTAAATGAAATGCTAGGAGTAGAAAAGAAGACGTGAAAGCAAACATCTTGTTCCTTTCCTTGCTTAATTTACCAACTGCTGTAGTTATTAACCAAAACTTTTCTGCTGTGAGCGCTGAGAGTACTATAACTTCAGTAGTGAATGGTACTGCTGCTCATCTACATAGATTATTCCTTGAAAGATATCCTGAATTGGCAATAAAATCAAAGATAGCATAGCAAGATAGGCTGCAAGATAAGTTCTCTTTGCTCTCTGTGCCAACTTGTCATCAACCCCTCATGCCCATTGCAGTATAGCAATTTATAGCAAGTTGGTCTGGGACAGTTCTGGGAATGGAACTCTAAGAGAAGTACATATGTGGCATATATTGAGTCAGTACTGTCTTAGTGAACACAAATTTCTTTGGAGTGAGAAGAAGTGAGAATTGTATTGACGTGATTTTTTTTAACATGAGATCATTGCAGTGGGGGGGTTGTTTCAGTTTTACCAGGACACGTGTCTCTTTTTACTCGTTTCTGAGAGACCAGACAAATAATAATAAGCTGAATTGCCTTGGAGCATTTTGATGAATTTCTTTACTTGGGGATTTTTTTTCTTTTATTCCCCTGAATAACTGATCAAGTTATTACAGAACAAGTGCATTGACTTTCATTGAAGGTTAGCATGAAAGAGTTGAAGCCTATGATTTGCATAAATAACCAAATCCTGATTATTATTATTATTATTTTTTTTTCAAATTGACACTGGTTTTATGCATCGAATGATAACAAATTGACTTGTGACATGACTTGTATCTTTGTAAGAAAGAAAACTTGAACACAGTAACATTAAAGGCAACTAAAAGCATACAGACTTTTATACTTTTCAGCGATTGTTATTACGTGTTATTTCTCTTCAAAGAAACTGGATACAGAGCCTTTGGAGTTGTTTGAGATTGCAGTTAAGGAGCTCACATTTGATCAGCTGCAGTTACTGAAGGTACTGTTACTTTGGCTGTTGTGATATGCTGGGTGTGGGATTTGTAGTGTTGGTTTCTGGAGTAGCTGTAAATAATGTGGGAGAGTATATGCTTTAAGAGGAGTAAAAGTAGAACAAGCAGTTAATTCCAAGCACAGTGCTTCTGGAACATCATTACAGCTTGATTAAATTTTGTTACTCAGGTTTTTTTGTCTTTTTTTTTTTTTTGAGAAATATCATCCAAACAACTAGAATAGATCCGTATCATTATGCTCTATGCTAATGTTTGTTTTTTTTAGAAGAGGAAAAAGAGGGAAAGTGGTGGTAAGGTTCATTCGAAGCCAGTGCTTTGGAGTATTTGAAGAAAAGATGCTATTCACCAGGTCTATCTAGTTCTTAAATTTCCCTACTTAAAAGGGAGATCCAGATTGCCAGCTTCCTCCGTGGGGGTGCGTGTGGAGGTTTAGAAGGGTCTCTGATTCAACACTGTGGATTAAACAGACTGACTAGAGCTAACTTATTTCCATTGGGTATTGCTGTATCTCCAAAACAGAAAAGGCCTTCCTACATAAAAGGAAGCTGGAGAATAAGACTTGCTACTGAAGACCAAGCTGAGATGCCTGTCCTTAGTCAGGGAAGCATGTTGCTGAACCAAGAATCATGTGTTCAATTTAATTTCTAGTTACATAAACCACGTCTGTAGTGGAACCTCGAACTTAAGAATAAATAAAATAAAAATCATAAATTGTGTTTTATTTGTAGTGAGATCTCTGTGGGCAGAGCACTTGTAACTTTCTTCTTTTGTCTTACAGCTGGCTCACGTGACTGCCTTGAAAGTAAAAGATCACAATGGTGCGTACTAGTTGGCAAGAGCCTTGGGGTTCATGAGAGACACTGGGTGGTTGCAGTGACTTGTTCCAGTCACCTCTGGCCTCTTGAACACTTAAGTAGCTTCTTGAATTTTGTGCAGATTGTAGAGTTAAGTTTTGTTTGGTTTTGCCAGGATGTAAATACCTGGATGGGAGTTCTTCCTCAGGAAAAGAGGGGACAGGAGGGTAGAAGATGCATATATAGCTACATATGTATTTGAGTAATAAGATAACAGCAAGATAATTGCATGTAGTGTAACCTTACGCTTCTCTAACTACTTTTTTGGCAGTTTTTTGCAAGCTTTGGTAACTGCTGTAGATTGTCTTATTGGTTCTGTAAATCTGGGGCTGTAATTCATCTCCTTTATGGGGACAGTGAAATGAGGCAAGTACCTCACACATCCTACTTGTCTCAGAAAAGATAAAATAATAATAAGCCTTGACAGGCAAGGCTGCTTCTACTGGATGTGATTCAGTGGCTGAATGAGTGAAGCATGGAAGAAATTCCGTCTGATAAACATTCTGGGGGTGGGGGGAGGAGTTTCCCACTGTCAAAATAAGAATTGGCAACATGCTTGGTGGAGTATGACAGTCAAAATATAGACCTGATGTCATTTTTCATTCTTATAGACCTTGTGATGCCAAACTGTTATTTTCTTGCTGGAATTAGGAGTGCTGCAATCTGTTTTTATCTAATATTTTGTATCTTTTCAGCATCCTTTAAAGAAGAAGAAAACTCTGCTTATGAGACCCAGCCATTTCCTTCCCTACAGAGAGTAAGAATTAATCACCATCTCTATTGCTATATACTAAGGAACATGAAAACGTGTATTTTCCTTTCAGTGTTGCAGCACATAGAGATGCTCATTTTTAATTTAGCTATCCAATATCTATGATGGAATTGAGAATTTAGGCTTTATTTGGCTACTGGCTCCTTTCTAGCACTTAATAGTCTGCACGCCTTTCAAGGTTCTAAGTTTTGTTTTTTTAATCACCTTTTAAACTCCATGATTTTCGTGCTTCAGACTGTGGCCTACTGAAGATGCTTTCTACATTCAAAAAAAACCAACTTTGTAGAGAAATACAAAACGTTTTTTGTGAGTACAAATGAGGCACTTAATCATAGGTGTTAAGGTGAATGACTTACTTTTATAATCTATTTTGAAGACAAAATTCTGTAAGACAAAATTTTGACAAATTTCTTTATATCAGTCTTTAAACTGATTTGCTTTAATCAGCTCTTAGCCCCCATTGAGGTTAAATCCCAGCGTATTATCCCAGTAGTTACCTAATAGTACTTAGTTCTCCCTCTTTGCTGTACAGTCTGTTCATAATCAAATGTTTTCAGGTTCTGGAGTCAGTTTCGGAAGATGTTGGGTTCAACATAGAAATAAAATGGATCTGCCAACAAAAGGTAAGTAAATGTACAGGTGATGCACGTTGGCTAAAGCTTGTAATTTGATGTGACGATTTTTTATAAGCTACAAAAGAAATAAATTTGTTTTAATGTAGTTGTTTGGGTTTTTATGACCCATTGTCTTTAAAACAGAGCAAATGATCATATGCAAATACAATTTTCAAGTAATAGGATGGCCTAGTGCAGGGTCAGATACAGCACAACGCAGGAATAAGAATACTATGGACTGGATTGCTTAGTGCTCACTCCAGAGAGAAACAGATGTCAGGTCTAAGACTGGATGTCTGGAGTGGGAAAAGAGAAGTTAAGTGCAGTGGTAGGTGGAAGTCTCTGTGCATGGGCTCATGCTACCCCTCCCAGGGATGGGCTATAATAGTGATTTTTCATGGTTTTCCCATGAATTTTCAAAATTAAAGAAGGCTTCGTAGCAGCTTTTCCATTGGATAGGAAAACAGTGGGTTTTTCAGTGAATCTTCCTGCTGTTGGGATTCAGCTGCAGTCTCAAATTGACAGACCTCTAGAGCTGTAACAGGCATTCAGTAGCTGAAGGAGTGACTGATATATTCACACTTTCAACCTGAGCCAAACAAGAATTGTTTGCAGGAGACTACAGCTTGTTAAAAGAATTCTAGTAAGTGTTACTTAAAATGGCTGAAACTTGTCCTTTCTTTTTACAGGATGGACAGTGGGATGGCAACTTGTCAACTTACTTTGATATGAACCTCTTTTTAGATATTATTCTGAAAACTGTTCTGATGAATGCTGGGAGGAGGAGAATTGTTTTTTCTTCTTTTAATGCAGATATTTGTACAATGTAAGTTAAGAAGAGAGGAATTTTATTTTTTTTTTAACTTGATCAAATTTATTTTGGATTTAAGAATGATCAAAAGATAACCAACAAGTTCCATTTGGATGTAAAAGTTGGGTGCCAAAGTAGTGGGCAACTGAAACAAGAAACTTAAACCCCTTTGCCATCAGAACTGTGCTGAAAATGAAATAGGAAAATGAAGGTTAAGTGGATTCTTTTTGTCAGGTGCCTTCCTGAATGCTGAAGTCTGTCCTGACAAGTCTAATTGTAACAAAAGGAGGCCCAGATTTCTTAGGGGATCACAGTCTTTTATTTCTTTTTTTTTCCCCAGTTGTGATCAGAAGGTATGCCAGCCTCATTTGCAAACCAGCGCACCAATTCCAAAGCTTTGTGCTCATCTGTTTTCACTTCATGCCACTGCACTGCTGTTATTCAACTTGAAGAACGCAGCATTAATGTACATTAAGCATTATAAAGTCTGACCGTGAATTTTCATTTTACTCTGTTATGCAGATAAGAAAAATAGAGAACTGGGCAGTGTTTGAGGATTCTGTATAAACATCTTGAGGATGTGGGTCAGAGATTACTGCAATCTCTGCCTTCACCTTAACTCTGTATACAAATTTGAATACAAATCTGTCATGGCAACAGACAGCTGGAATAGTTTGTCACATAGGCTAGGATGAAAACACAGTACTGTCTTGTTGCACCAGATAGGGATTAAATGGATGTGCATTAAAGGGGGAAACTTTTAAACACTAAAGTAGAATTTCCATGATTTTTAAACAACTTCTTACTGGGAAACTTTTTCTTTTTAATAACAGGGTTCGACACAAACAAAATAAGTATCCCGTGTTATTTCTCACCCAAGGAGAATCTAAGCTCTATCCTGAGCTCATGGATCTTAGATCTCGTACAACTCCAATTGCCATTACTTTTGCACAGTTTGAAAACTTGCTGGTAAGCTGACAAGTTCTGGTATCATTATGCAATAAAACCAAATTGAATTACAACCAATTGATGTAAATCCATCTCTTTTGTTTTTAACCTAAAATTGCCATCAAACTCATACTAGCATGAACAACTGCCGAAATTCTAACATGAACAACTGCCAAAATTGTGATCATTACTTTAAATTTCTCTTTAAATGTCTATGTTACTTAAAAAATGATATCAGTGAACTCGTATTAAATTATTTATGTGAAATGGTAAGGAGCTGTAAGTGTCAGTGGATAAAAATGCTAGTGAGAGAACTTCTGAGAAACGTGATTTTAATTTTTTAATGGAAATGTTTTTGTATTTCAGGGAGTCAACGTGCACTCTGAAGACCTGCTGAGGAATCCATCGTATATTAAAAGAGCCATATCTAAAGGCTTAGTTATTTTCTCATGGGGTGATGATGCAAATGATCCAGATAACAGGAAGAAGCTGAGAGAATATGGTGTTCATGGGCTAATATATGACAGGTATCATATTGTGTTTAAAAAAATGATAATGAAGCTTATGAAACTGTGCTATACTGAATCCTGGGAAACTTCACATTCCTTTTTGACTGACTGGGTGTAGATTATCTTCCTTAATACTGCAAACACAGCAAGAATATAAACCTGGGTAAGGAGACGTGTTAATTTGTATTCATGCAGCTGGGTACATGAATCAAAATAATTTTTGCTTGTGCTGTGGCTAAGCAAATACGTGTGTAATATGATGTGTTGCTCTGAAGAGCTAGTGTGCAATATACACTGTCAGTAAGCTATTAACATTCCTGACAGTAGTAAAACTCTGTACCTGAGGTGAGGGCGATCTATTTAACCACCTGACTGAAATTTCTGGCATTCTACCGTCCTCGATGGAGATGTTAACACAACTTTTAAATGAATCAGTTTCTTTTTTTTCCCCAGCATTCTCTTTACCTGTGTTTGAAAGCTGTGGATGTGCAGTTGTACTACTTTTCTGTACTGAAATTAGTGTGGTGTGACTCTCAGGGCAAACTGCTGAAAGTGATCACTTCAGAAACCAGTTGATGGATTTGTGCAGTCCAGGTGGACTTCAAATGTCTGCAGTAGATCTTTGAACAAAGATGTTACTTGAGGTTCTCAGAAATATCAGAAATCTCAGTCCTTTGTCATAAAAGATATAAAACTAATAGTAGAAAATAGCTGCACATACATAAAGTGCTCAATTTGCATTACCAGAAGAATCTTGAACTTGAAAAGGTGAAATCTCTCTGGCAGAAGATCTAAAACAAAGAATATGTAAGTGGGAAGACATTGGGTGTAATCAAGATGTCCAACTGAGAGGAGTGTCAAGCCTTCAAACTGTTTGCTTTACAAAGGGAGTTGTTTTGTACATTATTGGACCAGGGATAAAAAGGCATTGGAAGTTTATTCGTCAGGGGTTCTGCTCTGTTCCTTTTCAAGTGAAAATGGAATGTCAAGTTAGGATGTATAGAGCAAGCAGGACAAATGCACTCTCCTGTGGTTCTAGGCACTCAGTGCAAAAACACTTAATGCTCATGAATCCCTTATCAGCTACCGAGAGCCCTCCCAGGTAGGTGGGCCCAGCGATGATCTGGATTGTTGGTGGTCTTGTTTGTGCTGTAGGAAGTCTGCCCCTTACCAATTCCTTGAAAGGAATTTCAAGGTTTTTGCACTAGGGATCAGCTTCAGACTTACATCACTGAAGCGTTAAGTCCTCTTCCTGGCTACAGCAGTGTGGCACGTTAGGTCTTTCTTACAGCTCAAAACTCAGGGCCTTTTAGTGGCTGGAAAAAAAGATCTCTGGACTGGTATGGAGAAAGAAACGCGGCAGGTACTGTGTTTTAATCAAATTGTACTGCAGTAATGGTTCTTAGGAAATGTCTGCTGTTCTGATGTCTGCTAATCCAGTCTCCTGGAATCTGCACTAGGGTAGTAAAATGGGCGACAGCTTTATTTCTGCCTTGGTGCTGCTTTCCCCACTTAGATATGGATTTGCTTTTTGGATACGCAGTTGCTCAACCCTACTGAAATACTACTGCATTCTTGTCAGGGCTACAGTTCTGTGAAGTGTCATCTTGTGTCCTTTACTGCTTAGAGTGTTAAAGCTACAGCATGATAGTAGAACACATTTCACCTCCTGTTTTGAGTAGCACATTCCTTGTTGTTGTTTATAGGCTACACTGCCCAGTGGATTTGCCCTAACAAAAAAATCTTTATCCTTCCTGTACTGCCCAGACCATCCAGATTCTTCATAATACTCATTTCTTACTCTCTCTTTCCTATTTCTTCCACCTTGCTGACATCCTCCCACAAAGATAATACCAGTTCCTAAGCTCTTCCTTAATCCTCAGTTATCTCTCCAAAGTTTGCAGTAGAATTAAATTTAATACATATCCCTTACAGGGAACATGACGCTTGCTGAAAATTGTATCTCATCTTAAGCCCTGGATGCTTTGAAATGTGGGTGGTATTTGTAAATCCTGGATGGTATGCCTAAGTGTGAGACCTGACTGCGGGTGCTTCCACTCGCAGCTGGAGTTGGTGGGTTAAGAAACAGGCTTTCAAATCACTTGAAAGAACTAAGTTAATATCAAGAGTTAAATTACCAAAATTTCAAGAGGTGTGGTGTGAGCATCAATGAGGAGATACACAGAATCTGTGTTCTGTGGTGCTTGAAGTTTAGAGGTGGATAAATTCAGTACTGCTGTGAAGCTGAACTGAAGTAGTCAGGAGAGACAGATGGACATGGCTGTTTGAAGGTCTAGAAATATGCATGGACTTCAGTTACCTGTTCTATTATTGTAAAGCTATTTGCCTGTTATTGTAAAGCTAATAAGCCTGGCATTTTATGTTGCTATTTACTTGTGCTTTACTAAACCACCTTTCCTAGTGTTGTTAGCCAGAATATTAGCAATTACAAGGATTTCAGTGAATTGAGCTTGCTTGGATATGGCCCTCAGTTACTGCTTTTGTGAGCATCTGGTAGCTGTCAAAGCTCATGTACTGTCTGGATAGAGATGACTTCTATACGCTGTTTTTCTGAACTTTAGTCTGCCATGTAAAGATGAGCAAAAACGTTGTTGTGAAGATGGGAGAAAAACTGTGTCCTGAATACCAGAAGTTGCTGGTACCAAATGTCGGGCAAAACAAATGCAGGTAGGGGGGTCTGACTTTGTTCTGCATGGGGAAAAGTTGCAAGACTAAATCTGGGCAGCTTGCAAATGCCAGTGCTGCTTAAGGAGCCGTATCACTGGGGCAAGGGGAAGAAACTTCTTCCATCCACTCCTTTCTCCACTCGGGCAATGGATTATTAGACGTACTTGAAGTCATTAAACTGAAAATGAATGGTCTTGTGTTGTTCACAGGACAATATTCTGCTTTTTTGCTATGTTCAATGATCTTAACACCTAAAATGCTGGAACTACTTGTGTTAAAAGGATGGTCTGTAAAAAAGGTGCAGCTTTGCCAGAATAGCCAGGCTTCTATTTGGGCCCTGAAAAGTGCATTGAAAATATGACTGGACATCCTCCTGTAACACTAAAAGCTGAATATCATGCTTAAAACGCTTCTTGTGTTGTTTTTGTTTTGTTTGAAGTGTAGCCTTACTTAAAGAGGAAATACAAACCTGGTGTAGAGAAATTCTTGGAATTGGCAGAAAGGATGCATGTTAAGGCAGGGTTTTGGAGGGCATTGTGGGTTGTTTGTTTTTTTTCTCCTGCAAAAGCTTTGTAAATAGCGTGGGAAATCCTTCTGCTGAATTCAGTTAGTAAGATCAATAGTCCCAAGGTTCTACAAGAAGCTGGCTATCTACTAAATACCGATGTGGAGACGGGGTGGCTGCTAACTTATATTTGCATTATGGGATTTTTTTAATCCTCTCTGTACAGTCAGAGCTGTGCTTGTTCAGTAATACATCCAGCTGCATGGAAGTGGTGAAGCCAGTCAGCCTGCCATGTGTGCCAAAAGGCTTTTCATCAGAAATCTGAGTGCGTTGGTCTCCCCTCTGCAGACTGGTTCCGTGCTGGTTTCAGTATGGCTCCTTGCTCAGCTGCAAGGCTCCTCACTGCGTTCTGTTTTCCAAAACTAATGCAAATGTAGTTGCTGTAAAAGGCAAAAGAATTTTAAAAACTTATCAGAACTAAAAATCTGTTTTAAAATGTGCCATTTTATTTGCCTGAAACTGAGCATTACTGAAATAAGTGTAACAGCATGCATATATGCAGGAATAACTAGCAGAGGTTGATTTTTATAACTGAACCTGCTTAGTGACTAAGGCATTACCTGGTGGCAGGGTAAGCCTTTCCTGTTTTCTGAATTGCACGGTAAGCCTGAATTTGGCTTGAGATGGAATGAAATAGTGTTTGGTAGCTGAGAATCTGCTCTCTCAAGTAGTATTATTGAGCTCTCTGTATCTATCAGTTGTCATGGACATAAATAGGAGGCATTACTTTTGTCCTTGTCTTTTCTTCACTCCTTGGATCAAGCTCCAGCCAAAGTTAGCAAGAAATACTTCACTAAATTTTAATAAAATTTATTAAGGAGGGAGATCCACATTAGTAGTAGTGTGTTACAGTCTGTTCAAATGATCTTGAAGCTCTGAACTTGCAGGTGCTGAGCTCTGCTCTCTGTGACAGCAACGGGGCCTGAGGGAACGGCATGGGGCTGTGGCAGGGAAGGGGCAGCTGGGGGTCAGGGACAGGGACTGCACCAGAGGGCGGTGGGCACTGCCCTGGTACCAGTGCTCGGGGAGCATTGGGACACTGCTTTCAGACATTGGTTTTGGGTTTAGGTGGTGCTGTGCAGAGCTCAGTTGGGCTCAGTGATCCTTATGGGTCCTTTCCAACTCAGGATGTTCTTTGGCTGTAGGGTTTGAAGCCTAAAATAATGTTTTCTGCTGCTTTGTGTCAACTGTGAAAACATATTTTCAGCAGAGTAACAAGGGTAAATACCAGTGGGTAACTTCTACATCAAATCAACCATTGTGTAAAAGGCACAACATATGCTGCAAGATTAGAGACAAGACTTAAGGTAATGGTCTCGAACGTTGTGCTTTTATAGGCTTGCTGGTGTCTTAGTTAGCTTCACAGAAACATAGAATGGTTTGTGTTGGAAGGACCTTTAGGACTACCTCGTTCCAACCCCCTGCTATAGGCAGGGACATCTCCCTTTCAGCCAGGTTGCTCACAACCCCATCCAGCCTGGCCTTGAATGATTCCAGGGAGGGGGCACTCACAACCTTTATTAGGCTTACTTTATTACCAGCAATGATTTAATCTAGTATTTCTGTGAACTGTCAGGTAACTGTTATCATTTTTGTTTATTTAGGATATACGACTCGAATCCCGAACAACCAAATATATTCCAGGTAGAGCAACTGGAACGTCTGAAGAAGGAATTACCAGAGTTGAAAAGCTGCGTGTGTCCCACTGTTAGCCACTTTAAGTCCATATCTCCATGTAAATGTCATCTTAGTTGCTTAGAAGAGAAAGCTGTAGATAACTTGCAGAGCGTTCAAATGCAAAAGGACTGACTGTAGGCAGAATGCTGGTTTGTATCTGTTTAATTGTGACCATTGAAACAATGCTATCCATGCCTTAGTGTTTGTTTTATTTTAAGTTTCCCAAACAGCAATAACTGTGTTCCTCCCTTCTGACAGTACTTGTTCAAGTTCCAAACAAGATTCAAGTATTGAGCCAGCTGTAGCTGTTGTTCCAGTTTACGTAGTTTTAACTTTCTCATAATCAAGTCTCAAATTTTGAAAACAAAATGAAGTATTAACACTAAGTGTATTTTAAAAATAAGCACTCTGAGGAGTGGAATCTCAAAAACCACATTGTAGAGAAATTACAATGATCTGGTAATGAAAGCAGTTAAAGAATACATTGATCTGACTTAAATTGTACTTGAATAGCGCAGCTTGTTAGCCTGCACCTGACAACAGGAAATGAAGAGTGGTCGTAAGGCACATCTAATTAGATCTGGCCTGAATAAATTGGTACCTCATCTATATACATATATATATTGTATGTATTTGCACTGAGACATCAATGTGTACTAAGCTTTGTGCCATTTCAAAAACATCTGTGCATTTTCTTTAAGTAAATTGCAATGCATGTGAACTCATTTCCTCCCCCTCCAGTGGACATTCAGGCTGCTGCCATTGTTTCCTCATTTGCCAACCGAGTGGTACGGTGTCTGTGTGGAGCAGTGAGGGGTGAACCACCAGAGCGACATCTTTCATTTATCTCACACAAACCTGCTGAACTTTTTAGGAACGTTGCTTAGAATTTTAACAGAATTACAGAAATACCTTCAGTGGTTGATAATCTTTTGCACAGTAACCTTAATAAACAAAATACGTACGAATGCACAAACTCTACAAAATGCATGCTTTAGTTATAAGCATGGGATTTAGGTGTTTGAAGTCCTTGCATCTTTACGGTGCTAGTTATGTGTGAAGGGTGCAAGGACTCACTGAACTACTTCATTTTTTTTGCCTAAAACCACAAGCCTGTTATTCACAAACATTTGGAGGAGGAAGAAGAAGCTGTACCATACATGGTTTGTCTTTTTCATATAATATAAGCCACTAGCTTTTGTATTTTGCAATATTTGATTTATTATTACTGTTTTTTTTTTTTTTTTTTCTTTTTCTTTTTAGAGCAAGAATCACAAATGTTCTGAATTCAGATAATCTGTATGCTGTTGGCTGATACCTATCCCTTGTAATTTATTACCAACTCATAGTTTAGAATTAGTAGATGCATGTCCTTTTTCCTTCTGGAGCTGCAGGTCATGCCAACACAACAGCTGTAACTTTCTACCGAAGTGTTAATGTATAGTAAGAATGGAAAATATTTATTTTTTTTCTCTTGTAAATTGACAATGAAAACAATAGTGTGTACTATATCTTTATATACAGTCATTGCAACATAGAACTGATTGTACAGAGTAAAGCCATTGCAAATATGTGCTTGAGCTCACACCTCTGAGCAGTTTGAAACAGCTTGTTTCAATTTGCCTTGTGTATTTTAGTATTTAAAGTTTGTCCTGCACAAACAGCCCAGTAATGACTAGAAACTTGGAAGCTGTCTTTTGTATATTAAAAAATAAATTAAATCTACCTTCAGAACTGTGCAAGCTGTGGGTTTTTTTGGTGGGAGAGAGCACAGAACTTCATGTTTGAGATCAAGTATGATCACTTGTACCTGGTACTGAATACAGCGACTCCAGATTGCTGACTTAGCAACGTGTATTGTTAATTTTAATTTGTATACCCCTTGTGGATTCTTCTGAAGGATGTTCAGGCCTTTCCCAGCTCATGTGAAAGCGCTCCCAGTTACACGTGCTGCTTCATGAACGCTGGGCAGTGCAACCACAGTGCTGTAGAAAGTGGCAGCTGCAGCGTGTGGAGGTGATGCTATCTGAAGCGCACTCGTGGAGCATGTGATGCTGAGAAGGGCTCATAGGCACCTCGAACACTTTATTTCTTAACCTTCAGATGGACAGGGAACAGCATTTGCCTTTTCTGCTTTTCCCCTGGAGAGATGAGAGGAAACTTTCCTAAGACTGAGGACAAAATGATTCCTGAAGGAGGCTCACCTTGAACTGTACAGCACTGAGGGAAAGCTGTTGCAGTGCCAAAGAGGATTTTTGGCTCTCTTGGGCAGTTGTTCCACTCTTGCACCCTCATATGGGTGTGTGGTCACGCTGTGCTGACGCCCAGTTGGGGTGTAGGCTCCTTGGCAACGCAGGACTTCTGCTGTGACTGCTGAGCAGTCTGACTGTCACTAAGGTAAGCACGCTGCTTGGTGAAAGGCAGCTGTCAGTTTTCCAATTGGCCAGAGGGCAAATCAAGATGACAAGCACTGCTGTGTGCCTCCGAATCCTTCACAAGCTTAACCTTCCCCAGCTCTCACCCAGCTGTTAGCTCACTTGCTTCTTACAGGCATCAGAACCAAAACGGGTCAAGACCTAGCTGTGGATGTCCCTGTTGATTGCAGGCGAGTTGAACTGGAAGTGTCCCTTCCACTTCGTAAGGATTCTAGGATTGCACGGTGTCTTTGCTGGGGCACCACAATTTGCCTGTGGCTTTGTGTTCGGAGGCCCATCTCGGGACAGAGCTGTGCTCAGAGCCCGCAGTGTCAGTAGCAGGCATTGCTGGCTGCTTCTGGGCGTCGGCCACGACTGCTGCCATGGCGGGGCACGGCTGTTCCTCAGCTCGGCACGCACCCTGCTGGGCTGTGCTGAGCGCTGCTGTGTGCCGCTCCTGGGCCGGGAACACCGCTATGGATGGAGAAAGAAAAAGCAAGAAACGGAGACCCTTCCGGCTGAGAAAAACGAGCCAGGATCGAGTTCCGGTTTCCACCTGGCATGCCTTCGGATCTGCCGCCTCTTGCTTTTGAGTGCTTGCTGCAAACCAGCGTGGACTGGAGCACAGTTTGTTTTATTCCAGCCAAGGGACAGCTCCATTTTTTAAAAAATTCTTTCTAGTTTGATCCAGTGCTCTCTGATTTGCGGCAGGTGAGACTGGACTTCACTCCTTCGGAGCGTTTCTGCCCTTTCGGGCTCAGACCGGACCGTACAGGACTGCTGGCGGCCGCTGTACTTCATACTCCGCCTCCGTTCCCCCGTACTAAGCGGGAAGGAGGAAGACTGATGACGTTTCCCAACGCGCCGGCACTCCGCACGTCACGTTCGCTCCTCGGGCGCACGGCGCGAGGAAGAGCCCCGCCGCGCCCCGGGGGCGGCCCGAAATGGCGGCGGGGGTGGGGCAAGATGGCGGCGGGCGCGCGGTACTTCTGCACGGCGGGCCGCGGTCTCGAGCCCTTCTTGGCGCGGGAGGTGCGCGCGCGGCTCGGCGCTACTGAGGTGAGGGCGGCACCGCGCGGGGCGCTGCCTGCGGCCGTACCCCCCCACCGCGGGGGGGGGTCCTCAATGCTGACAGAAAGCGCGTTTCTGTGCGTCTGCTTGTTTCTCTAAGGTGGACTATGTCTTAGGGAAGGTTTTCTTCACCACCGCCGCGGAACCGGGTGAGCTGAAGGAGCTCAAGTCGGGAGAGCGGCTGTTCCTGCTGCTGAAGAAGCGCGTCCCGCTTTCCGTCTCTAGAAATAAAGGTACCGTTCGCTGCTCGCCCCTGTATAGAGAGCTGCCTGTGGTGAAGGCTGCTGCCCTTCGGGATTCACACCTCGATGGCACCTAAGCGTGATCTCTGTGGACAGCTGCTCTCGTGCTGTAAGAGAATGAAGAGCTGAGATTGAACTGCTTAAACTGCTTTTTCTTCCAGGGAAAATGCTGCATGAGATTAAAAGCCTTCTCACTGAGGAACCCAAGTCCTGCCTGGATGTTATCGCTACTTGGAGAAAACTTCGTAGTCATGAGGGGAAAAAGGATGAGGTTTCTCAAGAAAGCCCAAAACCTCACAAGAGAAAATCAGAAGAAGAGATTAATATTGCATCTAAAAGACAGAAAACGGAGCAAGTAGGAGAGACTGTGCCTGAAGAATGTCAAGCAGGAGCTGGAGAGAACTGTGTGGTGTCAGAGGAGGAGAGTGACCAGGAGTGCCAGACTGAAAACAAGACTTCTTTAGAAGGCCCTCCCAAAAGCAGCACAGAGCAACCTACTGAGAATGAGAAGCAGAACTTCAGTTTCAGAGTTTCGTGTCGTTGTAGTGGAGCGATTGCCAAGATACTCACTTCACAGGTATGATAAAGTATCCGTGTTCTCACAGATTTTAGCAGAGGTGAAAGGAGACATGTAGTTTATTTGCAGTTTAAATTCTGTTTAGTAACAGTAGTAACAGACTGATCCTGTCTGATCTCAAAGAAGAAGAAAAAAAAGCCGTAAAACCTGAATCTACCTTAAGAAAGTAGAAATACGAGTGCTGTTGTTAACTTCAGGAAACTGTTACTTTTTCCTTTTTTTTTTTTTTTTTCTTTTTTTCTCCTTTTTTCAAATCAGTGCCTTTTATTGAGGACTGGTGGAGGTAAGAGGCTGAGTAGCAGGGTAGGTGAAGCCTGGTGGCCGAGGAGCAAAGTGCACGTAGCTCTCAGCTGCCTGGAGGGCTGCTGCAAGGACGGAGGAGCTGAGCAGCTCCCAGTTGTGACAGTTTGGAAGGGTGCTGCTTGGACATTCAAGGGTTTGTTTCTGAGGAGAGTGGTGCAGCCCTGGGACATGCTCTGGGCTGTGGATCTCAGCCTTACTGGGCCCCAAAACTCTCTTGAATGACGTAGAGACCTTTGGAGGTGCTTTCCATCCTATTTCCATCCAGCACTATTCTCAGCTGCAATGTATTTTCACTGTGAAAAGATAATAATAAAGGTAGCTGCAGCGTATTTAGGTTTCCCTTACGTGAAGGTAGCAGTAGTTATCAGTAGATCTTTTTTCTCTACTGAAGTTGGTGCCTTGGGAAGATGGGATGTGTGAGGCTGCCAGCAGCAGCGTTTGCTTAAATTTGTGCTGTGTGTTTGAACTGTTAGTCTGAAGGCAGAGACTTCTAGAGGTGACAAAAGCATTAAAACTGAGAATTGCACTTACATGTAGGTAGGTTTCCCTTTAGGTGATCCAGTTTGCAGTCATCCAAAATACTTTGCGTGTGATATGCAGCCCTGAAATGACTACAGCTGCTTGCTCAAACTTGGGCAGGACTTAAATTTCAGCTTTCCACGCTCCAGGTGTGCAGCAGTTTTGAGATGTTTGCACATCTGTCAATCTGTGCTGTTGTTCCTCTTCTTTGTACAATTTATTTTCTGTGAATAAAGAGGGACTCTTCCTGGGTACTTATGAGGGCTGTGCAGTCAAGGCTGTGATCTGTAATTTTCGTATTTCTTTTATGTTTATTGCCTGATCCTCGTGTCTCCCTTTGCAGGAGATTGGAAGAGCAGTTGGCATAGCGCTGAGGAAGCAGTTTGGATGGCAGGCTGATCTGCGCACTCCTGACCTGGAGGTAGGGCACTTGTCTGCTGGGTGGCCTGTTGCTTCATCCAGAATTGGCCCCAGAGTCCTTTATTTTTTCCTCTGTTCTCTTTGCTTGCAGTACCACAGCTTCCTCCCATTTGTCGTTCTGCTGCTGAGTTTAACTAGAAATCATCTGGTAGTGCTGAGCAGAGTTTTTCAGTGGCACGTGTACACACCTTGCAGAGCACTGTAGCTCCAGTCATAAACACTGGAAAGGCCAGCATGGGCCTGCACTGACTGGGGGAGGACCCACACAGGAGATGTCTCAAGATCTGGCACTCATATAAACTGCTTGACTCTCCACGTGTGGAAAATGGAGCTCCCCAACCTGCCTGGAAGGATTATCTGTGTTGGGCTTCCAGCTGCAATGCTCCTTAATGGCAGTGCTTTTTTTAGAAAAACAGAGAATTAAAAAGGGCAGGGAGTGAATGGCCAAGTGCTAGTATGCAGTCAGTGGTCTCTACTTACAGTAAGTTTATAGGTTAAAAAAAAAACACATTATTTAAAAAAATAAAAAGTAGTTTCTGTAAAAATCAAAGTGCTTGCTGATGGATTCCTGACAAAAAACCTCTCCTGGATATTAAATAATCTTTGAACCAGCCTTCAGTTTATCTTCCAATTAATCATAAATTTGTAAAGCATGTATTTTTACACTTAGACTGGGATTGGAAATTCATAGAATCATCTTCTGTGTCTGGCTGAAATGAGTTGAAGCTACTGCCATCTCAAGTTGAGAGATTCTGGTGTTATTCTTTCAGATCTTTCTACATCTTAATGACATTCACTCAGTCGTGGGGATTCCTCTTTTCAGGTAGGCATTCTCATCACCAGATTTGTTTTGGCAGCGCAGAACAGGCATAATTTCTAAATAGTCCTGCTGTCCTCTGTGTTTAGCTTTTGGATCAGTATTCTTAAAGCCTACCTGGAGTTTACCTGAGCACATAGGCCAGGCTTGGCAGTGAGCACATGGCTAAAAGCAGACTGGTTTCTGTCTGTGTTCAGACCTGGGAAATTCAGTTCTTTTGGTATTTCATCTTACGTGGTCTTTTCTGGGTGGCTGTACCATTACCTTACATTGATTTTGGTGTCTACAGGCTTCCGTTGGCAAACAGAGAGTATATCAGAACAGCAGGCCTGCGGTCAACTGTTGCCTGGGCCATGGCATCTCTGGCTGAAATAAGTGTAAGTGAATGTTCATGGCAAAGATGCAGAGCCCTCCATAAGGGTGGTTTTCTGCTTGGAAGGGCTGAAGCTGGAGTTCTGGAGCAGTGTGGTGATTTCCATGCCCTGTGTGTTCATCCACATGGATAAAGGTTGCCTTACTGGTGCTCAGAGTGCGCTGTCAGCAGGTGTCAGCCAGATACCTGCTCTATAGTTCCAGGTCTTTCTAAGCACAGTGTTACTCCTTGTACAGATATGTTTACATTGCAAGGGTTTTTTTCACTGTTGAGGTGTCAAAGCTGAAGTCTAGGGTTGTTTTTGCCAGGAAAACAGAAGCCTCTGTGATGCACAGGTTAATTTGTAACCAGTATCTGTCTGCTGTCCAGTCATGAATTTTCCCTATATGTGACCTCAACACTAGATGCATTGTATTTGTTAAAGCTATTCATGCTTTATATGATATCGTCTTACCAGCCAGTTTGGCCTGATAAAGCAATGACTTGTTATCTGCATTGGATTCTGTGCAGCTGAGTAGGAGGTGAAAAATCAGTACATGACTGAGTAAGCTTTGTACTGAGGGAGGAGTGTGTCTTGCTCAGTGTGTGACAGCCCCTTTATTCTTGTAGGTGGGTGCCTTCGTGCTGGATCCCATGTGTGGGCTGGGAACCATCCTGCTGGAAGCTGCCAAAGAGTGGCCTGTAAGTGTCTCACTCACAGTAGTGAGGGTTTGAACAAGACTTGTAGTTGCACCAAGAAAAAATCTGTACTGTAGTTATACCAGTGTCCATCAGTGAAAACCTGGAACCAAAATAATCTTTATAGACAGTTGTTTAAAGTGTCTTAGGACAGACATTCCTCCAGAAGGATGTAAAGCAAAGTCCTACGTGTTGTACAGATGCAGTGAGCTCTCTGCTAATGGTCTGCAGGGCTTCTGTTTGGCACCCATGGCTGCTCTTTTAAGAATGCCTGTCCTGGAAATGGAGGTGTCAGTGTCACAGAACAGCGAATTGTCTAAAAGACTTTTCTGTTTTTTTCTGAATAGGAAGCCTGTTACTGGGGTACAGATACAAGTGATTCACAATTAGAGGGTGCAAGTGTGAATATTAAGACTGCGGGCTTGGATGATAAAATTGAGTTGTTTAAAGCTTCTGTGAAAGGTATGTATGTAAGCTTTCAGAGTGAGACTTTCGAAGTGCAAAGTCTTTTGTGTTTCAGTGGTTGTATAGGTGGTCTTGAGGTGGTCTGTAATAGAGCTATCTTTAAAAGTAAATAGATGGGTAGTGACTGCATAATTGTTTGCTCTGTGCCTCGCTGAAATTTGACAAGAATAAGCTCAGAATAGAATAATCTTCAGACACAGGCAGTAACTGTCTTAATAGGAAACCGCAAAATGGTCTCTAGCCAATTCTGGAAAGGCTGGCACAGAATCACAGCGGGGTTTAGGTGGGAAGGGACTATTGGAGATCTTTAGTCATGTCATCTGCTCGGAGCAGGGCTAACCCTAAAGCTGCGTTCAGATTGCTTGCCTCATCCACTAAGTCCTGAGCATCCTGTAGGATGAAGCACCCACGGTCTTCCCTGTCACCTGAAGTCTATACTTTGGTCAACCCAGCCTGTTGTGTGATTGGCTTTTGACCACGAGGGTGCACTGCTGCATCATTATCAAGAAAACTAAATACCCCTGGGATGCAGAAAGTTTGATTCTGTTAGAGCTTACACCTTTTCAGTATTTCCCTAAAGTGATTCTGGTTGTAATACAATTACTGGGAGAAAGAATGGGTAGAGGAGAATCCAACATGTGGCTTTTTGCCTTTAATACCTGTACATTTAAACATCTGTGCTTGAGCACTTGCAAGCTTAGCTCTTACTTTGCATTTTGCTTGTAAAGATTTACTGTGTGTTGAGAAACAGCAGTTAATTTGAACTGTGCAGTGTCCTGCTAGGGAAGTCTTGCTGTTGAGGCAAACATATCACCAGTAACAGAGAATGTTGAGAGCTGGGCAGTACTCTCATGGATTTGTCTCCACTCAGTGTGCATTAGGCTGGTAATGTTCGTAACGTTGTTTGTGAGGGGAAAAAAAAAAAGAAGAGCAGCTCTGAATCCAGTGGCATAACTCATGAAAGAGCTGGCAGAACATTCAGTAAGGTGAATGAGGGCGCGGCTGCTGTTCGTTTTGCAGACTGTCAGATGTCAGGGCCTACCTTTATTCTGCAGCGCTGCCGTTGCCCTCAGAAAGCTTTGATGCCGTGATTTCGGATATTCCGTTTGGGAAGAAGTTCAAGATCACAAAAGACATACAGCTCCTACCAGATATTCTCCAGGAGATGGAGAGGTATGTGCGGCCTTTGGTGGAAATGTAGTGATGTCTTGTGATCTTAAATCCCAAGCTAACAATGTCTGCTTTGTTCGAAACGCTCTCCAGTTCAGTAACATGATCCTGTGCAGACTGTGAAAGTCTGAGTCCTTCACTTGTTCCTCAGAGGCTGCTGTGACTTGTCTTGCAGATAGTGGAAGTGCTGATGGCAGTGCAGGCTAAAAAGAAGTGAGACTGTTGTCTGAGCCATGATGGTATTGTGAGATGAAAGAGTAAAGGAGGGTAGCCAAGCAAAATTTAAAAACAATAAAGCAATAAACATTTCTCAGGCCTGTATAAAATCACGTGCTTTCATTTTGGGTTCACAATCAAGCTTCTACTAGCCTGCCTTGGCAGGAAAGATCTCAGACTGGAAAGCAGTGATACGCATTTTCCTTTTTGACACTGTACTGGAATATCCAGCTAGCCACCTGGTCTTGTTCAGATGCCTCTCATCATCTCTCACCCGGTCAGTGGCAGAGTTATATCAAGCTAATAACAAGTTGCTTCTAACGGGCAGTTGAAGCTATCTGCCACCTAATTTAACTTTCTGGCTGAAAGCAAGATGGGGAAGAGGGTGAGGTAGCTCCACAGAATGGCTGGGCAGTCTTCTGTCAGCTCACGCTGACTATCCCTGCTTTTTACCCTTGTTTCACGTTCTTATCTTCTGGTCTCATTTGCTCTGCTGGGTCATTCTAAGCAAAATATCTCCCTGGGAAGGGGGAAGCGAGGAGAGGACTGTTACCATGAGAGCCCTACCAGTAAGACTGTTCAATGCACTTGCAGTGAGAGCCAAAATAGCCTTTTTTTCCTTCTTTCAAAGCCAAGTGTAGTGTTTCTTTTATGTGGTAAGAAAAAATAAACTACAAACAGTGGTTAATTTTCTTGTTTCCTGTATCTGACAGACTTGAAAGGTCAGTTGAGTACAGAAAGGGACAAATCTTTCAACATTTTCAAAGGGAAAGGCCAGCTTCAGAATTGCTTTACCAGCCTGGAAAGCTCTCCCTTTTGCTGTAATGGGAAGCTGTTCCTTTGCAGGCCAGTGAAGGCTCAGGCCTTGCTTCTCATATTGAGACTCAATTGTTGTAAGAATATGAGGAGCTAAGAAGCTGAGTCCCTCTTCCCTACTGCTCAAATGGAAAGAGCTCCTAAGGTCAGAAAGGTTTGTGAGTCAGTAGAGGGCCCGGTTCTCCCATTCGGCTGGGGAATTTAAATTCCCTTGGGCCAACTCAGTAAAGCAGTATTTGCAGTTACACTTAATGTGTTTAGGTGCTTCATTGAATGCAAATGACGTCTGAAGTATCATTGTTGTTGAGTTCTAAATGAATCCAGGCAGGACGAACACGTAACCTTTATTATTTTCTGCAATTGCCAGAGTGCTTCGTGTTGGAGGGATTATTGTGTTGTTGCTGAATCAAGATCTCCGTAAGCGCATGGATGGCAGTGCCAAGACTGCTGAAAATGAATCGCTTCATGCCATTTCTGATGGTGCAGGTGAAACGACCGCTGTGAAAGCCTTGAATAATGATGGGAACTCATCCACCTCAGGGACTGGTGTTGAAGAACCTGTTCTCAGCTGCGGACAGATGTGTTTTGGGTCTCTGGTGCCAGATGGCATCTATGAAGTTAGTCTTGGAAAGACGGATGCTTTCATATACAAATACAGGAAGATCTCTACTGCTGGGAATTAGTAGCTTTTGTGCATTGTGCCAGTGTTGAACTTGAATCCTGATAGACTTGAAAGCAGCATGGCAGTGAACTGGTGTAACTCTGCTAGTCCAAACTCTGAGACATTTGCTAGCTCACCTCAGTTTACTTGAGTGTACTAGGCTGTTGCTTTTCTCACTTTGGCTTTTAGATGGAAGATTCCTTTTCGTGTTTCAAATGTTTTTAATATAAACTGCTGTAACAAGGCAGAGTCCTCAAATCCTTGTTCAGACAAATCCTCTCTATATCAGCATGAGTTCTTCATGAGAGAAAGACTTCAAGTGCTGAAGTACCACAAAAACATGGTAATACTACATGGAAA
This sequence comes from Lagopus muta, assembly GCF_023343835.1. Taxonomy (NCBI): domain Eukaryota; kingdom Metazoa; phylum Chordata; class Aves; order Galliformes; family Phasianidae; genus Lagopus; species Lagopus muta. The sequence continues at coordinate 93,550,740 of NC_064434.1, forward strand.
TGGGTTTTCTTCCCCTTTGATATTCTTAGGAAGTGCTGCTTAAGAAGCCTCCAGCTATTCTTGAGGACTGGATGGAGAGCCTTACTACGTGCCTTGCAGTCTTGTATTATTTTAAAGCTATCTTATGATGAATTTGAATTGTTGCTATTCAGATACCATGTTGTGGAAAATAAATTATTTTTGGTATTAATTCCTTGTGGGGTTTGCATGAATCTAATCGGAATGCTTGAGCTTTTAGCATGAAAGCTTATTTCTATCAAGATTATGTTTTTCCTTGCTTGATAACATTGCTCTAAAGGTGTAGTGTAGAAGCCAGAAATGCTTGCAGAATGAATTAACAGTTCAAGGTGACTTCTGTCTGCAAAGAAGTACGTACATTTTTTGTTTTCTTTTTCTGAAAAGGGGGAAGTCTTAGTTAATCTAGTCTGTGTAATGGGGTCGCTGAGGGTGCATTGAGTCCCACTGTTGATGTCATGATGTTACAGGGCATTGGTCCCGGTGCTGACCCATGAGGAGCACTGCTTACCTCCATCCAGTCTGGACACTGAGCCATTGACCACCAGTGTCTGGGTACAATATCATAACCAGTTCCTTGTCCATCAGACGATCCACCGGCCAAGTCCATATCTTTCCTATTAGAGAGAACAGTGTTATGGGGGACCATGTCAAAGGCCTTGTCCTGACAGGTGACGTCAGTGTCTCTTCCCTTGTTCACTGATGCGGTTACTGATGCTGTCGTAGAGCACCAGTACGTTGGTCAGGCAGGACCTGCCCCTGGTGAAGTCATGTTGGTTGTTTAGTATTACCACTGTCTTCCACGTGCCTTAGCATAGCTTCCATGAGCATCTGTTCCATGATCTTCCTTGGCACTGAGGTAAGGCTGTCTGGTCAGTAATTTCCTTGGTCATCCTTTCTGCACCTTTTAAAAGTGTGTGTGACAATGCCTTTTTTCCAGTCACCAAGGATTTCACCTGACTGCCATGACTTTTCAAATATCACTGAGAGTGGCTTGGTGACTACATCAGCCAATTCCGTCAGGACTGTCTATTAGATGCATAAACCATTTTGATAGAGCATTATTGCATCCATTTGTTTTTGACAAGACAAATACACAAGTGGGTAAAATACGGCTCCAACAGGACCTAACAGTATTTAGTGAGAATTTTGCTCTATGCTCACTGGTAGAGGCAAGCACAGAAGTGCAGGGAAGGCAAGCTCCAAGCTGTGCTTAGCTCTGATGCTGATATATCCTGCCCTTGCTTCCTGGTATCTTGATTCTTCCTAATTCAATTTATTGATCTGTTGGTTTTTAGTCTCTGCTGTACAACTGTTTGCTGAATTTGCCACTGACTTTTTCTGCTGTCATCTAATGGATGATAATTGCATTAAGCATCAGTCTTTTGTTCTTCTCTCACTTCTCCCTTCTCTTCCCATCCCTACGCTCACAATACGGGTTGTTTACCTCCATCTTTTTTTGTTCAGAGCCCATGCTTGTTGTGAAGCAGTCCAGCAGTCCCAGGAATCCAGCCAGCTTTTTTCCTGTGCCCACCTGGTGTGAAACACCACTCTGGTAACGAATGCATGGATGCCATGCACTGGAGGCAACAGTGGCTTTCAGGTGATGGCAGAGGATTGTAGTTTTGGATGAGCTGTGACAGATGCATCAGCGTAGCACAGAAGTATTTTAATTGTGGGGACTGGCACTGTCAGTTTGAGTGCTGTCTGACAGATCAGACTGGTGCTTTGATCTGTTCACTCACCTGTCACTTCCATTAAGCACTGGAAAATGCAAAGCCGCTCCCCTCCAGAACTCGCCATTCCTTTGTTGCGGAGGTGGCATTTTGCCCAGACAGGAGAGGCTTTCTGGGGCTCTAACTTCCTGCTGCACTGCTTGTAGTGAATGCGTGGTGTAAGCACCAACCATGCTGTGATCCTCCTGGTTTATGAACTCTTTCTCCTTTGCAAGACCACTTCCAAGCCATGACATTGTAGCTGTAAACGTTTTGACAGAGGCAGGTTTGCCTAAGCAGAAAGAGACCTTCCAGGAATGGAGTCATTTAACCTTTTCTTGCAGGGCAGGCCAGGTGCTCAGAACGAAAATCTTGGTTATTTCCAAATTATGCAGGAACTTCATATACAAAGGATATATAAATATGTGTATAAAAGATGCAGGCACATATTTTTTAGTTTTAGGAAAAGGTGTATTTGAGCACTGGGAAATGGGGAAGGGCAACAAACTCTATCTTTCAGATCAAATGCAAATGTACTGAATCATAACATTACACAAAATGCCCTGGGAAAAAGGATATAATTCTGTCTAGGATTCATCTGGCAACAGTGACTTTTTCTTTATTTCTTTACTTACAGATCCTTGAAAATAGAAATAGTGCAAAATATTGCTGCAAATGAAATAATCACTTTGATATTCTGAGATGCAGCAGAGAGCAAGTAACAAAAGAAATGCCTTAATTATCAAATAACTTGCACCCAACTTTGTTGATACAAGTTATCTTGGGTAGCAAACAGGTTATAATTACTGGTATTCATGTTGTTCTAGTGTGTTACCCAATTGTGCTGGACTGTGTTGTAACTCTGTGGTTGTGAAGTGTTTCCAGTTAACTTCTTGGTTATTACTTTAAAGGATTCCCCTCTGTGACCTCAGTCACGCCTGCCCCTTCAAACTGAGCATGATAGCAAAAGCCTCTGTTCATGATCAGACTTGACCCACGTGGCAAAATCACACTGAGCAAAAGTTGCAGCTGTGATGCAGAATCCCCTCTGTAGAAGCAGAGTCCAATGCATGCTTCCAAGGAGCCAGGAGAATAGTTTTGCATGTGCTGTGTGTAATCTGATCTGAAGGTTACAGAGCAGGTAATCCACCTCGGTGGGTGGCCCTCGCCAGCCTCCCACAGCATAGCTCTGCAAAGGGCAGCTGGGGGGAAAGTCTGTCCCCAGCTGTCTGCAGGCACCCACCTCCCAGCCTTGGCTCAGTCTTCATTAAGCATTTTTCATCAGGCTAGGATTTTCATTAAGCTGCTAGATTAGCTATGCACAGCAAGCCTTTCCTCAGGCCTATGCTTTCTAAACTTTTTAAAGGAAAAAAAAGCTATGCCTGTGCATTACAGCTGCTCGAATCAAAATATTTCCTTTGGCATGAGAGAAAGCATTGTGCATAGCCTTGTGAGTTTGGATGGTTCAAGCTCACACTGGATTCTTGTTGTTAGGGGACTTTAGCTCTCCCTCTGTAATAGTTGTAAACAACCATTAATTTTACAGCTAGCTTTTTGTTTTCGTGAAAGTATTCCCCTTCCCTACTTCAGCATGAAGCATTCAATCCAACACCAGGAACTGCAAGCTCTAGGGAGGGACAGCTCTACTCATGAGAAAAGATATCACTTTGCATGTGATGGAGAGGGAGCGGTTGTTTTAGTCCCACGGTCCTGCTGCATGAGCCTTAGAACACTTCTCAGTTGTTCTTTTGTTTTTTAATTACTGGTTATTCCACTTGTGTGAGTGAATCGGTTCATGCAAGGCCCAATAACTGGAGATGAGGAAAGGTGTGCTCCACTTACTGGCATCACATGCTGCCTACTCAAGGGAAACCTGATGAAGCCTTAACACATAATTACCTCACTAGAATGGTGCTTTACTATTACCTGTCATGAGGAGCAGAAGACCTGCAATGTGCTGGGTGAGGCTTTCTTCCACAAGGAAACTGGTTGCTGTGATGAGGCACCTGCAGAGATCAGCTGCAGCCATGCCTTGGAAGTATGGTGATTCTTCTGAAGTCTGTTGCCACCAAAACAGAAATAAAAAGTGGGGTTTATGGTGAACATCCCTTCCCCTGCAGGAGAAAGGGGAGGGATGCTTAGAAACAGGCACTTGTGCAGCTGGCTGGTGCCAGGCAGACCAACAGTAGAAGCAACTCTATACCTACAAGTGCCTGTAAGTAGAAAGTAATCCTCTCTACGATCAAACCAATGAGACTGCTGCATATGGATGCTTTTGTAGCTGTGCTATCAACCTCCCAGTTTTACATGAGCTATGTGATCATATAGCTTCAGCCACAAAAGATTCAGGATGTAGGTGCAGTATGGATTTATGCAAACGCACCATAATAGACTGTTCTATCTAATTGTTCTCTATTTCATCTTTGAGTTTAAATTTAAAGTAACTTGGATGGACATAAATGTTCCAGTTTCTGAAAGCTGAGGAGTTTCCATGCAGACGGGTTTTGCCATAATTATTTAGCATGTGGCTCCTGATGTCACCTGAAACATCTGCTGCTGGATGTCCTCCAGAGATGCTGGAATGCAGTTTTTCAACCTAAGGTCTGCTAACTCCTGCAGGGGCAAGAGGAAAGGCAACCTTCCTATGCAAGCTAGCATTTAATTCCTGCCTTGTTCTTAGGAAATGGACAAGGTGAGCTGTGCTGTCGCTTAGGGAGCAGGTGACATTTGTACTGCTGGATTGACTTTGACAGGTTGAAAGGGATGTTGCACAAGCATACTCATTGGCTGGCAGACATGCTACATGTTAATAACGCACCTCTGAGAGATACCTGCTGGAAAAGTAGATGAGGTGCTCTGGTCTCCCCTCCTGGTGCTGGTAATGCTCCTCCTTTCCTACACCCAGCTCTCACTGCAATTGGTTCCTGTCAGTCCTTCTCTGCCCTGCTCCTCCCAATACCAGTCCCAGTGTCCAAAGACCAGCAAGTGCCAGCAGCCCTCAGAAAACATTTCCTTTTATGTGGGAGCATGACTACTTATTCCCTCGCCTTTGTCCCCCCTATCCACAGGATACTACTTTCTGCAGCGATTTCCCTCAGCAGTACGTGCTGGCTGGGGCAGCAGTGTCCGTGCCACTGAACTTGCAGGGAAGAGAAAAGGAAGGGCCAGAGTGGCTTTCTTTCTTTCTTTCCTCCTCTCTTCCTCTCTTTCTCTCTTTCTCAAGACCATTTCTCTTGTTTTCACTTTCCATGTTCTTCAGAGACACCAGCACATCCTGCCACTGGCACCCTGCTCTTTGACATGACACCACAGAAGTGACTGCTTTACAAGGAGGTAAATAGCCATGCAGCTGTATACAGACAGCCAAGGCAACCAGCGCAGAGGGTCCCATCCTGCATAGGTGCAGCTCCTTGAGCTTGCTCTGGTAAGGTGGTGCTTTCCCCTAACCACCAGTTCTCTAGCTGAAGATTCACGCCTTTAGATTTGAAGAGGAAGCATGCAAGGAAGAAGCTGAGTCTTCAGGCTGCCCACATTGTGATGGGGGAGAGAAGTATTTTTTTTCCTGTGAAGTATAAAGACTTTGTGTTTAAGGAGAGGGAGAAAGTGTCCAAGATGCACTCCTGCCTTTTTACACTTAAATTGGGAAGTATCCCAGGCTTGGCTCTTCTTCCTGGGCAGCAGGAGTATACCAGGATGGAGTGATGCAGGGGGGTCTCTTCACCTCCCTCCCACCTCCAGATCCAACCAGGCCCTCCACATAGCTTCCCTTCCCGCACTTTCTTTGGGGCACACTTATGACCACAACCAACACACAGTGTGGACGTTGGTGTTTTAGATCTTAAATGGCATCTGGTCAGATGGGTTGTGAGCACAGTAAGCCCTGGAACTAATGCTGCCTCCAGCCTCGGTGACGTATGTTCTGTGGCTTTGGGGTGCTGTTGAGAACAGTAAGGGTTCATGGTCCCTGGAGGCACCACAGCAGCACATCACAGTGATTTGACTGAGGGAAGTCTGAGGTGAGAGCTGGTGTTTGTGTCTCTTGGTACGCATGGGGTTGGCTGAAGCTGGAAGGAGTTGTGACACCAACACCTGTATCTCTAGAGGCTTCAAAAAGAGCTGTTTGCTTTGCTCTGCCTGATTGTTATGATTCAGGTAAGGCTGACAGCCTCCAAAGGATGGGATGGCAGGGAGCAGCAGCCCAGCCCGACCCTGTGGCTCTCGAGGCATGGAACGTGTCCTGCAGTGCGTCAAAGCCCCAGAAGCTGCTGTGTCCAGATTGGTCCTTGGCACAGCCTTTGTGTCCCTGTGGGTGTTGCGTTGAGAAAAAGGAATAGGAAGGTATTTGGGTGAACAGGAATCAGAATGGAGAAACCCACAGGTTTTCTGTAAGATCAGAGAAAGCCCAGGCAATACGTGGGGATGGAAAGCAGGCTTCAAGCAGAGAAACAAGCTCAACGCCCGAACACCGCTGCCAGCGCCGCCATGGCGCACGGCGCAGCGCTCACGTCCCTCGCGATCTCCGTCCCGCCCCGATGGCCCTCGTGGCTTCATCACCTCACGCGGAGCTGCTGCGGCGGCGCATGCGCAAAAAAACACACATCCGCCGCTCGCCGCGCACGCGCGGCCCGCCGGGGCGGGGCGGCGCGCATGCGCGTTGTGGCTGTGCGGCGCCATGTTGCCGGAGCGGGGCAGGGGGCGGCGGTGAGCGCTGCGGTCCGGCGCCCTCCCCTCCCCTCAGCTGCCCTCCCCTGTCCGGGGCCGCGGCCGAGCGGGGCTTCCCCCGGCACCATGAGCGGTGCCGGCGGGCGGGTGTGCGACCTGTCCCGGCGTAACCCCCAGGAGGACTTCGAGCTCATCCAGCGCATCGGCAGCGGCACTTACGGCGACGTCTACAAGGTACGGGCCCGAGAGCAGGACGGCCGGCACTCGGGACCAGCATCGGTACCTGCGGGCGTGCGGGCCGGGCCCTGGGACAGCTCCGCGTTGGGCCTTCTGTCGGGCTCCGGAGCCGCGTCCCGTCGCTGCGGTGCCGGTTCGGGTAGCCGTGCCCCGTGCTGCCGCTGTTCGGGCCCGCTGAGGGCTCCGAGGGTGGGAGGCACCTGTGCGCACCTGGAGTGGCGGGGCTGAGCCCGGAGCTCCCTTAAGGCTTACAGCTGCTGGAAGCGTCGCTTCGGCACCGCGCTTCCCGAGCGGCATCGCAGTTTGGTTAACGAAATCGGTTCTGGAAGGCAGGGCTGTGCCGGAGCGGTCCGAAGCGTTCTGCGATGGGAGGTTCAGTCGCTTTAAAGTAGCGCTGACGTTACCTCTGCCTTGAAATGAGCGTCCCTAGGGTGACGTCTTGTTTGGGTAGAGCAGTCTTTAGTTCAGGCTGTCTCGCTTGGATGTAAGAAAAGCTTCAGCACTCGTGTACCTGCCTTCTCAGTGTGCTAATCCCCAGCCCGATTCATGGCTTTATTGAAAAGGGTTATTGTGTTGTCTTGCCTACCTTGCTGCTTTGCAGTATTAATGTGCTGTGCTAATAGCTATCCAAGCCTGCTTGCTTCACACTGTTTCTTATTTTTCTGCAAACTGCCTACTTGATGTTTATGGCATTTGAAACTGGTCTGCTGCCTGCGATCCCTTACTGATTGGGTTTGCTCAGTGCTCTGTATGTGACTGATGGATGTGAATTCTGTTTTCTGTGTCCACGGTTTTATTTTAAGGATGTTACCTCCATGCGTAGGCTGAATATATCTATTTACACTACCACTACGTGAGTGAGGCCTCCTAGTTTCTGTTGAATTTGTCATAGTTTTCTTGGTGATTATTGTATTTACATTGCTGTCACCGTTGGTTCACTGCTTGGTTAGCAGTCAACATTCAGCGCTGCTTGTAACTTTTTGTTCTCTCTCAGAATGGATTTGTCTGTGTTTCATGTTTGCATGTGACAGCTGAGATGGAAGATGATCTATTAGAACAAAGATATGTTGGGCTAAGTTTAAAAGTATTTATTTCTTGTTGGCAAAAGCGGGATAAACACTTTCTTACTTTACAACTAGGTTGAGAACAGCATAGGGAAAATGAGTCATGCTTTTCTCCTGAGAGAATTATTGCCCATTTCATTTCGAGGCAAGGTGTTGCCCAGGGTGCCTTCAAAGAGGAATGTGAAATTAGTCTGAGAATCATAATGTGGCGTGGTTACTTCTATGTCACGAAGAGGAAGTAATACACTCATGTATGTTATCCACGTGTGGGCTTACTAGGCCTTTGTCCTGAATTTGTGAGGGGATTAATATTAAAGCCTCTTTGATTTGCTTAGTCTTGCTTTCTGTGGGTGAACTTTGTGGTCAGTGAAGCAGTCAAGCAGAGCTGAGGTTACTGATGTAAACACAGAGCTCGTCGGCGGTGGGGTTTCGGCAGATCTGAACCAAGTTCTGGGTGTACTCAGATGACCTCAAACTAGTCCTTGAAAACTTCATTTTTGCCCCCTTCAGCAGGGAGAGCCGTATAGGAAGGTGTATTATTGCGGTAACAAGAGGACGTCTCCTTGTGTTGACATTCTTTCTGTATGCTGACCTTTCTGTAACCTGTTTTCCTGGCGAAGTTTGGAGGAGCTGAAAGCAGAGCGGGCTGGCATCCACTTCCTCAGCTCTTTTTCATTGAGCTGAGCTATGGAAATGTGTGGGCCTGCTGTTAGACAGGTGGAGCATTTTAAATAACAAAACAGATCTTAGTATTTATAAGAGCCAGTGGCGTGGAATAAACTAATGAGTTTGTAGTAAGAAAAGTAATGGGTGGTGTTTTCCATGTGATGAGCTCTTTATTGGATATGCATAGTCAACCTTATCTCTTCCAACCAATGTTTATTGTAGGAGATGAAGCTGGATCTAGTTTTGTCTCATTCTTAGTTATTAGGATATCCCAGGGGTACAAACGCTGACATAATGTTTTCTGTGAGGGTCTGAAAGATGCCTAAAGGACTTAATAAATAACATTCCACTGAAAATATGTTGCTGTGATAGATAAAGCAATATTACAGAGCTCTCATTATCCATTTAGATACAGTGGAGGATTTATAATTGATTCCCTTGTCCAGTGATGTCTCCTGGCAGGATTGGTGAAGTCAATTAATGGCAAAATCAAGTTACTACCTTGGTAGCCCAGCTGTAACAAAACACAGACGATCTTCTAGTAGTGTTTTCTTGGAGCTAAGTAATCTTCTGTTCTGCGTTTTGTCTTCTCACTTGTCTGATTTTGTATGTCTTAACGATTGTACTTGTTAAATAACTTAATCTCTAAAGCAGACTTTGTATGAACTGAGAGCAAAATTGCTTTTCTGGCTGTAGTTGCGTGTTAGCAGAATTCTTATTTTCACCTTCTGTTTGTGTTGAATTTTCTCATCTGTAACAAGACTGTGAGAAAGGGCGAAGGCCTGTGCTGCTGTCACACAGTGAGTTCTGTCTTCTGTGTTTCTGTATTTCACTGTTAAGAAGACTTACATTGCATGACACAGCCAGCAAGGCGTAAGGGAGGGCTTGTCCTTTTCACAGCCAAAACAGCATTACCCCATCCTGCCCCCTTTTGGGAAATAATTTTCTGGAGTGAAGTGAGGCAATCGCTTAATTACTTTATTTTGTCTGAGTTTTGGAGATATATATATATTTTTTGTCTCTTGGTATGAAATTACCAGTCTGATCAGACCTGTACCCAAGTTCTGTTTAGTTTTGGGTTGCAACTTCCACATGGGATATTCTAATGACTGTATTAATAATTAACATTCAGGTGCTGTAGTTTCCCTTTTCACATCCATACTAATACCTTTGGCTTTGTTGGTAACTCCATATAGATTTGAAGTATATTCCGAGGTGACTGTCGGTCCATTTTGTTTGTTCATATAGTTAACTTTTATCACAGTGTATCTTAAAAAAAAAAAATCGTTTTGGTTTCACAAGCATTGAACTTATTTGCCATTGTGCAGGTTTTTCATCTGCTGTGGGTGCACCCTGCCAAAGATTCTCAGCGTCTTAGAAGAAGACTTTTCTTTCCATTTTACTGAAAGTGATGCTTAATGATAATTAGACTGGACTGTTGTTTCTGCAGAGCTATTGGTTGTGTCACGTCTGCTTCACCTCACTTCTTTTCGTTTGCTTGACATCTGATTTCAGAACAGAAAAAGGCCGATTTGTCTGCTCTCCTGTCCTTTGGTTTGGATATTATTTTTAGTGAGGAAAGTCACATTTAACCACCTCAGCTGTTTGAGAGCAAAACGCTCAGATTCTGTTTCAGACTTTGGTTTCTGACAATGCTCCTATGTTTTGCTGGGGGAAAACGTGTCCAGAAGAGATGAACCTGAAGAGTCTTCCATTTTGCATACAGGATTAATTTCTCTCCTGTGCTTCTCTTTCCTGGGATGATTTGATAAGCCACCCGTTCTTCAGGAGCAGAGAAGATGCAGGAATATTTCAGCAGTGCCTTTTACTTGTGTGCTTCTGATGCACATTTTAGTATTCTTATGTACCTTGGAGTTGTTCAAGCTCTTTCTCAAGGGTAAAGATCCTTTTTGAAGGGTCTATATTTCAGGATTTCTTTGTTAAACGACATCCCTTGTTATTTAAGAATTGCTTCCTAAAATTGTAGCCCTGTCAGGCTTTGGTGTCGTGCCTCCTACCAGAATGTGGAATGCCGTTTATTTTTACCAGAACTCATAGTAGTTCATTTCAGGTTAATTACAGCTGCGACTTCCTCCTAAGCTGTTAGATCAGATCAGCACATCTTACTATTGCCTGAGAGCCAGGGGATTCCCTGCCCTATTCCTAGCATTAGTTGCTGCTCTCACTGCTTATCTTGCATCAGCTCTGGAGCTCAGCGTGCTGCCCAAGCCAGTGTGCTTAGCTAGCCTGGCAGAAAAGGGACCAAAAAAGGAGTCAGGTGGATTGCTGCATGCTGAGCATGGGCTCAGCTCCTGGCTTTGAGAGGGCAGCAAGCAGGGAATTGGGCAGCATGTAGGGTGGCAGAGCTGAGCTGGGTCTTTCCGTGCTGCAGATGAGTTATCCTAGGAAGTAGCAACTTAGAAACTGCTTGTCCATGTTTGGTCAGCAGTTAACGTGTGAAGTAGTTGAGACCAGAAGCAAGCTATAATTACTGTCTTAGACTTTGCTTCTTGGCCCAGTTTCTCTTGTAGCATTGCATATTTGATGTTACCAGCCTCCATTTGAAGGACAAATAGCTGGCAAGTGATTTACCTCTTTGGACCCTGGATTTTATGGCTGTACTGCACAGGCCTCTCCCTGTTGTGTGTATACTGCTGAGGCACGTAGTAGGCACGGTACTAAATGTGAGCATTCCTCTTCCTTTGCAGACACATCCCATGCACATCTGCTTGTCTTCTGCTTGGCTAAGCAGAGCTCATGCATGGAGCTCATCTGACTGCTGTGCTATTCCGTTGCTCTTCCATTCTCTATTTTGGAATAATAAGATCCCTCCAATTGTGAGGCAGTTTTGATTAACAAAATTTTGTATAATGCAATAACAACAACAAAAAAAGACTTTTCTGTCTTATATTTATAGTAAGTGGCAGTTTTTCAGGTAACATTTTGTCTGCCAACTGTCTTCACAGCGGTGCTGGTAATGAGTCCTGTTTGAACAGGCAGCGCTTCTTCAGCTTGACTTAAGTTGTTGGGTTTTTTTGTCCTCATTCACTGGTTCTGATGAGTAGCTTTGTATGGCTTTCCAGAGCCCACTGTAAGGGTTGTATACATTTAGTGGTATGCCTGTGGACCAACAACACCATCTTTGCTTCTGGAAAACCCATGCAATGCATTCTTGTTGAAACAGTTCACTTCTATAAGTGGGGAATTGTACCCGTTTTGATTTCTAGGTAGATGACATTGTGGTAAAGATGGCGAAGTAGGGATTATGTTTTGTGAAGTCTGCTAGAAATGCTGGCGGGAGGTAAAGCTGCTGGTGTGTGCTGTTGCCTCATCCTCATGAGGGCTAGTTGACCCCCCCCAGAAATGTGTTTTTTTGACAGAGACCACGAGTCTTTGAAACTGTTGATTGCTTTTTCTGACTCAAAAGTACTTGTTTGAAATTGCTCTTCAGCCAGCTGTGCCTTATTTATGCTCTAATTTTAAAACCTGTATGTAATGGGCAGCTTGACTGTGATTATGCTGAATGAAAGCATAAGGCAGGTCCTCAGCATACCAAGCTATTGTGTAGTATGTACACAAACATTCTCCCAGTAGGCTTCAGAGCCGACGACCATTTTCAGAGTGTCAATACAGTTGGAAGTGCTTTGTGTTTTCCACTGTCTCATTTATGGGCACTTGGGCAGGGAATTGTTTTCCAACGGGTATCTCCAAAGCGATTTGATGAGATCTAGGAATACTTGTTGGGGTACCTGGTCCTCATCCTTTGTGAGGAGCCCTTGTACCTCATACCTTCAGTGTTAATAATCCAAATGGAATAGGATACAAATGGCTACCTTATGTAGGTTGCTGATTTCAAGTCGTGTTGTCTTAAGGAATAACTCATGCCCTGAAGCAGCTGGTAGTCAGCCCTTCCTGAGGGCAGTGCTGACCCGCGTTAAATCAGGTTGTGTTCCTGCTTTCTAATATTTATGAGTCCAAGAAGATAATGGTTGAGAGAACGGCCAGCTGGCTGAGGAGTCCTGCTACCGCTGGTGTTGGAGCAAGGAGGAAACGCTGCATCTTTTCGGCTTCAGTATTTGTTCTTCAGTGTCCTGCTCTCAAAAGAAATGTTTGTGACAGGAGGGATGGTCTCAGCCGCAGAGTGCGGAGAGTGCAGGTTTGGCGAAGTTGCCAGCTGCTCAGCATTTCTTCCTTTGGCTGGGATGGAGCACGTCCTGCTGTGGTTGTATCTGTAGATCTGTCTGTCTGCTGTAGATAACTTTTCTGGCATTACTGTCACGTGGTAATTAACAACAAGAAGCTCACGTGTTTTATTTGGCAAAATTTACTTCAAATTTTTCATTAGCTCCTACCCAACTTGTTTCTTAGTTTGGTTGCCGTAACATTCTGCAGAGCACAGTGACCTTCAGTTAGAGATTCCTGACAGCTGAACACAGCATGAGGTGTGTGTAGGGAGGATGTACCAAACAACTTGTCTTTGTCAGACTGGCAGCATCCCTGAAGCCTCTGCAGTGGTCTCCCAGCTTTGTTTGCACATCCCAGCTGAATGCAGGATGCCTAACTGCAGATCTCGATGTTTCCACTCACCACAGTGGTATTTCATTGATTTCTCTTGCTAGCTGTTTCAAAACATGTCTTCTAGGATAAACAAGACTTGCAGATTGTCTTATCTCTTCATTAAATTATAATTAATCTTTCTTGTTGATCTCAGAGGTTAAAAGTATACTGGCTTTCAGTTTGTGAACGTCTGGCCTCTGTTTCTTCCTATGAAAGTAGGTGTTAAGGAAAAGCAGTAAGGAATAAAAATCCTACTTCAGCAGTGCCACTTTCTCTCGAGTCACCTTCATTCTCTGTTATGGATGAAAGGAACCGGTATTTTTGCTATTTTTAGTATCTGTAGCATCTTTGTTGCTGCCACAAAGCGATGATCGGAGACACTGCTGCCATCAGAGGAGCACACAAATAATGGCTTACTGGGAAAGGACTGCCAGGCAGATTTTGTTTTTAACTCTTCTTTCTGTAACCTGTCACATTTGGACTACTGTCTGACTTCCGTGGGTTTCTCACTGATCTCAGGATCTATTCATAATCATCTGCCTCCAAAATATTTATAAATGCCCATGCTTCCAGCATCACGGAAGAGCACGGCCACGGCAAGGAGCAACAAGAGGTCTGAGGTCAGCTGTGCAGGGAACTACCTGGGAACTACCCTTAAACACAGGAATGCACGCTGCATTTATTTCCAGACTGGCTATTTTTTGTAGCATTTTGATTCGTCCTGCTTCTTTTCCATCAGTTATGGCAATGGAAAAGCCATCAGCCAGCTTTCAAGCTGCTGTTGGGTCAGTGCCTTACAGCACTTGATCAGTTGTGGCTTTGTAGAGCAGTGCCGTGAATCAGCGTTTGCTTTCTTTTTTTATAAAGTTAGCTTTAAAATATATTTGAGAAGGGGAATCTCGCTAATAACCACAAGCCTCTGATCTGCTAAGTGACTTAAAACCAAGACGATTAACAAGTTAAAGGTGGTGGCCTCTCTGTGTCATTAAATTATATAATTCTTCCACAGATCTGGCACTTTTTTGCTTTGAAAGTGGATGGGGAAAAAGGAAAAGCACGACAGGCCTCGTGTTCTGGGAGCTGCGTGGGACACAGAGTGGCATTTGGTGCAGCCAGTGACTGTCCTGTGCCATGCAGCACTGGGCACTGAGACTGCCCTGTGGAGAGGGGAGGCAGGAGCTGAGCATCCTTCAGAGCAACCAGGGTTATTGTTAATTATGTTTCTTTTAATGGCTTTTTAAGAATTTAGTGACATATTCACTCGGTTGTGGAGCTACTGTGTATGGGAGGGAAAGGCTATTTTAATTCTTTCTAAATCATTCATTTGCACACTTGTCTTCTTTGCAGCCTTACAGGGAGAAAGCTGTCAGTGGCTGAGTGCAGGGATCAAGGGGCAGGCGGTACCTACAGGAGCAGAACGTGTTGCGTCTCCCTCTTGGGAGTCTCAGAAGTAGTTGCACACTGCAGGGTAGCAGCACGTGATCCTCCCTGGGCCCTGCTTGTCTGCTTTGAGATCTGTCCATACTATGATTACTTTTCAAGCAACAGTTCAGTGGCCAACTTGTTGGAATTTAACAGGGAAGTACAGCACAGTCAAGGACTTGCATAACGTGGGGCTGTTGTGTGCCAGCACAGAGCTTCTTAAGCATGCTTGCAGTTTCTGAGCTCAGTACAGAGCTCTGCTGAGAAGGACTGGGGTTGTGGTTGATTAAAAACTTAACGTGAGTCAGTGGTGTGTGCCTGCAGCCTGGAAGGCCGGTGCTATCCATGAGAAGAGGGGTGGCCAGCCGAATAAGAGAGGGGATTGTTCACCTCTACTCCGCCCTCATGAGGCTACATTGGTAGTGCTGCAACCAGGTCTGGGGCCCCCAGCACGGGAAGAATGTGGAGCTGTCAGAGAGGGTCCAGAGGATGGCCCTAGGGTGGAGCACCTCCCCCAGACAGGCTGGGCTTGTTCAGCCCAGAAAATAGAAGGCTGTGGGCAGGTCTCATTGCAGCCTTCCAGTATTTAAAGAGAGTTTATAAACGTGAGGGAAATCAGCTTTTTAGACAGTGATAGGACAAGGGGGAATGGTTTTAAACTAAAGGAAGGGAGGTTTAGATTAGATATCAGGGGGAAGTTCTTCACTGGCAGAGTGGTGAGGTGCTGGCACAGGCTGCCCAGAGAGGCTGTGGATGCCCCTTGCCTAAAGGTGTTTAAGACCAGGTTGGAAGGGGAAGAACACTTCCTGCAAGTTTGTATTGGAGAAGAGCATGCAAGCTCTAGAGTTCTCTTTGGTTCAGTCATCAAGCACAGTCATGGATTATTTTATCTAACTGAAGTATATGCTGTAAGCTCAATGAAAAATAAATGCATGCTGTATTTGCAAGTCTAACCTCACTTTCAACATAAATATGCAAGACATTTTAATTTATTGGCTCCTTCTGTGGCTGTTCTGCTTTAAAATAACCCCAACAAATGATTTCATTGTTTTGGGTCCTTGTGTTTCTCAGTTGCACTTTGATTCTGCATTGTTAGAGAATCTCAAGCGGAGGGCACAGAATAAATTGCTGTGTTGTGCTCTCTAAATACTGATTTTATTGTTTGTTTTTTTGTAGGCTAGAAATGTCAACACGGGTGAGCTAGCAGCAATCAAAGTAATAAAGTTAGAACCAGGTAAGTGGTCACTGAAAAATATTTACGTTTGAAATATTTTTTTGTAAAATCAATTGAGTTTAGTATTGAAAAAGGGATAATCACTGTTTAAGTAGAGGAGAAAATACTTTATTTCAAAAACTGACATACATGACAGACAAGATATGAGAGGAAAAAACATTGGTTAAGGGAAAGCTGATTAAAATTTCAGCATGAGTTGGGTTTTTTGGCTTTAAGTATTGTATTTTCAACTCATGTGGTATGAAAATCTGCACAGAACAAAACAAGTGAGGAAGACAGAAAATTCCCCTGGAGAAAATGAGAGGGAGAAATAAAAGAAGGGTGATAAAATAGGTGAGCGTTAGTTGAGTATTGAGAATTGAGTAAATTTCCTGCAGTTCTCTGGCAAACTCTGATTAAAACTTTATTATATGATAGATTTTTGCTTGAACCATGCTTATGTTGTTATTTTATAAGTGCATATGCCAGCATTTCTGTTGCAGGCATGTAAGTGCTGTTCTGTTGATATGGTAGACGTGTTGAACATGAGTGCAGTAATTTGGGGAGTAAAATGGCCAGCCTTTTTGTTTGACTCTTTAACTGTTGGTGTTCCATCTCAAGGCTTATGTTGAGGTAAGTGATGGAATGCTTCAAATATTAGCTGGTTTTATCTTTACAGAGTTTGCAGCTGAGAACTAAAAGGAATTATTGCTTTTTTTTTTTTGTGTCTTAGATTCTGGAGGTGTAGGTATGTTTGAAAATATAAATTCAAGACACGACAGTACATTACAACGTAGTTCCAAAAGTGTACGTTCATCATGCAGCTTTTCATCAAAACCATGGCTTTGATTGAATCTGATGGTTGTGTCAAGTTCTGCTGCTGTAGCTCATTAGAGCAGCTCCCATCATTGGAGGACGTGGCTGTGCGCAGCGCGGGTTTTCTGCAGCCGGCTGCGTATCCCTGTGGAACTATAAAGCTAAAGCAGGGAAAGAGAGTTGCATAGTGAAGAAAGGAGAAAAGACAACGTCAGCCTTTCATGTAATGCAGTTTTTCACTTAGCTGACTCCTTGCCCTCTTTTGGAAATATGGAGTGGCTTATTACATGGAGTGGGACTCGCTGAATGACACTGCGCGCATTATCTGAACAGCAGGCAGCATGAGGATGCGCTGCTGCTGAGGGAGCTTGCTCTTGTGCTGTGTTGGCAGGGATAGTGTCTGGCATCTTGCAGCTGAATCAAGTATTTTTGGCAGCCTTTGGGCACTAAGAGGAGTACAAAAAGATGAGCTTTAGTTACCCTGAGTGCTTGGTGAGCTCAGCTTTTCTCTTCGTAATTGTCACTTCTAGTTGGAGTAGAGGGTTGACTCACAGCTTCATAAGTGTCCACGTTCCAGAAGGGCAGTACTGGCTTACATGTCAAGTTTTGCAGACTTGGGGACAGTGTGAAAATGAATAGCTAATTGTGGTTGGTGTTCGCACTGTTTTAATATTTTGGATGCAAATGAAAGCACCCTTGAATGCTGTAGGAATCGCTGAATCATAGAGGTTGGAAGGGACCTCTGAAGATCATCTCGTCTCAACCCCCTGCTAAAGCAGGTGTTTCCTGACATAGGTTATACAGGAGCTGTATTCCTTCACAGCAGTACCTGCTTTCATGTTAAAATATTTTCTTCTTTGCTCTTCAGCATTTGCTTGGAGTATTTGGCTAACAGGAGAGTCAGGATACAGCATGCCATCAATAATAAGCAATTGGCTATGAAGCTACCTTGCAGCTTGCAGTTTCAAATTTGCTTTCAGTAAATATAACAACATGTGGATATCAGATTTGAGGTGCCAAACTGTTAGATGACTGGTATGTTAACGGTTGGGAGAAACCCAACCATATTTACTTAGATAATAGGTTGGTCAGTTCTGCTGGAATTTATTGTGTTACATTTGAAACTTAGCAACAACTGTATCTGATAAGTGATTTTTGGGTTGTGGCAGCAGATAAGTAGAAGCATATTGTCTATATTGAGCTTTTTAGACAGCAGCTTTAGCTCCAATTAAAAAAAAGTCTAATTTTAGAGTTTTGCTGAAGTGTCCTATAGCAGTACAGAAGAAGTTTTGACACACTTTGCATTTCACGTTTCTTGAATTTGCTTTAAGTGTCTCTTAACCATTTGGCTTCATGAACAACTTTTAATTTAGAGCTCCAGGCTTATTTTAGATACAAGTCCTTGAAACCAGTAAGAATGAGTTGTTTTTTGTACTGTATGTATTTAGTAGCTAAGCAAACTTCAGAAGAAATCCTTCAGAAATAGCATACTAGAATAGCTGTAGTTTGCTCCAGCTTGAGAGATTTCAGGAGAGTGCTACTGAAAGGCAAAGGAACATTTGATGTGTTTCTCAAAAATAAAGGCTGTCAGGTGTGTTATTGGCATTGTCTTACATCTTGAGTTCCCTCGCCTTCTCTAACTTACTTACTAAATCCCTGCATAACACCGCTGAAACAAAAACGTCTCTGGAAAATAGCATTCAAGGTGTTCCATTTTGTGTACATCTATCTCAATGTATGCATCTGGTAGGAATCTTTCATAGAAAGGCAAGTGCAGCCGAAGTACCAAGTCATAAGATGTCTGTCAGTGTTGTATCTGTATGTAAGTTATGAGCAGTCCACAAACGTGTGTGCTTGTGAGTCTGCTGAGAAGTTGCTGCAGTACCATAGAGTGGGTGTTTTGTTCAGGAAGGTGATAGGATGTACGTTGGACACACGGCCAAAAATAGCATAGTTTTGTCATGGTTGAGGAACCTGGAGTGTTGGCAGGGCGTATGTAGATGGACAGAGCGGGGCCTGAGGGAAAACAGAGCTGAGGAAGATGTGACACCTCCCGAAGAAGTATCCACAGATGTGAAGTCTGTCTGGCCACAATGAGACTTACTATTTGTAAGAATATTGTTACTTATTGCTAACAAGCATTGA
This sequence comes from Lagopus muta, assembly GCF_023343835.1. Classification (NCBI taxonomy): domain Eukaryota; kingdom Metazoa; phylum Chordata; class Aves; order Galliformes; family Phasianidae; genus Lagopus; species Lagopus muta. The sequence goes on from NC_064434.1 coordinate 93,569,252, forward strand.
TTTACAGTTGTTTTCTATGCATGTGAAACTAGCAGATAATTTTAATTCCTCAACATGCTTTTTTTGTAAACATGTACTGAATGTCTAGTTGAAGTGCAGATGTGGGCCAGGCCAATGATAATATTCATTCTTCTTTTCAGGAGAAGATTTTGCTGTTGTGCAGCAGGAAATCATTATGATGAAAGACTGTAAACATCCAAACATTGTTGCTTATTTTGGCAGCTATCTCAGGTACGGTTTGGTTCTTTTGCTCGCTTAAAAATGCCTCGATATTGACTTGAAAAGGATAGGTCCATAGGGTGACAAAGGCAAAACACAATTTGCCTAATAAGTACTATCTCCTTATTTACTTTTTTCACTTTTACTGTGAAATCTGTTCACCTTGCTGCAGTCTCTTTCTAGAAAATAATGTTTCTCTCGAAGTCTTTCAATGACTGCAGTTAAATCTGTTTCAGTGAAATGTCTCTTAAATTTGCAGAACTTTATGTTGCATAATACAGAGTTTTTGGCAATACGATGACTTAATTGTTCTTGCCACGTAAAATTGTGACAACATGAAATTGAGTGTTATGGGGAAATAACAAACCACAATTCTTCATCTCCTTTTGTTTTCATTTTCACCTCGTTTAAGAGTACTGGTGCTATAATGCTTTGTAAAGGAGAGGCTTCTGCTTGCATTCAGGTATTCACACATCTTTTATCTGGAGCAGTATAGATAGAACGCTGTAGCTCTGCAATCTTGACAGTATGCTAGACCTTTGTAGTAGAAGGATGCTAGATTGAGGTATTCATGTGCTTAGTAGCCTTCAGCAGCTCCACCTGAAGTTTTCCATGATAGCCATCTGCTGTAGATGAAGATTTTCAGCAGTATTGGCCAAGTGCTTCAGAGAAGATACATGAAAATAACATTTGTACATGAAAATGTTTGAAATTACCATCTCTGAAGAAGGAATTTGGCTGCTTTATTTGGTGTGCACCTTTTCTATTTAGATCTAAAATACTATTTCTATTATTTCTATTCTATTATTAATACTATTTCTTTTACCTTAATTCCAGATCTGTTAGGGCTTGTGAAAGCCCAATTATTGTTTTCCTTACAGCTGGCAGGCTTGGTGCACATTTGCAGTACTGGGGAAGAGCTGAATGTGCACTCCCTGGCTCACTCAGCCCTTGTGAGGCGTTCCCTGTCTTACTGTAGGTGATCCAAAATGGAATGTTTAAGTGAAGAGCATGGAGTGCTCTCTTGTGCTGGTGGTTACCTTGGCGCTGAGTGCCTGTGTTGCTGCAGTTGGTCAACGGGAGCCTGCCAGCATCAGGGAGGCAGCACTGGGAAGGAGGCAAGGCCCTAGCAGCAAATGCTGGAGGAGTGGTTGTGTGCCTAGTAAGGAGTGCGGAGGTGCTCTAAGGAGTTTGTTCTCTCTCCATCCTGAACACTCAACGAAACCGTGTGTTATCAGTGGCGGGGATTCACTGTGTTGTACTCTGTGTAAGGATATCCTTAGCTGTTTGATGAGTAAAGAAGTAAGGCATGCTCGGATGTGGTTCAAGTCAACAAGACTTGGGTTTTAATTAAACGTATGCTATAGCCATTTCAAAGGGCTGTAGTGGAAAACCTGCTTCACTGCCATAGGTTAGTGTGCATTGAGGATGTGTCCAAGAGGAAAATGAATTTTCAGAGTAAGATAAAATATGCTGAAAGAACAAAGAGGAAAGCAGACCATCCGTGGTCAACAGATCGCTGTTAAATGAACATCATGCGTGCTGTGTGCTGGTTGAGGCAGGGAGTTGTGTTACCAAGAGCACGTGGTTATGTACTGCTTGTATTCTGAGGCACACAAAGGGAGCAAAGTCTGATTATAAAATCAACAAGGCGTGCTGTTCTGGCATCCCTTACCTCAGAGGGTGCTTGTCTTGGCAGCTTTAATGCTGAGCTGAGCTGTGAGCTGTGTAATGCATGGGTTTGTGCGAGTGTGTGTACAGATAGACTGCGTTCATGTAGGGACTTGGTCCTCCAGGCTTCCACTGCAAGTGTCTGTGCTTCAGTTTGGACTGCTTAAGTTTAACTTGAAGGTCACTTGCATTCAGTGCAGTGCTGGCAGGCTTTTTCCTGTGCACAAATAATCAAGTCTTAATACTGATATGTGCCCTGAAGTCACATAAAAGATTTTTTGTATTGAGAATTTGTGGAGTTGTAAGCTGATGCCAAGCAGAATAACAGCTTGTCAGGTGGCCAAGCTGGCTCTTTAGGAGAGCATTTGGAAGCTTGGTGTTATGGTGATGAAGGTTTTTGAATTAAAATTGCATGGTAAAATTGTGTAGTTGGGATCAGATACTGTCCCACTCTCCCATTGTACCTCCTTAATCCTATTCCCAGCCTCAAAGCCTACTGTTCTTTGGCAAGAGAGCACTTTCTTAAGATGTCCTCTTTCACATGGAATGCCTTTCTGCACCTTTCTGCAGTACTGAAAAGGAAGCAGTGTTGCCATTTCTC